>NW_020884964.1:1131917-1142614 GCF_003945725.1 Corapipo altera
CGCCACGCCCCGCCGGCTGCCCCGCCAATCCCCGCCTCCGGCCGCGCCCCGCGCCACGCCCCGCCGGCGGCCCCGCCAATCCCCGCCTCCGGCGCGGGCTCGCCTGCCAGCACCTCGGAGCGAGCGCGGCGCCATCTCTACTGCGGGCAAAAGCGCCGGCCGCCATTTCGTTGTCGGCCGGGGCGGGGCCCCGCTGCCCCTGAGGCCGCTCGGGGCGGGGCGGCACTGCTCGCAACGGGAGCTTGCGTCTGCTGATGGAAGATCCCCGTACACTTGGTCCGCAGGGGCCTGGAGGGGCTGTGAGACCCTGCTCAGGGCTCGGAGTCAAGCGGCAGTACACACCTGGACACGGAGAAACGGCACGGCTGACACAAGGATGCCCGGAGAGGCAGAGCGAGCCGTAGCTCCCGTTGTTAGGGTCGGCAGTGGGAGCAGGAACGAAGCTCCGCGATGGCACAGATAATCATAACCTTGGTCCCTGAACTGTCAGAGATCATCGCCTTCCACTGTTTTGTCTTCTAAAACTTTCTGCGAAGCGGAAGGCAGCAGCATCAAACTTGCAGGTGTGATTTCCAACTCCCATTTGCTCTGTAGCTTTCGGAGCAGAAAGGTGTGGGTTATCATACCACATTGGAAAGCACGTCCTCATCTGCTTTATGCCTACAGAGGCATACAGGCAAGGCAAGGAACTTACAGAGCAACCCTACCAGTGTGGGTGTTGCAAAATATGGAATATGTAAAAATTTTATTAAGAAAGGATTTTCTTTGATGTTTGATATTTGTATACTTTCAAGTCTAATCAGCAAGAAAGGAGATTTAATCCATGAAAGAGAGAGGCAACTAACAAGCAAGCTCTAAGATGTTAGAAAAACAAATTAATTGCCTTATTAAAGTTGAGGGCTTGACATGCTTCAATGATCTCAGACCTAGGGGGAGGTTAACAAAGCTTTGGAAAAAGGATGCCCACCAGTAGTGGACACAGAATTTATAAGCCACAAAGACATCTGGTAGAACTCCCAAGATAAGGAAGAAACTAATAAAGCCAACTCATCAATTGTACTGAAATCAGCTCCAACTGGGTAAAAGGTAATTCCGTCAGGGGAGAGCGCAACCACTGACTTGGAGACCACTGACCTAAGAAACTCACCAACCCAAAAGAAGAGAAAGACTGAGCATGTGGACTAATCAGCATGAGAAGCAAGACAATCGTTACGAATAGAAGATTGAATATTAATTAATAAGAGAACTACGTAACTTGTAGCCAATGAACTCTTCCTTTCTTTGTCCAAATGTGTAAGTAGTAAAAAGTTTTCATAGTTGGTGTGCTTGATTTGAGGAATACCACTGAGCACCCAGGCTTGCACAACTCTGAAATAAATAATCGATATCTCTCTCAAGCGTGTAATTATGTGCTTGTTGCACACCAGGTAACAAATCCAATTTTCATGGACAGTGTGGGGATCCTGCATTTGTAGAATCACAGAATGGTTTGGGTTGCAAGGGACCTTAAAGATCGTTCAGTTCCAACTCTGCTGCCATGGGCAGGGACACCTTCCACTAGACCAGGTTACTCAAAGCCCCATCCAGTCTGGCCTTGAACACTTCCAGGAATGGGGCAACCACAGCTGCCCTGGGCAACCTGCCCTCTTTCGGTTTAAAGCCATTTACCCTTGTCCTAGCACTACTCACTCTTGTAAAAAATCACTCAAAACCAGTCGTGGCAAATGAAAATAAAACATCGCTTCCAGTATCAGCACTAGCTGGTGACTGAGCTATCTCTTTCTTTGGGGTTAGAAATAGGACAGCAGCGCTCTGCAGAAAACAGCCATGCTCATGTGTTCTGTGTCCCACTGCTGCTGCTGAGTTGGCCCCTTGGATACCTTCTGTATTCCTGTGAAGTGAAATAATGAAGCAGTTTTTGGAAAATGGCTCTTTGGACAAGTGATCTCACCTGTCTTGCATCCATTTTCCCTGACTTGTTGCTGAGTGATCCTGTACCTGATGAAACACTGAGATTCCAGAGAAACACTTGAATTAATTAATCCCAGGAGCAAAGAAAAGGCACTAAACCAAAAAAGAGGAGGCAATTGTTAAAATACCAGCCTCAGCTATCTCAATGGTTATGGATAGCTAGCAAAAAGTACTGCGTAATGAGCTGATATGTGCTTTGTCCTGTTTCTAGAAGCCTCTTCTAGAGATTTTCTCTTGACCAGATCACAGTTGCTAAAATTTTCAGCCAGGCTTTTGGAAGGACTGGTTGTACTGTTGCATGCTTTGAACAGCAAAGGAGAGTGTTCTTGTCCCTCTGATTTTCTTCTGTTTTCTGCGTCTCATTGGGAAGACCAAATTCTGCAACTGGGGATTTGTTAGGAGCTTTGCCTGGTGACAACATGTAATAAGTGGTGGTCTCTCCAAAAGCAGGCTCTGCAAAAGCTGTGTGGGGCTGCTTGGGAGTGTCAGTGTAGTCCTGTGAGGAAGCTGCTCCACAGGCTTTGATACAGGGGGATACTCAAGTACCATAAATCCTCTCAGATGCCTCCAAGTGAAGTTTATTACTGAGGACAACTAAGGCATGAGCCTTAATACCAGTTGGCTTTTTCTCTGTGCTAGAAAGTAGTCAATCAAGTATTTTCTTGTGGAGGCCTTAAGCTATTCTCAGCATATCTAAACATTTCCCTTCCTTAACTATGTAGGTGTATAAACAGGTGCTTGTTTGGGCTCTCCCATAATATCAAATTTATAAGATTCAGGAATCACCACTTTTTTTAATTCTTTTTTTTTTTTTTTTTTTAGTGTAGTGTCCTCTGTGCTGCTGGTATGTAATTTATAGGATGTTGAACTGTAGAATCATACAATCATTAGGGTTGGAAAAGACCCCCAAGATCATTGAGTCCAACTGTTAGCCTAGTGCTGCTATATTCACCACTAAACCCAAGTGCCACATTTAGACATTCTTTGAACACTCCAGGATGGTGACTCCACCACTTTTCCTGGGCAGCCTGTTCCAATGCCTGACCTCTCTTCCAGTGAAGAATTTTTCCTAATCTAAACCTCCTCTGGCACAATGGCACTTCAGGCTCTTTCCTCTTGTCCAATTGCTTGTTACCTGAGAGAAGAGACCAACCCTCACCTCTCTACGACCTCCTCTTAGATATCTGTAGAGAGCCTCCTTTTCTCCAGGCTAAACACCTCCAGCTCCTTCAGCCGCTTCTCATCAGACTTCTGCTTCATCCCTTCTCCTTCCTTGTTTATCCCTTCTGAAGGGTTTATAGACATTCATTGCAGCACTCCAGTTGTGTGAGTCATCCCACCAACATGATGAGGTTCTCCCATTTGGAATCAGTACTTGCCCTTCTTATCTACTGAAAGAGAAAAGTGGGCCTTTCTGTGAGTGGGCCTCAGAAATTAACCCACACACAGAAATCAATGTACAACATCCATTCTGAATTCCAAATTAACCCCAAATGCCATGGTTGCATTCTGGAGGACTTGAGAGATTGTTGAGGCAAGAGTCTGCTACAAACCTTACTTCTGCTGCTGTTATGGGCAAACCAGGGTGAAATTCTCCCATCTGTGGTCACCAAATATGGCATCTGAACAAGTGGGGGAACAAAAAAACAGCTGGGGGAATGTGCTGCCACAGGATTTCTTAGCAGCCAATAACTCCATATAGTTCTACAAAGTATGTATAGGAACAACAGGAAAATCCAGACAGAGTAAAGATTGGGAAAGAATTTGAGATTTCTTAGCTCAAGGCATGAACAAAGATTACAATAGAGCAGTAATAGAAACTATTACTGTGGGCAAGGAATGTGTGGAATGGTCTGAAAGAGGTCTGGAAACAGACCATGGGGCAAGGACGCAGCCTGCTGGACTGCACTGCTGTTACTGATCCTCAGTAACATTATCAAGAGAAGGAACAAGAGATGTTTTTGGCTGTGGTTGAGCTCAAACAAGCCTCCAAAAAGGACAGAATCCAGAGCAGGAGACACTGAAGGAAGCCTGAAAGGCCAGGAGAAAGTACTGGCTAGGAAACTACTGTGACAGAAGTCTCTGGAGAGCACAAGAACATTGAAAGCAGCAGAGAAGTCAAAAAAGGGGCAGAGCCACCTCCCTTGAGATGGTACTTGAAAGGGTGACAAAAGCCAAGGAGAGGTAAATCGAAGCAGAGCAGATACTGCAGCCTGCTGAGAAAGGCAGCCTCTGGAAGTGCAGAGAGGCCTGCTAGGAGGACAGCTTTCTGTTCCTCAATACCATGGGCTTCTTCATCTGCTTACCCAATTGTCCCCTTCTTAGACAATATAGAGGAGAGTTCAGATGGAGGGGTCTGTGGAGCCATCCTTCCATGCTGGAGGCATCCTTCCTGAAGGCAGGAGAATCCACACTACTGAGGGTAGAGCCAGCTTTGGAAGGGTCTGTCATGTAATGTTCCTAGTGGCTCAAGGAGTTGTCACTTGTTGGTGTTCCCAAGTCATCACAACCCTGTGTCTGCTACCTGCTGATTTTCCTAGTTGACAGTAAACAGAGCTGACTGAAGCCGGCAGAGCTGGACAGAGACTCAGTCTGTGGCTGTCCTCCAGTCTGCCATGCAGGGCCTGAGCCAAGCAAAGTTAGGGTGCTTCTACCACTCTCCTGATTCACCCTTCACTGTACCTAAGCCAGTTTCTGAAAGTCCAATATTGAAATGAGGTTTTTAGACTACAGCACTGTCAGTTAGAAGTAAAGCATCTGGGAAGCATTTCTACTCACCTGACTGCTTGGGTGATTCTTCACCAGTGTGTCTGAAGGTGGCCAAAAGGTGTCTCTCCACAGTTTTCTCCATGCTGACTGTCTTTCCTACCTGTGGAAGTGGTCAGTGATGAGCAGTCATGGGATAGAGGTATGTCATTCAAATCCTTTTGTGCTCATGTGAGTTTTCTGTGAAATTCCTCCAGATGCTGCAGGTCTGGTGGCTTATCTCCAGGATTTCAAGAGTCCATGCAGAATCACAGCATCCTGGAGTGGTTTGGGTTGGCAAGGACTTAAAGATCATCTAGTCTGACTGCTCTGCCATGGAACATCTTTCACTTGATCTGGTTGCTCTAAGCCTTGTCCAGACTGACTTGGAACACTTCCAATGATGGAGCACCCACAGTTTTTCTGGGCAACTTGCTCCGTGGATCACTACTCTTCATTAAGGACCTGAATGATGGGTCAGAGTGCACGCTCAGTGAGTTTGCAGATGATCAGAAACTGGGAGGAGCAACTGATAGACAAGAGGGTTGTGTTGCTATTCAGAGGTGACTGCCCAGGCTGGAGAAATGAGTCTCATGAAGTTAAACAAAGGGACATGCAAAGTCCTGCTCATGGGGAAGGTAAACCTCAGCCACCAGTACATGCTGGAGGTATGGCAGCTGGCCAGCCATGGCCTCAAAACTTTTTGGCCTTTATTGCCTTCAGGAATCACAGCTCCTTGAGGCCAGAAGGAGTGCCTGGGGTGAGGAAGAGTTCCACTCAGAAAAGAGACTGGTTTGAGGAACACTTAAGCAAATAGGACAGACACAAGTTCCTGGGAGCAGATGCAATGCCCCTGCAGTGCAGAAGAAGATGGCTCAAGTCCTTCCAAGACCACTGCCCATCACATGTGTAAATACAGCCATGGTGATGCAGAGAGGTTCTTGAGGACTGGTAAAAAGCCGGTGTTGCTGCCACCTTCAAGAAGGGCAAGCAGGAGAATACAGGCCAGCCATCCTCACCTTTATCCTTGAGAAGGTGAGCAAGTAATCCTGGAAACCATTCCAGACACAAGGAGGATAAGACAGCCACCAGGAGTAGTAGTTTGGCTTTATGAAGTGGAGATAATGCTGAAACAATCTGGTACAGTACATGCAGAAGTCTGACTGACCAACTGGAAGAAGGCCCTGAAGGCCTCCCGTTGAACACCAAGTTGGACATGAGGCATCAGTACACCCTTGGGATACCCAAGGCCACGAGCCTCCTGGCTACATTAGCGGGAGTGTTGTCAGTAGTTGGATGGAGGTGATCCTTCCCCTCTCCTCCCCCCTGGCAAGGTCACTCCCAGAGTGCCTTGTCCAGGTCTGGGCTGCCCAGCAAAGGAGAGATGTGGACGTACTGGAGCAAGTGCTGCAAAAGACTGCAAAGATGATGAAGGGACTGGAGAAACACTCCTGAGAGGCCTGGGGGTGGTTCTGCTTCTGGTAGGAACCTCCAGATTCCTGGGGCCTGGCAGCTCCTGCAGTCACAGAGAAGTTTTGAATGGAGAGATGTCCCCAGATGGGGAGGCTCCTTTGTGGGCTGGAGGGTGATGCCACCATGGATTTGGCGAGGTCTCTTGCAGGGGCTTTCTGTGGCAGGGTTGCCAGGACAACAGGAGCCAAGAGAAGGTTCAAGGCTTTTATTAGCAGCCCCCTGAAGTTGAGTGGGCCTCAAAACTGCAAAAGGGCTTTCTGGTAAAATCCCTTCCAAAACCAAAATGGTCGCTTGGCAGCCTAGGTGCCCAAAGGCAGGTGCTCTGGGAGTGGGAACCAAGAGACCCAGTGGATCTGGAGCAGCTCAGCAGCTGAGAGGTGCTGGTGGGGGAGGACACAGGGAGCAAGGTGGGCCCTGGGGGAAACCCATCATCTGGGAGACCCCTACACACTCCCACCCTAATGGCCCTGGCTCCTGGTGCCCCAGCTGCCCTCAATCTCCCCTAGCTCCTCTAATGCGCCCACAACTCCTGCAGTGCCCTCCAGCTCTCCCCAGACAACCTCCCAATGCCCTCTGACCCCCTCCCCATGGCCCTCAAAGCTCTCTATGGCCCTAGCTCCCCCTTGACGCTTCCTAGGTGCCCCCCAAAAGCCCATTCCCCTGACCTCCATCTTTTGCTCTCCCTCTCCCAATGCCCTCAATGCTCCCCAATGCCTCTCCAATGTCTCCCGCCCCAGCTGCTCCCAGCCCTCTTACCACTTGCCCCAGTCTGCGGCAAGGACTACCTTTGAGGGAAGACAGGAGACGTCTGGGTCTGGTGCAGGACGTGCCACACGTTGGTGGCATCACAACATATGTAGTCCTGGAGCAAGGTGCAGAGGATGACTTCAGCACTCCATGTGTTTTCCAGGAAGAGGTCACAGGGCTTCTCCTGCAGGATCACAGGACAGGCATAAGCATAGGATTGGCAGAAGGTCTGGCTCAGCACTGCCTCAGTGGGCAGCTTTGGATGTGCAGAGGTCCCAAGAGACTCTCCACTGACATCCTGCAGGACCACCCTTCTGGAAAAATCTGGAGATGGAGACCTTCATGTTGTCCTCACTGTCCAGGAGAATGTTTTTCAGGTTTAAGTCCCTGCAGAGGAGCGGCAGCATGTGCTGTGGGCAAGCAGGGGCAGATGGCAGGTGTGGGGCACGGAAGGTCAGGGGTCAAGGAAGGAGCTGTGGGTAGATGAGGGGCCAAGGGCTCCTCTAGGAGGAGAGCTTGGACTGGGAGACGTGGAGCAAGCAGAGGTGTGGAGGGAGAGTAAGGGTGCAGTGCGACAGTCAGTGATGTGGAGACAAAGAGAGCCTTCTAGGAAGCCCTTCAGTACCTGGGCTGGGGAACATGATCCGCCAAGCACCCGCTCCAGGATGCGCCCGGAAGGGGCCGGCTCCACGGGGAGGTAAAAGCCGGCTCCACGCTTTAGTTCAGCTAATGAGGCACTTGCGGCACAAGCCCCTCGGAACCCGTGGACGCAGGGGCTTGGCATGGGACAGCCCTGCCCTCCACTGGCTTTCCTTTGCCTTGCACCCCCTGCCCCTTTTTTCACCACTGTTTCCCTAACCCCTGGCAGCTCTCTACAAAGTGGGGCTGCCATCCACCCGGAGCTTCCAATAGCTCTCTGCCGCTCTGAATCCCTGCCCATTGCCTCCCAACCATTTGAACCCAAAAAAGCCCCCGCCCCACTGAGTCATCCAGTAGCACTGCTGCCCATGACGCTCCCCAAAGGGTGCTTCCACTTCCCTCCTTAGCCTCTGAAGCCCCAGGGACCCTTCAATGCCTCCCTTCCCCTGAAGCACTTCATGATGCTCAGGGGCCCTTCCCACTGTCCCCTGCCAATGCCACTTGTTCACCCTGCCTGCACCCGATGGGGCAGGAACTTCCTGAGGTCTTCTCCAGTGCCTTCTTTTTGGAGGCAACCTTGGTGGCCACCTTATGCCACAGTGGATGCTGCAGCCTGAAATACCTCCCAGTAGACACCATGAGCTAGCGGCAGCCCCAGTGGGAGGCCCATTTTCCCCAGCACAGTCTATGGGGAAGGAGGGGTGCCTCCATCATGCCTGTGGATGGTACAGCTTGGGGGATGGTCAAACAAGGCTGGGGGGACTCCAGCTGGAATCAGGCACCCTCAGACCTCTGTCTCCTCCCACCCTCGAGCAACCCTTGCCCTCCTCTGGCTGCTCCCTCTATTCCTGCTCAGGGTTTTGCCCCCTGAAGTATCTGGGATGGCCTAGAAGAGCCCTTGGAGCAGCAGCAGAGCCAAAGTCCCCAGTTGAGCATTACCCAGGCAGCAAGAGAGGACAGCAGCTGAGCACTCTCACAGAAGCAGATGCAAGCCCCCAGTGCACAAGCCCTCACACTGCCCACTCTGGGCTGAGGATCCCACACCCTGGAACCATCACAGTCCCTTGCCTTGTCGCTGACCTGCTGCCATGGAGATGGCAACTAGGAGGGAATTCCCAGTCTGGGTGTGGGGGGAGTGGTGCCAGCAGCCCCAGCTGGCAGGGGGGATGCAGAGCTTACTTATTGCAGTTTTGCTGCAGGGGCTGGACCCTGCAGGTGTCCTGGGCTGAGCCGGCAAAGGGCTTTCTGATAAAATCCCTTCCAAGAGCTCTTGGGTAAGCTTGGAAAACTACAGTTTTGCTCTTTGCAATGCTCCCTGGTCTGGCAACCACATCCTTCACGATCAAGAGAAGGATGGAAACTGAGACTGGCAGAGGGCAGGCCTCACTGCTCATGTGCTTGTGCAGGGGTCCTGCTGGAAAAGGCAGCTTCTGGGCAGCTGAGGCAGCAGAATGCTGGCAGGGTCAGGAAATTAGGCCCAAACACCAGCCACTTGCCACTGGGACAAAGTCAGGGGCCAAATACCAGTTTGGTGAAGCTGAGCTCCTTCAGGACCAAGGAAAGCCAATCCAGAATTCCATGTGACAGCTGATGAGAGGGAATGGTGATAGCCACGAACTCTTCAAGCAAGTGGCTTTTACCTGCTCACACTGGCACACTTTCCTGCTCGCAAGCACCCAGATAGATGTGCTGGTGCTCTGGCCAGGGCCATTTGAGCATGACACAGGAGGGGAACAACAACAAGAACCTTGCTCTGCTCCTGGGGAACCTGTTGAGTGCCAATGGCTGTCCAGTCAATGAAGATGATAAGCATGCTAATAATAAAATGATGGACTGATACTTTCACAACAGTCTTAGGGAATTTTTTTCCCCACCTGCCACGTCAAGTTTGTTCACCTGATGACTGAAAAGACTGTGCTCCTGCTGAAGCACCACTGACATCACCCAGTCCCCTGCTTCTCTCCCCACTATGTGCCACATTCCATGAGATCCTTACCACTGGCTTGGCTAAAGTGAATGGGAGCTCTTGCACCTCTTGCAACAGCAGCAGCCACTACCTTAAGGACAATAAGGACTGACCTTAGAAACTCTAGACATCATTAGCCCTAATGAGGTGGCCCTTTGCCAGCAGGTCCTGCTCAGTTCAGATCCATGAACTCAAGGACAGCTTGCTACCAGCTGGCTGCTTTTCCCCACCTTGAACATCACCTTGAGGGAAATGTGTGCAGGCTGCTGGAGGCCATCCTCCTACTGTAAGGATGCAGGACCACCTGCCAATGAGCTGTTCAAGGTGCCCCATGTGAGCAGGGAAGTGTCCTGGGACCCATGATGCAGGAACAGCCTTTTCCATTATCAGCAGGGGCAAAGCTCTGGCTGTGCTGTGCCTCGCAGTGCTTACACACACACATTTCCACCCATCCTTGGATCCACCCATGCATCCACCCGCTTCATTGACCCCATTATATCCCCCAGTAGCCTCCCCAAAGCTGCACCTCAGACTATCAACAAGCACCCACCCCGCAAAGGGGGATGCAGCCCCTGGAGCCAGCTCAGGCTATTGGGCTTCCTCTTCCCCGTGCTCTGCGGGGACCACCTGCATGCAGCGAGGATCTGGGAGCCCCGGGCGGCAGCTCGGCGTCACCCCGGGCGCCTACAGTGTCCCGTGGGGATCTGCTACTGCTCGCACGCCCCTGAAGTCGCTCCCACGGGTAGACCGCTAGGGGAGCCGAGCCGAGCCGAGCCCAGCCCAGCTCAGCTCAGCTCAGCTCAGCTCAGCTCAGCTCAGCTCAGCTCAGCTCAGCCCAGCCCAGCCCAGCCCGCCGCTGCCCCGGAAGAGCCGCTCGCGCCCGGCCCCGCCCCGCCCCGCCTCCGGGGGCGTGCCCGGCGCCCACACGCCTTGTGGCCAATGAGAAAATTCGGCCGCTCTGCGTCAGCGGCTCGCGGCGGCGGCGGAGGCTGTTGCTAGGCAGGCCGGCGCGGCTGGCCCAATGGGAGCGGGGCGCAGCGGCCGGGCCCGGGCACAGGCGGCGGCGGCGGCGGCGGGCGCGGAGCGGCTGGGGCGCAGCGCTCACCATGCCCTACAAGCTGAAGAAGGAGAAGGTGCGGCCCCGGAGCGGCGACGG
>NW_020884964.1:1143014-1216719 GCF_003945725.1 Corapipo altera
GGGGGCGCGCGCCCGCGGCGGGCGGGGCGGGTGGCGCAGGAGGGCGGCGGGGGCGCGCGCCGGGCCAGGAGAGCGAGAAAGGGAGGGAAGGCGGGAGGGGCGGCCGCCGGTGCCCCCCACGAGCCCGGCCCGGCCCGGCCCGCCCCGCCCCGCGCGCTCCGAGGGCCGCGGGGATGCTCCCGGTAGGGGAGGTACGGCCGCACCCTCGTCCTGGCCCCGCTACGCTGCCCGCTGGCGGGGTGAGGGCCCGGATCCTGCCGCCCGGGGCGACCGGGCCGAGACTGTGGGTGCCCTGACACCTTGTGTCTCAGATGCGGCCGCGCCCCGGCGAAGGGCTGGCCCGGGCTGGGTGGGCGCGGGGCCCTGTCACCCGCAGGTGCCCGGCCGGGGTCAGCCTGCGGTGACCGGGACGGGACGTGCCAGCAGCGCTCCTGTGCTTGGGTCCGTGGCCTCCGCCCCAGGCGTCCGCTACCTGGGGAGCCGTTCAGGGTGCCTTTCCCAGCGGAAGAGGGCTGAGAGTAAACGCCTGAAACGGGGCATACTGCAGGGGTGGAGGTGGGGTAGTCTGTGTCAGTGCACACCTGAATTCTGCAGAGAGATGGTAAAACTCTGAACAAGGTGAAATTTTCTCTGAATATGTTCTCATCCTTTCAGGAGTCTCCAAAGTCTACCAAAAGCACCACAAAGCCTGGCAGCAGCAGTAGCGGGAAGGATGGTGGGGCAGAGAATTCAGAAGAGGTAAGGCTTTCACCTTCGGTACAGCAATGTGCATGTACAGCTCATCTTTGGGGAGGAATGAAGTCTTTCATTCTATCTACTTCCAGCTCTTCTTCCAGATAACACGTCACCGAGATCTTAAGAAATCAGAGAAGGTGGTAGGTAGTTCCCCTTGAAAGTTGGCCCAAAGGGAACAATGACTATGGAAGAGACATGAGTCTCATACCCTACAGACCTGGAAAAAGAGATTTGGCATGAAGCTGAGGGCAAGCGCTGCTCGCAGAGGTGGGCAGGGCATGGCAGAGTTGGCTGCAGAAACAGACAAGCCACGGTTATCAAGGAAGAGGAAGCCTGACAGATGGGAGCAGCTGCCGTGCTCCTGTCGGAGCAAAGCGCAATAAACTGTTGTCACTTCGTGTCGGAGTGGGAGAGTACTGAGAAGCAATAGAAAAGGAACTGTTCTTCTGAGGCATTTTCTGGAGGAGTGAGATTAGGAAGTTATGGATAGGAACACTTGAAAGGATAAATTGCTACAGATTAAATGATTCTCCTTTGGTATAACAGCCATGTTGCTGAGCACAGCATTCCTCACAAGAAAGCACAGTCTGTATTCCCAGATGCGCAGAGTCTCTTTCACTCTCAGTTTTGATGTTGCCAAGCTAGATGTGTTAGAATGGCCTTAGCAGAATATGTTGTTATGATAAGGTGGGCTTAGAATCAGTAGAAATTTGTGTACGCTGGAACTTTTCTGATAGTCTTGAATTTGTCTGGCACTTAGTGCAGTTGTGGGGTTTAAGGACTGGCTCAGAAAAGTGTTGTATGCATGTCCAAGGAAGCATGTGTATATGTGTGGTTTGTTTTTTTTTTTTAATACTGCAGTTTGGCAAGCAAGCTGTGCCACTTCTATATCTGTAGAAGCCTGTGTGCTCAAGCCTTGTCTGGAACATGTTGCGTTTGTAATTTGGAGGGCTGGGCATAGGAGGCATGTAAGGCTAATCAAGACTAGGAAGAAATGTGTAGTTCAGTGGCGTGGTTGTAGTCAAAATAATGTGATTTTAGAGTCTCCTTCGAAGCATAGATCTGTGTTGCAGAGCCTCACTGTTAGGCACTCAGTTTCAGGGTCTAAGCTGTGCTCATGCCTAACCTGCCATGTGGCCAGCAAGGAATCAGAATGTGACTTTGTTTGCCTTGGAGCAGGTAGCAAAGTTTTGTAGATCCTTCATCCTGCCTCTGCCTCTGCCATCCTGGCCTTTGCTGAAAATGGCTTGCTGGGAGAGATTCCTGAAGACTCCAAGGAATTGAAAGAACTCCTGCATTAGCATCATGAGTTCAGACTTACCTTTTATTTATTTGGCGCTCTTTGCTGCATTCACAGCTCTGGAAAGAGGAAGGAAAGCCTGGGTCTTGCAATGCAAGGGTAATGGATAGCCATGAAAGCAGAGCGCTGTGATGTGCCCGTCCAAATCAGCAGTGGACTGTGGCACTACTCTCCTGGTTACAAGTGTTGCAATAAGAAGAGAAGAATGTCACAGGCTACAAGCTTTCTTCTGTGACCTGAAATGGCATGTAATGTCTGCCTGAGTGCAGAAGACACTTAGTGATGTGTCTAACCTCCCCTCCCACAAAACATACCCAGCCACTTCCTCATACTCCAGACATAATCCAGCCCTTCTTTAAGATGGAAAGCTGAGTTTCCTTTGATCATAAGAACAGAGAGCAGAGCAGAAAGGAGACACCTCTGCAGTGTGCAGGGCCACAGGTCTCTTCTCCCTTTCCCTGTTGGTTCTGCAGTGAAGTTTGTTCTCTCTTGGTGCTTTCCTGTCTGTCTCTGGACTGCTCTGCTGCAGAATGGAAGAGCACTCTTTCCTTGATGTGAAGAAATGTATACCGCTTTGAATGCGATTTTCTTGCTCTTCAGGAAGCACAGAAAGGTATTTTGACTTTCACACTGGGGGACTGTGAGGAATTAGGTACCGTGCTGGGAGCAAGACTCCTTCCTTGTGTCAGAAGCAGGAGGTGGTTTGACTTGTGAAATGCTGGGAGTGATATTGTCTAGTGGGGTTGATGGGCTGAGCCCAGCCTGGATACCTCTGCTGCCATTGGGAGAGTTTCATGCCCTGTGAATTCATCCATGGAGTTACAGTTGATTGGTTGCCTTTTCTAGGGTGAAAATTGTGTGCACCAGAGAGATTTTTCCTTTTTCTGCGTACCTCAATAGATGCTTAATGGGTTTGCAGTGGGGGAACGGCACTTGGGCAGCTCTCTTCCTGTATGTGCTTTCCTTTCTCACACCATGGAGCAGGGGAGGACTCAACTTTAATTTATCCTGGTACCAGAAAGTTGTGACTTGTTTTGGAGGCAAGTTGTCTGGCTGGTGGAATGAGTAAAGCTTGCTGAAGAGCAGCTCTGTTTTGACAGATCTGAGCAAATACAGTGGAAGAGGAGCTCCTATGGGGATCTCTGTGGACGGAGACAAAGAGGGTAGGAGTCAGTCCATAAACCCCTAAGCGCAGTGCTTTGTTCTCTGCAGCGAAGGAGCTTTTAGTGGAGCTGATCTGGAAAGGCAGATATGTTCAAAAGCAGACGCATCCCCACAAGGGAAGGCAAGTGTTTGAGTTCCCTTTTAAGTACAGGGTTAGATGCTCATCTTGGGATGAAGCTATCTGATGTGAAGAGCCAGCAGAGCTTTGCCAGGCCCTGGCTTTGGTGGCGGCAATTTGCTTAGGGAGAGATAAGGAGTAAAACACGAGAGCAAGGAGTGGGGAAATGAAAGATTTGTTTAGTTCATTCCCTCTGGAACATGATGAATATATGAATGCAGAGAATTTCTACATAGCTATTTAAAGAGAAAAAAGAAATAATGTCAGAGGCCAAGGTAGCATTGGATGAGAGGATGAGAAAGAGTTACTCCTCCTGGCCAGAAAGACTGGGAGAGGCAGCTGGGTGGGGAAGAGAGTTAATGACCTGGAAGTGGGAGCAGGGATTAGCAGCAGCAGTAAAGAGAGGAGTTGCTCTGCAGCCTCGAGGGCAGCTTGGAGTCTTGCTGATGAGATTTGCAGCTCTGGGAGAGGGTGCTCCTTTTCACTGATCTGCTGTATTTTCGTGTTTTGCAGATATCTCCATGGGGCTTGTTACTGCAGTACCTGGAGTTCATTATTCAAAGATAGGCGTTACAGTGTGCTGATGTTACTTCTGAGGCAGAGAGCCTGATTTTAATAGGGAAGCTGTGTAACAGCAGACAAAGAGAGCAGGTACTGACTTGAGGGATGGGAAGGAAAGAGTCATCACAGGAGGAGGAGCTGAGAGCAGATCTGGGCTGAGAAGCTTAGCAAGCAGGGGATGCTCAAGGGACCAGTGAGGCAGAAGGGCTTTCCGAGTGGCTATGCACCCAGCTGCAGTAGGAGTGCCTGCAGAGGTGAGGTCATGCATGGGTGGGGGAGCCGAGGAGAAGCTTGCACAGCTGAGCGTGGCTGGGGGAAGAGGATGTCTGTCCCTGGGAGCCTGGGGTGAAGAGCAAGCTTAGGGCCTGGGGCTCACTGACTTGTGCAGACAAGTTCCTAGCAAGGAGGAGAGGTGGTGGGAAGCAGTGGGGAGGAAGTGCTATGGAGCCAGGGAACCTGTGCTTGGGGGAGTTGGGGCTGGCCTGTCCTGTTGGCACGAGTAGCTGCTCCACCACAGTGGGAAAGGTGGGGCTGCCACACCACACTTGGGTGAACAACTTTATGCTGTTCTCTGGTCACTTCAGCATGTGCGGTGTAACAGCCGCTGCAAAACAGTGTCTCCTAGGCTGTCAGCTTTGCCGTGGTGGTGTGAGCCCTGCCTGTCAGGAGGGGCTGAGCCTGATCAGGTAGATGTGCACCTGCAGCCATGTCAGCTGGTGTCGGTGTCGGGGAAACAGTCTGTGAGGTTGATACCTGTGCACGAAGAGAAAAGCTTTCAGGTTCAGCAGCCTGCTGTGTTTTCAGGGATGGAAACTTCAAAGAAGAAATTGTTAGGAAAATTAAAATAAGCTGCTTCTGATTCATGTGACCAAGGTAGGAGGTGTTGAAGGCAGCAGAACAGCAAGCCTGCCACAGGAAGCACCTCCTGAAAGCAGGTATGCAACTTGATACCAGGAAGTCCATATAGAAGCAATCCATCCTAAACCCTCTGAGCATTGCAGCATAGGAGTATATTTGACCTCCCCAATCATTAGGTTTTCTCTAGCAATCTTGGTCGTGTGACTGTTGTTCGTGTATGACTGTTTCTTAAATAATTAGCAGGTAAACCTGAAGCTGTGTTTTGTCTCTCTTCATGCAAGCTGTTGAAGACTGTAGACTACTGAAGACTAGTGACAAGGACTTTTCTAGCCCCCTGATCCAGCCTGTTCACATGCAGTGCACATGCCATGTTCAGAACATTTGCCTGTGGTATTTCTGGGTGGGTGAGTAGTGCACAGACATGTCTCGTCAGATGGGAGGGCCAATGTGTCTTGCTTCCTTCAGTGTTACCTGCGAGGCCACCAATGCGTCTTCTATTTCTCTCTGTATGATCTTTTCTCTGTGAGGGCTCAGCATTTGGGTTTTACCCTTCTTCCCTGTGGAAGGAGAGTGATGTAGAGTAGAGGTCTAGCCTTCCCAAAGGCATCTGGACAACATCTGAGTGGCTCACCAAATATTCAGAGTGAGGAATGAACTTCTCAGTCTTGGAAGGTTGCCAGCAAGGATTTGTCCTGACGTAATTGAGGAGAGAACACTGTTTAGGATAAGTTACCTCCAGTTTGTAGTCTAGGCCTGCTTTGTTTGGCAGCCACTGCTGTTTTCATCACAAAGCAAGAGCTCATCTCATTCCTTCTCTCATCATGGGACAATGCTGCTCCATGAAAGGAATCAGATCAAATGTAAATTGAAGAGAGTTCAAATCTTGTTGTCCCCCCACACTTTGGCTTGGAGCTGAGCTTGAAAGAGAACCACTCAAGATTTCCTTCAAACAGAGCTAGACCAGAACAAAAGTATTTCTGATTTCTCCTTAAAAAGTAATGGCTTGGCAAAACAATTGGTGTTTTGTGTTGGGTGCTGTTTTCCACAGGGAGTGGCTGTTGGGAGTTTATGGGGGAAGAAGGGAGTGATGTCCAAAGATGTCACCCACCTCTGTCCCCCCATCCATTGTGCTATCCCTTTTGTGTCCTAAACAGGTTAATTCTGCAGATCCTTGGCTTCATGTACCAGCAGTGCAGTAGGCTGGGTGCTGTCTCCAGCTGAATCCTCTGCTATAGGCTTGCTGACAAGATGTTGCCCTCTCCTCTGTTAAGTTTTCCACAGGTTGGGTCAGTGTGAAATGAAAGGGTCAGTTATTGAGTCATTATGACCCAAGTGGGACTTGAGCCAGCAGAGCTTCAGCAAGGTCAGAATAGAGCTGAACTGAGCAAACACCAGCTTCAGTTTCTGGTCATGTATTAAAAATGAGAAAGTGCCTCTGTAAGTGCAGTTTAGCAAGCGTGAAGTGGGAAAGTGCAGGCACAGAGTCTGTGTGGCTAAAAGGGGCGATGTGATAAAAGCACATCTACAGAAGTTCAGACAGCAGTGAGGTGGAGACAGCTTGAGAGGATAGAGCAGCCAGGGTCTGTTGGGAGAGCTCACAACCTGCAACCTAAGGTTGTGTATGTTTGTATGTACGTACAGTCCACGTGGTTTGTAGACTCGGTGCTCCTGGTCTATGGATGCAGCAATGATTTTAGTGGTCTTCGCTGTTGCCTTTCCAGGACCATTGTGTCTGCTCTGTACTACGCACTGCTTTGCTTTTCCCCAGTTTTTGTTTTGTTTTGTTTTTTTTTCTTTTTTCCTGCACAAGGACAAAGAAGCAAATTGCTAGTTTTCTAGACTTGCTTGCTGTAAACTGTACAGAGTGATGTAATTGGAGACAGCAGCACACTGAGATTTCTGTTTGGACCACAGGAAGTTTTTATTTCTGCTTTTTTCTTCTGTCAACAGACTTCTGTAACCTGTTGAAAGATGTGACTTTGCTTTCCATATCCATAGCACTTGCTGTGCCAAGAGGCTATGGTGTCTTTGTGGTGCCTCACAGATATGAGTAAAACTGTTGCCTACTTTGCAGGTCTGCTGCAGATGCAACCAACAGATCTAGAGCTGGCAGGAACGGGTGAGGTGCACTTAACTGCAAGTGCAACAGTGAAAAACCTGCCCAGTTTCTTCAGTCTAAGAAGATGCTGATGGTGTCTAATTGCTTTTGAGGTCTGTAGGTAAAAGACTTCTGAGTCGTTTTACTCTTTTGTCTCTCATCAGGCCCAGCAGCCTCAGCAGCAGCCACAGCAACCACAGCAGCAGCCAACATCAAATAAGCGGCCCAGTAACAGCGCTCCCCCACCAACCCAGCTGAATAAAATCAAGTACTCAGGGGGACCCCAGATTGTGAAGAAGGAGCGCCGGCACAGCTCTTCTCGCTTCAATCTGAGCAAAAACCGGGAACTGCAAAAACTCCCAGCCCTTAAAGGTAAAGAAGTTGTGGGATGGGAGTGACCTGCATGACAAGCTGTTCCTTCTCCAGGCAGAGTGTGGTGGTGTAAGGACTCTTCCCAAAGCAACTCTGACAGTGTATGGCTAGTCTTGCGGGCAGCGCAGCAGGGATATTCTGGGAAAAGTGCTTGCCTTGTCAGCAGGTAGAGAATTGATGGATGGCCTAAAAAAATCAGAGGATTCTCAATGCAAACTTCAGTACTTACCTTCCCATTTGAACTGTTTAAACCCTCATGATTTTATGTACTGAAGACTGCTTCAGATTCTTCAGCAGATTATGCAGGAAAGGATGAAGTGCAGAGACCTTGATGCAGACTGCCCTTGATTCCTACAGCCACCTCTTCCTGTTGGAGGACTAGGCCTCCTCCTCATTGTGTTTCCATTGCAAATTGTAGCCCTGCTATTGAAGCTCTCCACCTTGGCAATTACTTGGAATTGACACTTAGTGAACACAATGTTGCAATTAAATATGATTTAAGTGTGGACAAGAAGAAAGTGTTTTCAGCAGTCACTCAGCCAGACCCATTGCTGATGTGGCTCACAGACACAGGCAGCCCTTTTAGGAAAGACAGCTGCTTTGCAGCTCAGTAGCATTCTGCAAGCAAGAGGTAAATTTGTGTCATTGGCCGAGACAGTGCATAGTTTCCAGTCGTATGGAATAAAAAAAGAGACTCTGTTAATATAGAACCCCTGCCACCTTGGCCCCTCTCTTCTGCACTGCTCTCTGGGTGGAAGGTTAGGCTACAGTGTGCACTGTCCAGCTCCCTTTGTGTCTGTGCGGTTCAGAGCGCGGGTGTTACTGGTCTGTGATGGGAGCTATTTGAGTTTCTTTTCCAGGCTACCCTGCACAGGGAAGAGGTCAGTGCTTATCAGATTAGAAACTGCTACTGTGTTTGAGATCCCCTCATGGGATAGTTGCTTCAGAGGCCTTGCAGTCCCTCTGCCTCCACTGTCTCATGTCCATAGCAGGGGCAACGCTGCCTCTCCATCTTCCCCACCCATGAGTTCAAAGAGGATGTGACAGGAGAGGGGGAAACCACAGGGAGCGAACCACACTGATATCTGGGGAAACCAGGAAGATGTTCTGCCTATCTTCAAAGACAGATGTCCCTGCTTTCTCTGACAGATGCTCCTCCACACGAACGAGAAGAGCTTTTCATCCAGAAGCTGCGGCAGTGTTGTGTGCTTTTTGACTTCATCTCTGACCCTCTCAGCGACTTGAAGTTCAAGGAGGTGAAGAGAGCAGGCCTCAATGAGATGGTGGAGTACATCACACACAACCGTGATGTCGTCACTGAGGCTATCTATCCTGAAGCTGTTATCATGGTAGGGCATGGGGCCAGTATGTGCTTGCGTGCCAGAGAAATAGAGACTGTTCGGAAGTGTGCGGAGGACGAGGGGATAGGGATTTATCAGAGAGGAATGTGACCCCAGTGCTACCTATTCCTTATTATCTGCCCACCTCCAGAAAGAGAAGTGGGAGCAGGGGGGATGTCGTGGTGACAGTGCCTGCTGTAGGGAGAGGTGGAAGCTCTTGTTTCGGGCATAGACTGCGCTTGTGGAGTTTCTATGCAGACTATTACCCTACAGCCTGCAGGAAGGGATTGGTTTGTGGGTACAACTGTGGCAAATCACAATATGTTGCTCTGCAGTGAAGGATTTGCTATGTGGAGGACCATCATGAGGTGTGGGGATGTCATTCATGCACCTTTTCACTCACCTTAGTTTTCAGTGAACCTCTTCCGGACACTCCCACCATCATCCAATCCCACAGGAGCAGAGTTTGACCCTGAGGAAGATGAGCCTACATTAGAGGCTGCCTGGCCACACCTTCAGGTGAGGAGGAGGGGGAAATATAGATCTGGTGAATTTATCTCCAGGAAGTCGAGAGTCCATATAGGGCTGGAGCCTGCCAGTCCTGCCACTGGCTGCTTCACCAGCCTGCAAGGGTTCCTGGGGTAGGACCAGGCCTGCCACCCAGGGGTCAGAGGTGGCTCTTAGGCAGTACAGACAGCAAGGGTGTCTTGGGAACTGGCTGAAGGCTGTGTGCAACATTCACCTGCAGATGCCTGTAGTCCCACATAGCCCTCAGGTAGGCTGGGAGTGAACACTTTGCTAGGAGTGAAGGAGTTGTGCTGTATTGCCTATGTAAGAAGCAGTTCCCAGCAGTGTTACTGTCCCTTACAAAGACTTGAGAGCCTGCATCCTCTGGGCTTCAGCAGCATTGGAAACAGCACCCCTTCTGCTTCAGTGCTCCTCACCTTGCCCAGCTACCTGGGAGGTACATGGAAGAAGAGGGCTGCTTGGTGCCAAAGCAAAGCCTGTGCTGGTACCTGCTAATGTGCCTCCTGTAGGTTGGATGTAATTCAGTTGCATTTGCTGTGAGCGAATGTTTGACAAGAAAAGATAGGGAGCTGGAGGGTGAGGAAGAGGGGAAGGGAGCCAAAGACCTTTTCATTAGGCTGTGTTCCCTGGGAAACAGACTTTTAAGACAAACTAGGTTATGAAAGCGACAGTGAGTATGGTTTAGCAGAGCTCAGCAATGGAAGTCAGGAGGTAAGCCCAGGCACTTGCACAGGGACATGTTGTCAAGCAGACAAAGGCAGACAATGAGCCAGGTACTGCAGAATGAAGCAGAAAATACAGAGAAGAAATAAGGTGCAGTTCTGCAGCAGTGGTTAGTCGCTTCTCACTGCTGCAGTTGACGTAGGGGTGTGAGCGTCAGTAGAAATAGCGTGTCCTCATCATGTGCAGTGGATGCTAGGAAGCATTTCTTTCTCAGAATTGAGCCAGCAGCAGCCAGCATGGATTTGTGGCAACTGAGTGCTGAGCTTGTTGATCATCATCTCAGTTTTTTCTGTGCTGGTGTCCTTTGCAGCTGGGCCCTGCCTTTGGATGCATGGCCCTATAATTCCTTCAACTCCAGAATCAGACCTTTGGAATGTATCACTGTCGTTTAGCCTAGTGGCCCCTCAGAAGCACTAGACAGGATCAGCCCTGGAATGGACTCATCCCTCTAAGAGGACAGTGAGACCAGAAGTTCAGCACTGACAGCCTTCTTAAAACAAGCTGCTCTTTGTTGTCCAAGTGGGACACAGCATGCAGCTCACATGGCTTAGTGGGGCCAAGCCAACCTGGAGTCAGTCCCCAGGAGGCAGAGGACACGGCATGTTTTCCTGGAGTCTGTTTCATTTCTCTGCTTTTCTGTTCTTCCTTGGCATGTCTCAAGGACTTCCAATGAAGCCTCAGCCTTTGCCATCTCTGAAGGTTTCTGTTCTCTGTAGAGATGTGTGCTGAAGATGTGAGAAGAGTTTCCCAGGCCTAGTGTCTTAATCTGAGTAGGTGGATGTTGTCTATGGGGGAACCTGAAGTGAGGAGATCTCATGATTGGGCAATTATGTGCCACCAGACCCCTGCCCATTAGAGCAAGGGCAGCTGCGATGATCCCATTGAGTGGGGAAACACTGGGTTTTGTGCTCCTGTTCAGGCTTTCCAGCCTTTCCCTGAATCCTTAAGGAGAAGGAAAACCTTTAAAATCTGAAGTAAACACTTGTGAGAGGACAGAGGGATTTCTAAGTGATCTCTCCTTCTCCCTCCGTAGCTGGTGTATGAGTTCTTCCTCCGGTTCCTGGAATCGCCTGACTTCCAACCAAATGTAGCCAAGAAATACATTGACCAGAAGTTTGTACTGTCTGTAAGTAATCATTTCCCCTGCCACTGTGCACCACCTTTATGAAAGACATGCAGCAGATTTGGGTCAAGGTTTTACATAAACAATCCAGCTTTGACAGCAGTGCTTGATGATGTGACTTTTCTTTATTCCTTTGTCTTGGATGAGCAGACAGAGTTTTCTGTGCTGGGCAAAACAGTGTGCAAGCTGTAGTCTCTGGAACTCATAACTTGTTGTACAGGTGGAGAGGGGTGCAGGAGCCTTGCTGGGGAAATCTGAGGATGTACAGCTTTGTAGAAAGTGCAGGCCATCACTGTGTTCCTGAAGATGAAAGAAGATGGTTCCAACTTGTGATTAGGAGGCTGCATGTTTCAGGGAAATGACTGCTGTGCTCAGGGTGCTGAGGGCATCACCCAGCTGAAAGTGCCACTTTTGCCGTGTGAGCAGTGCCCAGCATTGCTGGTAGCTTTGTTCAGACAGGCAGTATGCAGATACTGACTGAATTTCTCTCCCCACAGCTTCTGGATCTCTTTGACAGTGAAGACCCCAGAGAACGAGACTTCCTAAAGACTATTCTACACAGGATCTACGGGAAGTTCCTGGGTCTGCGAGCATATGTGAGGAGGCAGATCAATAATATATTTTACAGGTGAGGTGTTTCTTAGTACCACTTAGACTCCCTGTCTCCAGTGTTTTTCCTTCCTTTTGTTTATCAGACTATATCCAGCATTTGACAATGACCTCTCATCCTTCTCTTTAGGTTCATCTATGAAACAGAACACCACAATGGGATTGCAGAGCTACTGGAGATCCTAGGAAGGTAAGACCACTTTTGGAAATCCCAGAGGGCCCACAGCGAGTGAGACTCAGTGAGACATTAGCGCAATGTGCTATGTGAGCTGGCAGTGCCTTCCTTCAGCAGGAGGCTTCTCTTCCAGAGAATCTCAGTCTGATGGAGCACAGAGTTAAAGTACTCTCCAGCCTGCTGATAAGTGCAGTGGTAGCCTTCTCCTCCCCAGATTTTTCTCCTGTTTGTTTGAGTTTCAGTCCAGTCACACTTGCTTCAGCAGGCAGTAAAAGAGAATAGTTCCCCTGAAGCAGTGGGAAGCCTTAGCAGCCTTACTGCTGGGCAGCCTTCACCATGGCTTAACTGCCCTTCTGTTTGTAGCCCTCTTGTGCCACCATCCTCCTGTTCTGTAAAGCATGAGGCTCAAGCACTGATCTGCCTCTGTGCTGGCCTTCCCCAGAGGTTCTGCCTAAGTGTGTGTGGGCTCAGCCTGGCACAGAAAGGAGCAGAGCCCAAGCCCCATCAGAGGCGTTTCCCTGTGGTGCCTGCCAAGGACACACTCTCGCTGAGCATGGTGTGCAGGCTGGGCCACAGTGACCACACTTTTGGTGGGTGCTTTCTTAAGGGACTGATGAGAGCTAGGGCAAGTCTTTGAGGTGAGAGATACTGTATTTCTCCTGGGTAAGGATGCTAACAAGACTCTTGTTTCTTCTCAGCATAATCAATGGGTTTGCTTTGCCTCTGAAGGAAGAGCACAAGATGTTCCTCATCAGAGTCTTGTTACCACTGCACAAAGTGAAGTCTCTCAGTGTCTACCATCCACAGGTGAGAAGTGCTTCAAGTTCCCAGGGCAGATTGGGATTATTGCAAGAGTTTATAGCTATTATAAACTATACATATATATATATTAGCTTATAAAATCATTGTTTATAGCTACTCACCAGGCCATGTTGCTGCATTGTACGAAGTTCTTGCTGTGATATGTTTTGGGCTCTGCACTAGTCCCTTACTGCAGTGGTTGTCCCCTCCTTGTGGTGCCTGGGCCTGTGCCATTGGATGATAGGCATTGGCATTTCCTGCTGACTTAATGCTGTGGCCTGCTTTGTCTTTCTGTGCTGGAAGCTTGTGAAATACTTGGGCCCTGCTGGAACCAGAGAGGTAAAATTCCCAGCTGTGCATGTGGTGTGTCAGCTGTTAGTCACTGCTGAGATATGTGGAGAAATCGGTGTGCTGGTCTGCTAGACTGGTATAATGAACAATTTCTTCAGACTTTGAGGACATAATAGAAGAATATAGAAGATCAGAACTTGGGCTAGGAAGTCAAGAAGTATGAGTGCTAAGTAGTGATGTCTGTTCTCCCAGCCCTGTTTTTATGGGGCAGGGCTTTGTGACAGTCCAGTTTGTTCCTCCCTGTGTGTCCAGCTGTGCTTGCATCTGAATCTATTGGCTGTGGATGCTCTAGGTGGCTCAAGTTTTATCCTATATGTTGCATGAATATCTGGAGCTCGGGCCCTGCCTGCTTGGGCTTAAAGCCTTTGCTTGCCATAAGAAAACTGAATTTGTTTAGAGCTGCAACAGAATGGCCATGGTGTTACTTCCAGCCTAGGGGGGATGGTGGCACTTTAATCTCAGGTACACTTGAGGAAGCTCTAATCTTACCATGTTTTTTCCTACAGTTGGCATACTGTGTTGTACAGTTCTTGGAGAAAGACAGCAGTTTGACAGAGCCAGTGAGTAATCTTACTTAACTTCTGTGTGACAGTCAAGCCCCAAAAAGCTTCACAGCTTCCTTAGAGTACCCTTTTTTTAACCCTTGCTGTAAAGAGGCTGGGAGTCAGTGAGTGGTATTGTTTACTGGGTTTGCCTGGTTCCCTGTGGGCAGAAGGAGCTGTACTGCTCATGCGCAAGCCTTTAGCGTTCTCTCCTGAAAGCTTCATGAAGGTGGGTTATTTGATGTCTTTGATGCTTATAGTGCTTCAGATCTTGGTGTAGCAGAAGGAACACTATACCAAGCTGTTCTTTCAGGGTAGAGCTCTCAGCTAGTGACAGATGCTGCAGAGACAAAACACATGACCATCTGATGGAACCAGTGTGAGCTTGTGGGGGCCGTGAAATAGTGGAGACCCCTCCAGACTGTTGGAATTGGTTTCAAAACTGTGGAGATGAGGTTAGGAACCTGGGACACAAAGATCTACTTAGGCAAGCCACTGTTCCTTCATGAAAGTATTCTCCTTCCAGCTTTAGCATCAGTTTGCTACCTTCATAGTGTTAAGTCACCTTGTAGGCACATTTGCCTTCAGGATATAGGACTGGGAAACATCAGGTTCTAAAATGTGTGAGCAGTGGAGACCTCCCATATTCTAGTCACTCGCTGCACAGACCTGCAGTGCTAACCAGGCTATATGCCAGCTTGGCAGAGGGTGCAAGAAGGAGACAAATGTTTCTCCACCCACTTCAGGCCAGGAAATGTCTTCTACAGAGCTGAGCTTCACAGACTCAAAACAGCAGATGGGCAAAGAACGTGTGCTTGTGTCACTGTAGCAGGGAGCACCAGAAAGTGTGAGTGTTTTAATGAGTAGTGCTGGCTGAGGTCGTTCTGTTCTCTGGCTTAAATGTGTGCGTTCATGGTGAGCCTGACTGTGCTTGATAGAAGTTGGTCAGCTGTTGTCAGCTTTCTGGCTCCACAGCTCTGACACCAGCAGTGCTGAAGCAGACCTCTTAGCTTTTCCTTTAAACGTGGGTCCTCCATTTCCTGTGTTCCCAAAAGCCTGCTCTGAAACAAACTGTGTAAAGTAGCTTCCTGATCGTGATGAGTACTTCCTGTGGCTGACATCCAGTCCAACAGTCTCCTGCCAATGCACCTCTTAGGGTGAGGGAAAAGAGAGAAATAGAAATCTGTCAATATTTCCAGGATTCATTTTGCAACTTATTCAAATAGTAAAGCTCCATAGCTCATCACTAGTTCCTGAGTAATGGGTTAGTGGCCCTTGGCTTACAGACCCAGGTCTGGTGCTTGTGGAAAGCAGTGGGATGACCCAATTTCATTACCTTCAGTGAGTGTTGCATTGTGTCTCAACCAGACATACCAAGGCCAAATTGCCACGGGTTGTGTCCTGTTAAAGCATCCTGCTTGTGAAGGTCTTGAATAGACCCCTGAGATGACTAGAGTTGTTGAAGTCTGGAAGAATTACAGGGCTTGTGCATCAGCAAGGGTCTGAATGCACTAGGAGATGTTACCGGCAGTGCTGAAAGGAGGCCAGATTACTCACTGGGTCCACATTCATCTCAAGTCGGCCTCCCAGAAGCTTGCTCAGCAAGGCTTAACATAGTAGCTCTTGTGTTAACAGCAGTCTGCAAGACTGCCAGGTGAGCAAAGCCTCAGATGTGCTCAGTTACAGCAAAGATGGAATCGACACACCTCAGACCGCCTTAGCTGTAGGAGAAGTTACTTCTGAGTCACTGAAGGTAATTCTTGCCTGAATGGCAGACATGACTAATGACAAACACTGAGCATAACAAACTGCTGGCTTCTCAAGCCTTGTGTTGGCAGAAACACAATGCTTAGATGTCTCTAATCTTGCTGTTGCATTGCCCACTACTGTTCCTCTGCTGCTGTGAACTTCTTCTCAAGTGCTGGCTTTGGGATCAGGTAGCTGAAGCACACAGGTTTGAAAGAGCATCTAACTCCTACTGCCAGCTGCGCGTGACTCTAGTGTCCACAGAGTTAGCATTTTTTCTTCCTACGGAGTGAAGGTCTGCAGGATTTTGGATCCTGCCTTTGACAGTGTCTAGAAGCAGATGGGTAGGACAGGAAGCGGTATTAAAAATAAATAAAATCTAACCCTGCTCTAGTATGTTCTTCTTGTATCCTGTAAGCAATAGTTTACTTAGCCAGAAGTATTGTCATATTGCATTGTCATATTTAATTAAAACCATTAGTTGTAAACTCCACAAACTTGTCTGCTACATTCTTGAGTCTTTCTGGACTTTGAGTCTCCACAAAGTTTTGCAAGAATGAGTTCCATAATCTGGTTACTTTTGTGTGAAGTAGAACTTCTTTTCCTTGTCCCAAACCCATCCATTGCATTATTTATTCGTTGCTCCCCAGTGTTCAGGGTCTGAGGTGTTTTGAACAATGATTCTTCAGAGACCTTCTCTATAGCATTTCCCATTTTATTAGTTGGTCTTCCATGGTTACTCTGCACTGTCGGCCAGCTGCTACCCAATCCAGTTTCAGCCTTCTGTGTTAAGCTGTGTTTGGGGAAAGAAAGTGGTTATAAGTTTTGTGCTTGTAGTACTGAATTGTATCAGCCTAGGCAGAACTGCTGTCATGAATGTCACTGGGCAGAGTTTGGGCTTTTGTCTTCTTTCTTCTCTGGTAACCCACCCTGACTTTCTAAGAAAATCTGTTCTGTTACTTCCTGCCCTCTGCTGTTGTGACCGGATGCTTAAAAGTTTATTTTGCAGCTGGTGTTAACTTTCATCCTCTAATGCTGTCTCTGTACCCTCCCCACTCAGGTGATTGTGGGCTTGCTGAAGTTCTGGCCGAAAACTCACAGTCCCAAGGAGGTGATGTTTTTAAATGAGCTGGAGGAGATCCTGGACGTGATTGAGCCATCTGAGTTTGTGAAAGTTATGGAACCCTTGTTCAGGCAGTTGGCCAAGTGTGTCTCCAGCCCACACTTCCAGGTGGGTTGCGGCGCAGGGAGGGGGTAGAGCACTGACATGTAAGCCACTTGGCATGTGAGGGTGACACCACAGCTTTTAGTATTGTGTTTGTGGATCAGTGGCACGTGGAGGTGTGACCAGGGTGAGTATTGGGGTGATGTGGTGAGAATCCTCACCACAACCACAGAGCAAGCTCATCCAAAGAGAAAACAAAGCATATCAGTGGAGCCCCTCCTGCTGCTCTGTGCTGTTCAGCACTGTGTATTGCAGCAGGCTGGAGCTGGAACACAGGTGCTCTGCCACCTCCTGTTTTGGCTAGCAAAGACAGGAGATCCATCCAGTGTCCCCCTGTTGCAGTAAACGAAGCATTCTGCAGTATTGGAGGGAGGCCAACCAAAGAGACCAAAGTACCAAAGGTACTTTGTTTTATTCTGGCATAGGTGGTAAAGCATGAGGTATACTAAAAAAGTGCTGGAGTCTGCTTCTTCCTTGTTCTCCCTGAAGGGAAGCTGAAACAATCTCTGTGGATAGTAGCCTTAAGGTTTAAAATGTACAGGGTGGTAGGACCTGCTAGTAGCTCCTAGCAGGTGTTTTTGGCTCAGTGTTTTAGATTGCCATGAAGAGCACACAGGAAGAAGATAGCTTGCTTGTTGACCCTGGTATAGGTGGGGTGTTAAAGAAATAGTGACATAGCCATCTCCCAAATGAATGTGACTGCATAGTAAGGCAGACTGGCTTCAATCTGTCCTTTGGTATAGGGAGGTCCAAAGTCATGTGTTTACAACCCAACAGTAAAATCAGTCTAGGTCATGTGTATGTAAAAGATAATTTCCTGTAAAGGAAATCAGCTGGACATGGATTACTGGTGTGGTGATGGGAACCAAAGGACTAATGTGACCTTTGGGCATGGAGTGAGCTACCAAAGGGAACTAAGGAAATTGAATAAAGTCAGGTAAAGGCTGCAGGAGAGACATTCTGTACTTGATAGCAGCCATCATCTGCTGCCAAACTCTTTGGAAAACAAGACTGAAAAGCCTGGCGAAGTTGCAAATACGTTACAGCCTAGGAAAATTTACCCCAAAGGTGTCCTATACAGTCAGGCTGAACAGTCTCTATGTCTGCAGCTTGTCTGAGAGCAAAATTAAGAACTGAATTCTTAGTAAGTCTGAACACTTTGGTGTGAGTTTTCTCTGAGTGGGTTGTCTGTTAATCTAGCAGACAAAAGCTTATCTAGTGTTTGGAAAACCAAACACTAGATAAGTGAACGCAAGGTGAGTTTCCCTTCATTTACTCATGTAGAACAATATGTTAGGGGCATATAGTTACTTCTCCATCTGAAATATAAAACTGAGCTCTGGATGTTTCTATTCCTAGGTTTTTTAAGCCATTCTCAAGCTAGTCCTAAATGCAAAAATTAGCTTGCATTGCCCAGATTTGTGGTAAATATGAAGAATTGTGGTTGAGTCTGTCACTGTGTGGAAACTTGTTAAACTTGTTTATCTTGTTAGAGCAGGATGGCTGCCCCAAGATTTTCCATATTTTCACCCTTGCTAAATCAGGGGGTTGAATTGTGGGACTAGTGACTGAAGCATGCTTCAAAGCCCTGAGAGAGTCTGTTGTGGGAAAAGCCAGGAAGGAGTGGAACTTTACAGAAGACAGTTTGAAGAAATGGAGGAGGTTTGGTGCTAGTCTGAACTGGGACCTGGAGCAGATGACATTACTGTCCTCAAGTGTTGTGTAAAGGATGTTGGGATCATCAATATATCGACAGTAGGCTTGTCTATTCAAGAACATTATGTTTTTCCCAGGAAAGTGAGAAGTGTCTGACGGAGGGTCAGAGAAGGAAGGCTGGGAAACAGGGATGAATGGCCTTGTAGAAGTCTGTGAAGGTCAACCCTGCTGCCTGTGCTGTGGGGAAGCATGTGGGCTCCTCGACTGGGGGGTGGCTTCCCTGTGCACAACAGGTGTTACTGGAAGGAGCCTTTTCAAGGATGGCTTTCTCTCCCACTGCAGGTGGCAGAGCGAGCGCTGTACTATTGGAACAACGAATATATCATGAGCCTGATCAGCGATAATGCAGCCAAAATTCTCCCGATCATGTTTCCAGCGCTCTACAAGAACTCCAAGAGTCACTGGAACAAGTAGGTCTTCCCACATGCCCTGGCACTTGCTGTGCATGCCAGATTGCTTGATCCACTGGCAATCTTGGGGCATGCTGCTGCAGTGCAACATTGCATGGCGCTCAGTGGCACCAGGTGCTGAGCAGGGGGGTTGTTAGTAATGTCAGCATGGAAAAGTGCCACGGCAGACCACAGAGGCCTGCTTCTGCACGAGTTGAGGCACCTGCAATTACCAGCCTTGGGGGCCATCGAGTCGTAGCTTTTGATACCTGCTTGTCAGTAATGTTGCCAGTCTCTCCGAGGTGTGCTGTAGGTTTTCCCACTGACTTCTGTCTGCTTTTTAGCTAATGTCCAGCCCATATGTTCTCCATGAGCAGAGACCTTGGCTAATGTGGTGCCTGACTCCTTGAGTACAAGAAGAACAGAGGAAGCAGAACTAAGTGGGCAGCTGTCCATGTCAAATATTGCCCCCTGTGTCTGATTCTTAGATACTACTCTGTTTTATGGTTCTTTTATCAACTTCTTTTCTACTGACTTCTCCTTCACTTGATTCCTTACCTGGTTAATTCAAGTTTGGCTAATTTAATCTAACACACTTCCTTAAAAATACTTGGTCCACAGCTGAGATCCTAAAGTCTTTCAGCAAAAACCACAAGAAGGCCAAAAAAAAAAAGCCATCTTCCTCTATTCTAGAGGGTGGAAAAAAGCAAAATAATTAATTTTAGGGAGGCTAGGCAAGTCCAGAGCTCAGTAGTATACTGTGGTAGCAATGACAAAGTTGTGAGGTAGAGCTTGTTTGCAGAGAGCTCCCCACTAGTCCGCTCTCCATTCTATCAGAAAGCACAGACTAGAGCCACCAGTCAAGGGTGCTCTAAAGTCTGGAATAGGCACAAATGTGCAGACATGACCACACGCAAACACCCAGAGACACCAACAGGCACACGCATGTGCAGACAGGCACATACATCACACGTGTGTGTGATGTATGTGCATATGTGCATGCAGATTGATGTGCTCAGACACTCTCTCATTCAGTGTTACTGCCCCTCCTGATCAAAGTTCAGAAAAGGACTTTATGTTCTTGTCTGAAACCCTTCACCAGTTCTGTGTCCTTGCAGCAGTCAAGATTCATGATTCTGCTGTTTCTGTCTTTTCTTCTTGTCTGCTTCCCAGTGGTATGGCAGAAGTCCTGAAAGTGTTTTCTTCTTATTTCTTCTTGTCTTTGTTTTAGCAATAGCTAAAACAGGGCAGGTTGAGTATGTCAGATGCCTGTCTTCCTTCCCTTAGTTCATCTCCTTGGTCAGACAGCTTGCTTAAGTCCAGCATGGCTGCATCTCTCTTCCTTATTCCATTTGTAGAGCTGGTGGAGGCACAGAGCTCAATCTTCTGAGTCTCATCTTTAGCCTCTGGGTCAGGTCTTTCAGAGACAGCTTCAACACTTGTTTTTATTCCCCAGGAGAGTCTTTGTCCTGTAGGGAGCTCACACACAGTGCAACCTATCCATAAATCGCTGGCACAAAGTTGACTTTCCTTCTGTGGTATTCTTTGTGCTAGTTCCCATCTCTGCAGGGCTGCTGTCTGTCTGTGTTTTGGGCAGCTCAGTGACAAAGCTCATGACCAAATACTGGGCAGCCCAAAAAAGTAATTTTGTATATGTGAGGTGAACTGTGTGAGGCACTAAAGCCCCCTTGAGAACAGCCCTGAACAGGCTCCTAGCATCCTTCCTTTCCCACTTTTAACTACAAGAAATGAATACAGGAATGCATAGTTTTGCACTCATTACTCTGACTGTGGTAGAGCAGACCTGCCCCAGTGGTCTTCTCTTTCTTCTCCATCTCTTTCTCCCTGTGGTGTAGTTTCTGCTCTGTTTGTGGAAGGGGTTTTCCTGTGGTAGGAGCTGGAAATGCGTAAAAATCTTTTGTCACACAGATACAGAATGAGTTGCTGCTGCTGCTGTTACCTCTTGTCTGTGCTGCTGCTGCTAACTCAGGGCTCAGAACCTGCCCACCATGACTTGTTCTTTCCTCATTTCTTTGCAGAACAATCCACGGGCTGATCTACAATGCACTGAAGCTCTTCATGGAGATGAACCAAAAGCTTTTTGATGACTGCACGCAGCAATACAAGGCAGAGAAGCAGAAGTGAGTAACAGGTTTTTGTCAAATTACTTGAGCTCATCCTGAAGTCTCCTTGGGGTACAGTAGCAGATGGTAGATGCCAGTTGGCAGAGGGGAAATGGAAAGGTGGTACAAGTAATTTTGTAAAAAAAGTAGGATTCCTCAGCAGTAACTATGAGTAGAGATGAGAAGAGATAAAATGTGTGCCCTGATAGAAATTCTTTCAGTCCTGCTGAACCAGGTAGCTTAGAAAAGAGTGGCAAGAGTCATAAGGAAATAGATTGCAATGTAGAGGATACTCAGCTTTGCAGAGATGCTTATGCTCTGCCATGGAAATATTTACCGGCTCACAAATGTTGTAGTGATGCCAGTGGAATCCTACTGCTTTAAAAAACTCTAAAGAGTTTTGCAGCAGTGGTCATAATGCATCTTTCATACCAGAGGATGCTTTCAGTTTTCCAGTGATAAAGATGGAATAATTGCTGCAATTTCAAAGAGCAGATGGCGGAGATAAAATCTGAGCTCAGCAAGTACCTGTGCCATGGTGCTGTAAAGAGGAAAGAACTTCACTTTTTCTGCTTCCTTCTGCTGGTTTTGGTGCTTGTATAGCTTGCCTTCGTGAGCTGAGTCAGTCCAGTAAGCTAGAAGGCAACTTTGCTGATTTTTTTTTTCTCAACGGTCTTTTTCTGACTTAGTGACAGAAAATAGTGCATCTCATTCCCAAATGAGCCAAAGCTGGTGGTGGGCTAATCCTTGCTGGGAGTGGGGAGCTCTGGGGTACATTTCATTGTTTTGTGGAATAGTAGTAAATAATGAAGTTAATTTTTGAATCAGAGCTTTGGATGGGTAACCCGCTTATGGAGAAATTAAGATTTTGTTAACATGTAAAATGGGAGCAAGCAAGATTTCTTTTTTTCCCATTTTAGGGCATTTGTGAAGACCACAAATATCTGCATATATATTTTCAGTCAGTGACAGCACATTTCCTACAAGATCTACCTGGTGTTTCCATTAGGAGCTTTTTCTCCCTGTTTAGCTTCTACTCATGCTGACCTGCTGAGGGTGACTGTTCTCTGCCCTGGTGTGTGGCTGATGGAGGATTGCTCTGGAAAAGCTCAACAAGCAGCTCAGAGCTGTCCTATAAATGGATGGGTAGAGCTGCACTGTTTTCTGCTCATGTTAAGATGATTTTTTTTTTGTCTAGTGTGCCTCTGTGCCTAATTAGGCTTCAGAAAACCTTGTGTTGGATTTTTATCAAGGATATACCTTTGGCAGTTCTGCATAACCAAAACTGGTAAAACATCAATTGAAAGCTTGGTGTGCAGGATGTGAAAATGTCTTTCAGCAGCATAATTTGAGATTATACTGTGGTGAGCATGATACAATTCCTCAGCTAAGTTGGATTTCCCTGCCACAGGTACCCAGATAAGAAGGCCTTTCTGGGTGAGAACAAGAAGGCTCAACTCTGTGTTAATGTTGTGATGTTATTACAGAGTAAAAGAACTTCCTTAGCATGGATAGATAGGGCACTAAAGAGACTTCTAGCTTGGATGAAAGCCGGATAGTTAAAATCAGAAATAAAGTTGAGATTTTAGTGCAGATGTTTAAAATGTAGAAGAGAATAAGGGGTGGTGGATGCTTACCTCTGTTTGCTGGGAACATTCACTGCCCTGGGATTTATAAATGGCCCTGCTGAACGGTCACTTAAAATGTGTGCCAAAGTCTGTACCAAGGTCAAGAGCTGTGGCTGGAGGGTTTGGGCAGCTCTCTGGTGTGTTATGGCTAGAGACAGAGGTAACAGTGGGCAGTGGAACTGCAGCTCTATTGTAAACGTCATTTTGTCCCTCTGCATCTGTGGGGCACCAGGAAAATGTGTCTTTGAAATCCAGACTAGTGTCATTGCTTTACCCCAGAAACCAGACACTCTGGTCCACTCCTGCAGCACAAAGCCAGGGAAAAAGTACCTGTGCAGCCCACTATTGCCACCATGTGCTCTGAGGTGAGTGAGGAGTGTGCCTGCCTATCTTCTGCTAATTGCAGTTTGTCCCCTCTTCTTGCCTCATGTCACCTGTAGGTAGAATTAGGGGTCTCTGAAGGACAGGGCAGCTCTTCCCCTTGCCTGCATTTTTCTGCTGTCTCTTGCTTTTGTCATCCAGTGAGTGAAAGCTGCACTTTCCCCAGGAGTTCACACCTGATTCTCTCTCTCTCTGCAGGGGAAGGTTCAGGATGAAGGAACGAGAAGAAATGTGGCAGAAAATAGAGGAGCTGGCCCGGCTGAACCCTCAGGTGGGTGACAACTGGGCAATCACCAACCATAAAAAGTTTAAGGGAAAGTGCCGGATTCTGCACCTGGGATGGGGCAACCCGGGATGTAGGTACAGACTGGGGAATGAGATGCTGGAAAGCGGTGCCATGGAAAGGGACCTGGGGGTCCTGCTTGACAGCAAGTTGAATATGAGTCAGCAGTGCCCTGGCAGCCAGGAGGGCCAACCATGTCCTGGGGGCATCAGGCATTGCCAGCTGGTCGAGTGAGGTGATTGTCCCGCTCTGCTCTGCACTGGGGCAGCCTCACCTTGAATATTGTGTGCAGTTTTGGGCACTGCGATATAAGAAAGATATTAAGCTATTAGAGCGTCTGAAGGAGGGCAATGAAGATGGTGAAGGGCCTTGAGTGGAAGCTGTATGAGGAGCAGCTGAGGTCACTTGGTCTGTTCAGCCTGGAGAAGAGGGAACTGAGGGGAGACCTCATTGCAGTTAAAACTTCCTCATGAGGGAAAGAAGAGGGGTAGACACTGATCTCTTCTCTGTGGTGACCAGTGACAGAACCTGAAGGAATGGCCTGAAGCTGTGTCAGGGAAGGTTTAGGTTAGATATTAGGAAAAGGTGTTTCACCCAGAGGGTGGTTGGGTGCTGGAACAGGCTCCCTGGGGAAGTGGTCACAGCACCAAGCCTGCCAGAGTTCAAGAAGCACTTGGACAATGCTCTCAGGCACATGATCTGACTCTTGGGGATGGTCCTGTCAGGGCCAGGAGTTGGACTCAATGATCCTTGTGAATCCCTTCCAACTCAGCATAATCTGTGACTCTGTGACAACAGAACCTAGGATGAATGAGACAAGAATGTGCTGGAGGTCTTAACCTGCTTTCTCAGATGATGAGAGCAGGCTTTAGCACCTGATCCCAGTCCTGTGCACACTGCTGCAGCAGTGGTCTGTCCCTCCCAAAACCCAGTGTCTTGGGAATGTTGACAGTGTTTTATCAGCCTGGTCTTCTGTGGCACTGACCTCTAAGTAATGCACATACATGTTTATGGGCCGTGCTCTCAGCTGCAGCTGTGCATGCAGTGTGCTGTGACTCTGACGGCATCGGTAGGAATGGGTAGGAGAGGATGCTCTTTTCCTGTCCGTGTACCTACTACTACCTTTGTGGGGGCCAGAGAGGACAGCTAGAAGTGTGCCATGTCATGTTAGGATGCTGGGGGAGAAGGCTTGGTGTTGTATGGAGTGCTGACTCTCCAGTTATCTGTGTTGTCTGCAGTACCCCATGTATTATGCACCTCTACCCTTGCCTTCTGTGTGCTGTATGGAAACAGAGACCCCGACTGCAGAGGATATACAGCTACTGAAGAAAACAGTGGAGACAGAGGCTGTGCAGGTGCGTAGGTGACTAGAGTCCTTCCACAATTGCTCTCAGTCCAGGGTCCAACAGCCAGAACTGGCTCTTTCCAAGTGTTCTGAGGGTAAATGACCCTACTCTCATCCCTGATCATTAAAAGATCAGCCTGTAGTCTGAAGAGTAGAGTTTATCTAATCTTCCCTCTAACCTTCCCACTCTGGAAAAAGTGCGAGTGGGACTTTTCTCTGTCCTTTTAGTCTGTGTTTGGCTCTTAGACTGTTCTGGAGCATGCTGCAGTGTCACCCAGCATATTCTAGAGTGGCTGGAGTCAGAGGCTGAAGAGGTGAAGGGGTTTGCTACTGATCCCTGACTCCTTCGGTTTGTCTATAGATGCTGAAAGACATTAAGAAGGACAAAGTTTTGCTGCGCCGGAAATCTGAGCTTCCGCAGGACGTCTACACTATAAAAGCCCTGGAGGCCCACAAGAGAGCAGAAGAGTTTCTCACCTCAAGCCAGGAGGCTCTCTGACGGGCTCAGGGGCTGGCCCGAGAAGCTCTGCCCCATCCCTTTTCTCCAGGGGTCATGGAAATGCACTCGGTTCTCATGTATAAGTAAGGAATGAACATGGTGAGCTGTGCCTGTCCTCCACTCCATCTGCATACCTCCAGGGTAGATCTGGTTTTACGTTATAACTTGTATCTCACCACTGTCATGTCCTCCTGCTTTTTCACCTTGGCTGTGCATGCATGAAGGGAGCCTGCCGGACCTCTGATCGTATCAGTCCAGGCAGGACTCACTTCATTGCAAGCTGCTGCCTCTTCTTACTCTGCCTGGAAGCCAGAGCCTTGCTCAGGCTCTCTGTTGGCCAGAGACAACCATTCGTGGCTCAGCATACTGCTCCAAGCCCCAAGTGCCCATCTCTGCCATGCCTGCCCCTGTGCTGCTTGTGCAGCTGAGCCCTGTGGTGCTCAGAGGTCAGGCTGAGCTTGAGGCAGGAGCAGAGCTTGTGGAGGCTTTGCTGCCTTGGTGTGCAGCTCCACAGCTGAAGGGTCTTACGTACAGTGGAGGAGATGTTTGCTTCCACCCTTTTTTTCCAAGCCTCTTGTTTTGTTCCTCTGTCAGTGGAGTGGGGGGTTCAGTGCTTCGCCACCCCCAGTAAAGCTGGGTGCAAGCACTACATACTGTTGCCCTCCCTTTCAGACATCCTTAGAAGCTCTCTTGTGGGAAAGTGATTCCTTCAGCTATTTGTGTTGGTCTGTGCTGACTCATCTCCATTCTGATGTCTTGGGTTAATTGTGGGCCCAGAATTAACTTCCCGCTTTGTAACAGGTGTCAGCCACTGAATTCTGCTTTCTTCTTCTACCTGCTCAATTAAAATACTCCTGCAGCTCTCCCTTTGTCTCTGTATCCCACCTTTAGCTCTGCAGTGGCCAGGGTTTCTAGGAAGCTTGTGCTGCTAAAGTCATTTCTGCAAGCTAGCGGAAGCAATGGATACACCTTATGGGGTGTGGCTGAGTTTGAGTGTTTAGTTGTCTCCTTGTCATGATCAATGGCCAAGTGTTTACTGCTGAATTGCTTCCATGGGTGCTCTGACCAAAGTTCACCTTGCCCTGTTACTTTGGCACCCGCTGAGGCCCTTGAGCTGAGGCCCTTGTTAGTTATTACTGGTGCATCAGGGACTCTGCTAAATTAGCATTTAGAGCACACTTGCTGATAGCCCAGGGGCTTGCGCAGCACTTGGGTGCTACTGTGATCCAGCTTTCACCTCTATTTTTTGTGGTGCAGATTCAGTGCCAGGCCAAGGTGCCACCTCAGAGGCTGGCTTGTGATAGAAAAGGGAGTCCTCCTTGCTTCTTATCTGCTGTACCTGCTTTCTTGACACATAAGCTTAAGTGGGTTTGCAGTAGTGCAGGGAGCTTATGGCATCGGTGCTAGCCTGACACTGTTTGCAGCATCGTGGAATGTTGTAGAAGGTTCTGGTGTATCTCAATAGTAAACTATTCCCAGGTCAGAGGTTTATCCTCTCCAATATGTGCTGCTGGTGTGCAGCACATCTTTCCTCCAACCCCAGCCAGGCTGTTTTTACCTCTGTATCCTGCATCCCTGCCCTGTGTAGGTCTCTCTCGGCTCAGCCCTCACAAGGGATGCCACCATCTCTTCGGAGCAGCTGGTGAGCGCGTGTGTGAGATCCCCCCAGTCATGCAGGACCCCACCTCCCCTCTGCAACAGGCCAGTTCATCAGGAGACTTTAGAACACCTCAGGGAGGTTATTGCTTACACTGAACATTACTCCGAGCTCATGATCAGCTGCCAATCAATTACCTCACGCCTGGCACAGCATGTAGACATGCACCAGGTGATGCCAGATGGTGCACCGGAGTGGCACAGTGGAGATGAGGACTGCTGGGCTCAGGCTGGGTGGGATGCTTCTTCCTTTCGGTGCAGGCTTTCCAACTGGCTCTTAGCATTGTGCTATAAGCCAACACCTCATTTTTAGATTGCTACAGCATGGTGTGCCCTCACTCAAGCCTGCTTGCTGCTGGGCAGCCTTTCCCTGCTGCAGGCTGCTCTGCCTGCGGAAGGAACAGACTTGTGGTGTGCAGAGGCTGACGCTGTCCTGCAGATGGTCTGTCTCTGTTGGCAGCCCCTGAGCCTGGCCAGAGGAATGCTGCTGGAGTCGTGCCATGTGCAGGGATAGGACTAACGCATCATGACTACGTGCTGTACAGCTTCAGTGTTCCCATAGCTTTGTGTGTCTTGTTCTGGGTCAGGGAACTTAGGCTTAGTACCTTCACCCTTTGTTTGCTGCCTATTCATTCCAGTGTCCTGGACACCTCAGAAGGGGACCATGTGAGAAAGGGGGGAGTGTGCTCACCCTCTCACCACATGTATTGCTCATAGGCAGATCTGCCACACTACAGCTGCCCCTTGCTCAATACTTGGTTTCTAGCATCAGTGCTGCTCATTTCTGCCTATGCCTTTCCCCATGTCAGCCAAATGGACAGAACTGGAGCTGCCTCTTCCACTTCACCTGGCTCCCTCCTCCCAAGGGAACAAGCAAAACTACTGCATTCACCCCCTGGACACAAGTATTAAGCTGCTTACAGTTCATATGTACATATGGTGTACTTTATTTTCAGTAGAGCATTACATAGTATGAAAGTGTTGGATTTTGTACAGATGTCCCTGTATGTACAGAACTAAATAAAACCAATCTCTTGGAATGACACATCTGGCTCTGCCTCTGATATTCCAACACAGACCCTGTCCTGGGAGAAGGGGCCCAAGCCTGGAGAGGGACTTCTCAGGTACTGTCAGCACAGGGACAAGTCCAGTGTTTGTCCTGAGGGAATCTGGGCAAAGCCAGCTAAGTCCCCTCGCCCCACATGCACACAGGTATAGAAACCAGTCAGGCTCCTCAGAGGCAGACGAAGACAACACAAGGACATCACATTGACTTATGCACCAGCCAGAACCAGGAAAGAGGAGTGGGAAGGTAAATCAGACAATGTCAGTGGGAGAAACTGGAAGGTCGATACTGGCAAGTCCTGTCAGCACCTGGCTTGGAGGCAGCGGGTGCCTGCAGGGTGGAGGGAGGGCTCGGGTTTGCAGCTCCTGTGCTGCAGCTCAGCTCTCACTTCCAGTCGGGCCGGGGACCGCCGAGGCTTTGCCGGGCCTGCAGTGTGCGCTGCACCACGTCCTTCCACTGCTCCTCCGAGATCTGGCTGGCCCAGGCGGGGATGCCCAGGGTAGGCAGCTTCACGCTGGCCATTGTCCTCTTCACCAGCTCGACATGCTCTGGGAACAGAGAGGGCGTGAGACCGCGGCGGAGCCCCGAAAGGGCCCTGCCGAACACGCCGTTACCTGCATCCATGGGGATGGAGCTGCGGCTGCTCTGAGCCGCGGCGCCTTCCGCCACCTCCTCCTCCTCCTCCTCGCTGTCCGTCGGCGGGTCGGGCAGGTGCAGCCTCAGCATCTGCGGAGAAAAGCGGGCAGCGGAGGTCGGGACCACGGGTGCCCCCAGCCCCGTCTCGGCGGGAGGCGCTGGGCGGTACCTGCAGCCGCTCCTGCAGGCCGGGGTCCGCCTCGCCGGGGCCCTGCTCCGGTTCCTGGCTCAGTGGCTGGTACAAGTACCCTCCGCCACCTTCCTCCTCCTCCTCCTCCTCCTCCTCCTCGTCGCCGCTCCACCCCGCCGCGCCGTCAGGGCCCTCCGGCAGCCCGGGCTCCCGGGGACAGACGCGCTCCGGGCCCATGCTCGGCGCCACGGCCATGCACAGGGCGCGGCGCCGCGGAGCCGCCGCCACCGCCCGGAACCGCCGCGGCCGCCGCGGGGCACTGTGGGCGCTGTAGTCCCGGCGCGTGCCCCGGGCGGGGCGGGTTGTGCCGCGGACACGCGTCGCCGGTGCCTTCGGGCGCCGCCATCTCGGCTCGGGACGGGGCTGGAGCAGCGCGGCGGAGCCAGGGCCCGGCACTCGCGGAAGGGCCTCTCGGGGCAGCACCGCCCCGGCGGGGGAGGGCGCCCGCCGTCCCGGGCGGGGCCGCGCCGCACTACAAGTCCCAGAGAGCGGCGGGCGCAGCCGTCGGAGCGGGGCTATCGAGGCGCCTTGTACGGGTACAGGTACGGGGCTGGGGCTGAGCGGGACCGGAGGCGGAGGGAGGCGCTGGGGCTGTGCTGGAGTTGGGGGCGGGTGAGGGTGAGGCCAGAGGCGCCGCCGAGCCCCTCTGTGAGGGCTGGGGGCGCGGGGCCGCCGCTCTGCCTGGGTATCCTCGGCCGGGCCCGCGGGCGGCGCATGGGGGCGCGGGGCGGCCCCGAGGGGCTCGGGCGGGCGGGGGCGGCCAACGGTGCTGGAGCGTGTCCAGGGAAGGGCAGCCGAGCTGCTGAACGGTCTAGAGAGTCAGTCCTACGGGAGCGGCTGAGGGAGCTGGGGGCGTTCAGCCTGGAGAAAAGGAGGCTCAGGGGAGACCTTCTCAATCTGTACAACTCCCTGAAAGGAGGTTGTAGCCAGGTGAGGGACGGTCTCTTCTCCCAGGTAACAAGTGACAGGTCAAGAGGAAATGGCTTCAAGCTGCACCAGGAAAGTCTTAGATTGGATATTTTGCAAAATTCTTCATGGAAAAGGCCAGGCATTGGAACAGGCTACCCAGGGAAGTAGTTGAATCACCGTCTCTATGTGTTCAAAAACCATGTAGATGTGGCATTTTCAGGACATGGCTTAGTGGTGGGCTTGGCGGTGTTGACTTAATGGCTGGACTCAGTGATCTTGGTGGTCCTCTCCAACCTTAAAGGATTCTGTGACCTTACCCATCCCTCTCCTCCCCTGACATGTCAGGGAGGCTGCCCTTCTGCTTCTCACCCTGGCGTAACCTCCACCGTGCCTTCTCTCTCCATCTCTATGGGCTCATCTGGTTTCAGACCGTTTATGCTTTCACCCAATCTTGGCCATGTTGGCAGGTGTGGGGCTGTGTGCCTGGTCCTCCCCAGCCCTGTGCACCAGGCAGACGGAAGGCTGTCACCTGTGAGCCTGCCATGTGTGTGTCCAAGGCTAGCGAAACACTGCCTGGGCATCCGTGTCGATGGAACAGCAGGTGCAGAGGAGGAAACGAGTGCAGCCCTACATAAAGCAAAAAAAGCCACACTAGCTGTTAGCTCAGCTTTCCTGAGCCTGCTTCTTCCCAAGGGCTGCCCTTGGCATGGCAGAAATGGCTTGACATGCTGAGACAAATTCCTGGGGGAGCAATATCTCCAGCGTTTAGGCGTGCTCCATAGAGAAGCAGCGGTGGGTTTTGGGAGGCAAGGTGAAGAAGAGAAGTCAGCTCAGTAGGTGCAGAATCTCACCTGGGCTTTGGCCAAAAGTAAGTCAGAAGTGGGCAAAATATTTGGTCAGAAATAAGGAAGTGGTGAGGCTGTCTGCAGGGAGGGACATTGGAATAAGTTTCTGCCTGAGCAGCATGGTCTGGGATTCCCGTGGCTAACATGAGCTTCCAGATCAGTCTCAGTTAACGAGCTCAGGGGCTGTTCTAGCACCGTCTAGTTTACTGGTGCTGGAATTGCATTGTGACTGTCCAAGCTGCTGAATGTGCAAGCTTGCAGTTTCACACTGCCTTAGCATAAATAGTCAAAGCATCAGATAAATGTCAAGCATGAGTGAAGAAAGCGGGTTGTTCCCGTGCTATCTCTAACAGTATGTTGGATGTGCTTGAAATAGAACTGTCTATATGGACTGCTGTGAGCTGGCTGGGCTATTTTAAGTGTTACTAAACCTTGTGGCTGGTGGTGTCTTTTGGGAGACGGGACTGAAGCAGCCACACGGTAGGATTTGCTCTCTGGAGTGGCTTTGCAGGGTCAGTATGCTGCTCTGCTTGGGGTGCAGCTGTAATTCTGGGGCTGACAGAGCGAATCCTTGAAAATCCAGACCACTTTCTGCTGGATTTCCCCCCCTTGCTGTGGGAATTGACAGCAGCAAGGCTAATCTGAGCAAATTTTAGAAATGGCTCTAGGTTTCTTCCTGTGTATGTAGAGGAATGTGAACTCCCTTTGTGCAAAGAAGTGGATCCATGCGTATATGGTTTTGTTCTAAAATTATCACCTGGCTACTGTCTGTGGAGATGCTCAGTAGCTTTTTATCTTGAATGAAGTGTTTCCATAACTGATTGTAGGTATTGAAAATAGTGAGTCTAAAGCCAATGGAATAAACAGGTGAAAAATCTGACTAAAAACTATGATTACTGGATTGGGGTTTTGTTGGGTTTTTTTGTTTGTTTGTTTGGAGTTTTTTCCTATCTATGCCACTGTACTCAAGTCACCACAACAGTTTTGAAGATATGCTAGTAAGAAATTATTGAGTGATTTTTTTCTGGTGATCTCAGACATCTATATGCTGTGCTGGTAGGCTCTTGTGAGGTGTAAGCTGGAGCAGTTGGGATGAAGGTTGTTTCAGGCATTAAGTGTATCTTCAGACACCAGCACAGCCAGAGATTTAGGAATGTTGTCTATAGGTGCTGTATTCAAAGGATGCAGAGCTGCCTTAAATCTGATTTTTCTCTTGCTTAGCAGTGAAGTGCTCCAGGTGAATTGCTGTGCTCCCTATGCTGGAAGTCAGCACTGACAAGGAACAAGGGAGATGCTAAAGGACATCGTGGCCATTTCTCTGTTAAGGATGTGTGAGCTTCTACTTGTGCTCAGGTGCCAGCCTGACTGCAGCAACAGAGCCAGTCTGAGGTCACCCCATGGCTGTTGTTGCACCACTTACTCTGGAAGTGTGTACCTGGGCTTGTGGTGCTGTGCATAGTCAGTGGTGGGATCCAGGCATTTCTGTGGGACCACACCTGGTTATTTTGACTGCTTTTTAATTTTAGCCTCCATGTGCTTTGTGGTAGAGGAACAACTCATTGCTGGGCTCACTTAATTTCCATCATCATCAGGTACTTCAACAGTAGGTGAAGTGTATCCTTATTTTTAGAAATGCTCTTCTTCCTGGCAGTTAATGACAGGACCTACCAGGGTTTCAAAATTCTCTGTGCTTGACTGTATCTCTGGGTAGATTACGGCAGACCAGGGAAATGAGGAGTTGTGGACATTGGAGGATTGCTGCCTGTATGACTGCAAAAATCAAAGAGTTTTTGGAGAGGTGAAGTGAGGAGCTGATGTGTATCAGTGGAAGCAAGCAGTGGCTTGAAAAGAAGCATGTGTGCCCTTCTGCGAAGGAGACCCTGAGTGTGTGTGTACGTTGCTTTTTCCAGTTGAGATTGGTGGAACAGAGGCAGCTGGAGCTTCCTCACCTAAGATGAGCAAGTGTATGCTGAGCTAGCAAAGCATGTGGGAGTGCACTTTCCTGGGTTTTGTTTCACCTAGAAAATGAAACTTCTCTCATTGTATAACAAACACGTGCTTGTTTTGATGGAGCTTTTTGGTCTCCATTTATGGTCAGTTCCTGGGGGTATTGGGGCATGATTCCACCTGGTCATGCTGAATCAGTCAAAGGAGATGCCTCAGGCCTTCAACCAGCCTCTACTGTGGACAGAGATGAAGTGTGGTGGCTGCTGTAAAAGAGATGCACCTCTGGGGAGGAGAGGAGTGGCTCAGCAGGATCCGGAAAAGGGACACATGCTTAGTTCAGTGTCTGCACAAATCCATGTAGAAGGCAATCCTTCTCTTTCACTGCTGACTTCTGTGATTTAAATGATTCCAGCTTAATTTTTCTACAGTGCAAAAGCCCTTTCTCTGATCCATGGTACATGTTAGTGTCACTAACTGTGTCTTTGCTTTGTTTGAAAAAGCACCTGGTTTGCCTGAGGTGGACCTGAACAAGCTCAAGAAGTGGGACCTGGGGAACCTCATGAGGTTCAACAAGGCCAAGGGCAAGGTGCTAAACCAGGGCAACCCCTGGTACTGATACAGGCTGTGGGCTGAAAGAATTGAAAGCAGCTCTGAGAAGGACTTAGCAGAACTGGTAGATGAAAAGCTGGAGATGACCCAGCAATGTGCACTCACAGCCCAGAAAGCCAACGACACCCTGGGCTGCAACAAAAGCAGTGTGTCCAGCAGGTTGAGGGGAGGTGATTCTGCCCCTCTGCTCTGCTCTGGTGAGACCCTACCTGGAGTGCTGCACCCAGCTCTGAAGGCCCCAGTACAAGAAAGGCATGGAACTGTTGGAGCAGGTCCAGAGGAGGACTGTGAAAATGATCAGAGGGCTGGAGCACCTCTCCTGTGAGGAAAGGCTGAGAGAGCTGGGGTTGTTCATCCTGGAGAAGAGAAGGCTCCAGGGTGACCTTTATGGTGGCCTTTCAGTGACTAAAAGGGGCCTATAGGAAAGCTGGAGAGGGACTTTTCACAAGGGCATGTAGCGATAGAAAAAGGAGGGGAATGGCTTTAAACTGAGAGAGGGCTTTAGATTAGATGTTAGGGAGAAATTCTTTAGTGTGAGAGTGGTGAGGCACTGGAACAGGTTGCCCAAAGAAGTTGTGGATGCCCTGTCCCTGGAAGTGTTCAAGGCCAGCTTGGATAGGGCTTTGAGCAACCTGGTCTAGTGGAAGGTATCCCTGCCTATGGCAATGGGGTCGGAACTGGATATCTTTAGGGTCCCATCCAAACCGAAACCATTCTGTGATTCTGTGTGCCACCTCCTGCAGCCAGTGCCCTCCCAGTTCTCTAATACAATTTGCCACTGTCTTACCAATATTTCTGTGTTTTGTAGCCTACATACCTGTTATTAGTGTCCTAGATGAGAAATCACAGGATGTATTTTGCATGATCTAATGTTGTACAAATGGGGGAAATTGTTAGTAAATTATTTCCTATCAGTTTGTCTGTTTTCCTCTTTCCCTGGCTGTGTCCTATGTGATCTTTAAAGAAACCTAATGCACAGCTTAATGTCAAGTGTATTAATGCCTCCTATTAAGAAGTCCTCATAGGAATGAGGTTGAAAAGTGGTATATTTATGTCATCACTTATATCCTATAAATTATCATTGGAAATCAAAACTTGAAATGGAACTTAGCAGTGTGCATGATTGTAGGACAGAAAACAGTTTTTTTCTCAAAATATGTGTATATTTGCAGATAGTGCACAGTGGGGACTAGCTGGAGGAAAACTGGCTTTGGGCAGAAGACTGGTGTAATGAAACAATTCCAAAAAAGGCAGGATCGGAGAGTCTGGAGCTGGCTGCAGAAAACATGGATAGGAGTGTGGGGGGGTATCCTTAGGAGACAGGGCTGTGCCAGGAGGAGAGGGAGAAGGACCTGTGCTGGCTGGAAAGGGGTGAGCAACAGTTTCAGGGTAGGGCTGTGGCTAGTGGCAGAAGGGGAAGATGGGAGTCTGAATTGATGCTTTTATTACAGTGTGGAGGAGAGCACTTGGGTTTGGAAAAACCATGGCAGCTTGTTAAATCCTTTGTTTTCCCATGCCTTTTAATATACTGCTGTAAAGATCGCTTTACACTTCTGGTTGTTCTCTTTTCATGAAGTGTTCAAACGAGTGTTTGCATTCCGTGGCTCTGAGGAGGTGCAGCAGGAGGCTGTGCTGGCAGAGCTCTGTGTTTGCTCTGAAGGGGTATCCCTGGCCCAAGCCAAGGAGAAGCACAGCCAACTTCAACCCCATTGGCCTCGCCACCACCCTGGACCTGCCTGTCACCTGGGAAGGGCTTATCTTGGGAACAACTTTCTCAGTAGTTGTAGGAAACAACGTTTCAACATTACTACTATAAGCTCAGCATCTTTCCTGCAGTGCCACAGGCAGGGCCTGGAACTGTTTCTCGGTGGCCCATCTTGGGTGTGCTGCCTTCTGATCTGAGTGATGAAACTGTTGGGGGAGGGTGGCCGGCTCCTGTGGCACTGACAGGACCAGCGTCCTGCTCTGGCAGCAGTGAGCTCCTTTCACCTGACTTGAGTGAACTCCCAAGGGTGAAAAAGAGTTTTCCCAGCCCTTCTGACAAAAAAAGCAGGGGGCTTGGTATGATGCCTGCTTGCCATGCCAGGCAGCTGTGCTTCTCCACACAAGGAACCAAGCAGAGAACTTAGAAGTAAGATCCATCCTCTTGGTCTTCCTGGATCAAGCTCAGTCTGAAGGGTGTTGAAAATATTGATGCTGGTGATAAAGTCCACTTAAGCTCCTTTGCAGAATCACTTAACCAAGAAGAGATTTTGAGGAAAACATTGGTTAGATTTTTCAGGAGTAACTTTTGACTGAGGCAGAAAACAGATATAGAAATGTGAAGCCTTCAAAATAGCTTGAAAGGTGACTTTGGTGGGCTCCATGGAAACTCGTCTATTCTGTAGCTTTGCAGAGGATTTACACAAGTGTGTTGCCTGGCTTTAAAAAAGTAGTAACTTGAAAAACAAAACTCAAACTGGCTAGATCTGAAATTGAAGCACGGCCTGTAGGACACAAGGGCTGCTCCTGGGACCTTCTGGAGCACCTCTGCTGGAGAAAAGCTTGATGTGACTTTCTGGGTTATTAACTGCAATTTAGGTTAGGGTAGGTGCTGCACGAAGAAGTTTGCAGGTTTGCAGGAGGGACTCCTTGGTCTGCGCTCATCTGTTACAGGAAGGCTTCAGGATGCTCTCTGTTGGGCTTTGCACATGTCCTTTTGTTGTAACTTTCAGGTACAGAGCATGCTCTGGCTGCCAGTCTCTATTTTGAAAACAACTTTAAAAAGAAGCTACTCAATTTTTTATGAGATTTGTGAGTTCTGGAATGAGGTGACTGATGAACTGTCTGTACAATGAGTGGATGAAGCTGGAAGCCTGAGCTCTGCCCCTGCCAGGAGCTCCCTGTTGGTGGCATCTCTGACTCTTTACATGGGTGGGGATAAAATGGGAGTGTGTGAGTGGGCCAGGTGCTGTGGTGGTCAGGCTGTTGATGGGCCTGGTTGTGAGCAGTGGTTACACTTGACTGAAGGGCTGGGGGCTCTGCCCCTTTTGCTGCCCTCCAGCTACTTCAGAAAACTTGAAAGAGGAAACTTCTCCTTGTGAAAGCTCACTGCTTTCCAAAAAGAAAAGGGGCAGAGTTTAGGAATTTTATGTATGTGTAGGAATTTTAGAACTTATTCAGAAGCATTCCCACATTTCTTTGGACTCTGCAAATGCAAAAACTGGGTGTGGAGCTGGAGTGTACTGACTGCATCTTTCAATAACCTACAACCAAGAAATAAGAAAAGACAGTTTTATTTATGCTGTTTGAAACACTGACATATCTTCTAATGGCTGTTTTTCAGTTGGGAGAAAACTGTTAAAAATCAAACTGACCTGCTTTTTCAGAAGCACCCAGGCTCTGCTCTAGATTCTAAGATCCAAAGGAGAGTCTCTGCAAGAATGAACTGTGGTGTTCTAAGATATGATCTAAGCCATCTGTTTGAGGAATGAAGCATATCAGTTGCTTAACAGAGACATGATGTTACAGAATTTTCATAGTTATGCCTGGATTTGCTGTGGGAGAAAAAGGCCTTTTCTGAGAATTAGCAAAGAGCTTTATACCTAGATTAGGGGGTTTCTGCTCTCTCGTGTCTGATTAGATTGGACCCTAGGGCTCCAGTCAGTGAGGCCAAATGGTGGTGTCATCATCCACCCCCATAATGGCAAGTTGCTTGCTTTATGTGGGGGTGATTCTTTGAAGGTTTTTTGTTGGGTGTTTTGTTTTAATATTTTCCTCTGTTGTTTCTTACAACTGATCCAAAGAGCATGCTCTCTTCCCTCTGGCTCTGTTCTTTTCACCTTCACAGTTGGCTCTCGCTGTGTGTTTTCATTCATGCGGACAAACGGTTCTGACATGTACATGATGTGTGCATGACCAGAGCACGGCCAGGCGTGCTGCACTTGGCTGCCTTCGCCCAAGGTGTTTGGCTTGGGCTGCCTGTACACCCACCCTGAGGGTTTTTTGTATGCAAGGGCATCTCTGCCTGCTCCTCTGAGCCTTGCTCAGGTTATGATACCTGCCCTGTATCCCCTTTCTGAGGTGAGAGTAAAACTGTCTCCAGCTGGGATGCAGATGAATGAGGATACAGCAATGTAACCTTTGTAGCTGGATTCAAGGAAGATCTGCGAGATGGATCACGTTATTTTATCATTCTCTCTCAGAGCCAGGTGACATAGTGGTGGCCCAGGAAGCATGTGGCTGTGGCACTGGGGGCCCTGAAGACCATCTGGCTTGCAGGGAGGAATGCTACGGTGGGCAGTGCACTTGGAAGGTGGGCCACGGAGGGTGAACCACGCAGCCGTGGCTGTTGGACACAAGGTCTATTCCTTTGGCGGATATTGTTCTGGAGAAGACTATGAGACTCTGCGGCAGATCGACGTCCACGTTTTTAACGCAGGTAAATGTGTCCTTGTGGTGTGCAAAGGAGTTGGCTTGCTGGGCTCAATTATTGGTTTTCTTCCCTGCTGCTGCCTAAGGTGTTACACTGTAACATACTGTCTGACTGTAATTTCCAAAAAAATTATCAGAGTAGATGGGAGCCTCTTTCCTTGTGCAGCCTTGTATTTTCTGCTTCAGAGGCAGGGCACAGAGGTGCTGTAGTTCAGCAGACTGCTGGGGTAAGGACTCATTAGAAGTAGCCACATAGCCATGTTTTGTCCTTGTTCTCTGTGAATGCCAGGTGCAAAGAAGTGATATCTAGCTGGTTCAGGTTCCCCCTCCAGGTCCATGCTCAGCTCATGTGGAAGGAGTAGGGTGGGAGCCAGTGCACTCAGTTAAGACTCCAGGTTTAGACTCTTGAGCTGTTTCCCTGTGGGGGCATCTGACAACTGCTGCCAACATGATGGAGTCCATGGGGGCATGTGGCTGGGATGGAGGCCTTCCCATTTTAGTAGCAGCTATCACGCAGATTCACAACATAGCTTAGAAAAGCATCTGGAACTAGAGGCATTTGTGTAGGGTAGCCAGTACCTGTCATGAGGCTGAGTTGGAGTCATGGCTGTCCTGGCAGAGGCTGTATTTGTTGATTCAGTGCTTTTTGAACTGAAAAGGTTACTGAGTTGGTCCATGAAATATTTCCCTGTAATTAGGCAGGTGGTTGAAAAACTGCAGAGGTGCTTGGATGGGTCTAGCTAAACAGAGCCAAGAACAGAGAACCAATGACCAGTTTTGCAGACTGAACAGCATGCTGAATTCTCTGCTAACACCCATGTCACGTGTAGATAAAGGTAGTTTGCAATGAATTCACTTCTTTAGAACTGATGTGTGCAGCAGGGATAAAGGCATTGGTTAAACAGAGCTGCCAAGGTGACCTGCTCAAGAGGAGAGTGTAGCTCAGGATCCTGTAAACAAAGACATTCTTCTCTGTCCAGAGAGACGGGACTTTCACACTCAACAGAGTTGGATGTTGTTTCTTGTAGAACGTGCCAGTAGAGCATCATTCTTATGGGGAAGCATAATTACTGTGTCCAAAGGAATGCTCTTGCATTGTTTTCTCTTCTTACCACTCCCAAATATTAAAGTGTCATGATGCTGCAGCCACCATGTGGGAGGTGGCAGTGGCTTCCCAAGCCCTTGCTCAGTTATCATTGTCAGGTTCCAGTGCTAAAGCCAAAATACCAGATTTTGATTGGTCTCTTTCAGTCTTCCAAAGATGAAGACTGTATTTTAGTTAGGAAGTATCCCGTGTAGCTTGACTTTAGCACTGGATGTGCTTCCTCAGTGCCCTTTCTGCCAGTGGAGTAAATGCCTACCTTTTAAGATGGCTGACCTATTCCCTTTCCTTGTGTTAGTATTTCAGAGGAACTATAGTTTTCTGCTATATTTTATGTTAGCTCCACGTAGAGAACAAACCTAGAGGCTGTATGCGAGGTAGAATGTTTGATGCTCTTATGTAATGGCCACGTAACACTTGCTGTTACTCCTGCATTGTCATTAAACCCTGTAAATACCTGTTGACTGCTCTGGCTACTGCTGAACACAACACGCAGGCTGCCGGTAAGGAGAACCTGTAATTACAAAGAAGTCCGATTTAGTAACACAAAGTTAGCAGGGAGAACTTGGGTATAGATAGGCAAGAAGGTAGAATATAGTATAATAGGAGATAGACAGCTATCTCATCTATAGCTTGAGAAACAAAACAAAAGCAAACAAACCTGTTTGCTGCAAAGCTGCTGTCTTGCTTTACTTGAACTGTGCTTCTGCAAGTCCAAGTGATACCTTCAGGTATGTTCCCTTGCATGTTACTGCAGTGAATTATTCCCGTGCTGCTCATTCTTCCAGCTTTGAGTCTCTTCAACAATGTCACTAGCTTGGAGCATTGACTGCATTCACTGTCATCTCTGCACTTTTTCTTTTTCCTTTCCCTATTTTTTTGTGTGTGCTGTATCTTCACTCACAGTCTAGGATGAGCCAGAGACTTTTCAATGACGTGCTGCAGAACAGAGCCTATTTCTGTATAGACTCCTCTGCTCCTCCAGAGGACCTCCTTCTATATTTCTTAATTAGCTACTATTGGGGTCAGGCACAGCTTTCTCTTGTTTACTTGACTACTTCTGCATCTCGTCATGGGGAAAAAAAGCTCCATGAGGATGGGTTATGACCTGAGAGCAATGTAGCAGGCTTAGCATTTGACATGGGCTCAAACTTGTGTTTTCAGTGTCTCTGCGCTGGATCAAGTTGCCTCCAGTGTGGACAAACAGCCGAGACCACGTGAGAGAGGTGCCCTACATGAGGTATGGGCACTCAGCAGTGCTCATCGATGACACTGTCTACATATGGGGTGGTCGCAACGACACAGAAGGAGCCTGCAATGTGCTCTATGCTTTTGATGTCAGTAAGTTCCAGCTTCTCACTCTTCCTTGTCATAACTGTTCTTGATCAGACCTTCTCTCTGCCGCACCACACTGCTCCCCAGCTTTTTCCCATTCCTCAGTGACAGTTTGGAGGAAATGGTGTCACAGGCTGTTTCAGCAGTTCGAGAAGGGAAGCAGTGTGGCCATTGTGTCTGCATACTTGAATCTCTGAGAAAGCCTTTGAACAGAGGTTACTGATCTTGTCTAATAGTCAAAATGGTTTTAATTTTTCTATCACCTTTGTGTGCACTTTCTGAAAGTAGCTATAACTGAAACGTTCTCTCTGTGTGATTCCTTAACTGTGGCAAAGGTTGCAGCAAGAAGGGGCTAGAGCTCTTGAGGATTGCAGTTCCTCTCCAGTGTGGTTCTTCTTTCTGAAAGCATGAAGGAGAGTAAGGAATAAAACATAGGAGTAGTGAGGGACAGAATGGCAAAATAAGGGAAGGCATGAGTCAAGTTAGATAAACCTGAAGAATAAATTCCTTGAACCTTCTGGTTGGCTTCTCCATAGCATTGCTGGAGCATCTTTGAAGAAAAGGCACCATCAGAAACTGGGTGGACACAAATGTCAGGAAAGGATTCTGAAGGCAAGTCCATTTAAATAGTGACTAGTAAATGTCCTCCTGGACTTGGAAGGAAACTGCTTGCTGTAGTGCTTGGTCATGGGGTCTCTTCTTTACTAGGAAATACCTTAGAGCTTGGGTCACAGGGTTTCCTTCTTCCCATGACACATGCAGCTGAGAAGGCATCGGTAAACCTCTGCCTACACAGAGGCATTGTAGTGGGAGCTGCCTGATCTCCATGCCAACTCCTGCACTTTAGCATTATGTGAAAATTAACAGGCCAGACTTCAGTCCTAATCCAAACCCTCTGCAGCTGTCTGTACACACTAAGCCCTACCATTCCTGGAAAGCGAGAGTGGCAGTCACAGTCCCATGTCTGTAGTGTAAGTTCCACTGAAAAGTCGCATTGGGCTGTATAAAGTCCTGTTTGAGTGCAGTTTTGTCCCTCAGGTGCTGAGCACAAGTCGAGGTCTTTTCCATCTCTAATTGGACATATTGCACTTGGATGAGCTGTTGCTGTTATCATATAACTGGCCTTGGAAGCAGCTCCATGAAGGAAAGGAACTTGATAGCCACTGGACCTTTCTCAGTAGAGGCTGCCCAGGGGTTCTGTTGACCTCGCAAGACCCTTTGTGTAGTTCCAAATGGAGTATAGGTGGATAGCTGTGTCTGCAGGCCAAGTTCAGAGAAGTTATCCTCATGAAGAATGTTGCTTTGGCTCCAATATTACGACTTCCTGAAATAAGCACTGCTTTTGACAGCTAACAGCAGTTAGGGAGGATGGGGGGAATGTCTCCTGCTGCCTTGAGGCTTATCTGTGCCTCTCAGGGCTCTTGGAACAGGTGCCTGTGTGTGCTTGGCAGTGAGTCGCTGGCTTAGCTCCATATTGCCCTGGCATGCAGAACAGCTCTGGCTGGATTTAAAGTCATGCCCTAAATCAAGCCAACCCTTGGAGTATGCAGGCTAAAGGGCTGAATCTGGTTGGTGTAGGCTCCCAAGGAGGACTGTGAAGGGTGGAAAGTGAGGAAGCCTCCCCTTGGAGAGGGGATGAGAATGTAAAAAGTGGAGCAGAAAAGATAGGGAGAGCTGCACTGCAGAGGTGGGGATGTGCGCAGCAATTTGTGGCTAAGTGACTTCTGCCTGCATTTGAGAGCTATTTTTCCTGAGTCAGTTAGTCAGCATCTCCATGCCATGAGTTCAGTTGAGCCACTTAGCATTATTATTACTTCATTGTAACTGAAACTGTAAATGCAGAGCTGGTAAGTGACTCACAAGTATGCTTTGCGAGAGATTCAGTAAAAATAATGTTGCTCAAGTAGTGCTGTACTACTCACAGTTAAAATGCAAGCTCTTTATCAGGTCAGGCAGTAGGTGGCCATGCCGAGAGGCTGAGACCTCTGTCACTGTGCCCCTCTGTGGAGACTCAGGCAGGTAGCTTTGCCTGAAGAAGCAGAGCAGATGCTGTGTGAGAAAGAGAGAAGGATTTCTGTCTTAGAAACTAAGAACAGTAGTAAAGAGCTATCCCATCCCAACACCTACTGTGTTTTCTCAGCCTCTTGTTTTGTTTCAGACACGCACAAGTGGTTTACGCCAAAGGTGTCTGGAATGGTCCCAGGAGCAAGAGATGGGCACTCAGCTTGTGTCCTGGCAAAGAGCATGTTTATCTTTGGAGGCTATGAACAGCTGGTGAGTAGTCTCTGTAACTGTTAATTGGTGAGCCCTTGGGAAAAGAGGGTGATGATACCCAGGACACTGGTAGAGGCAGGATATGGGGGCATATTTGTATTCATAGTTGCTTTCATTTTGTAACTTAGCAAAGTCATGGCATTAATACCCAGGTTATGCTCATTGTTTTGTGGAGAAAATGGTTAAAAAAGCAAGCCTAAAAAAATGGTGATTTTTTTTTTTCTTTCACAAAACATACTTACCATAAAGAGGTAAAAATATAAATATTTTTGTATATAATATTTATGGCTCATTTCTCAGCCAAACTTTGATAGATAAATACACATAATTTTTAATAAGTATATACTGATGTACATTTATTTCAATTTTCTGGCTGAAAAATGAGCCAGAAAAATCACTTTCCAGTGTCCATGGTGTTGCTGTGAGATTTGTCTTAGTCTGGTGCATGTTCCCTGTAGTCTGTACCTGCTCTGGCATCTTGTTGATCTCCTCCAGCAAACACCTGGTTGCCTTCCTGTTAAGCATACCCTGAGTCAGTCATCCTGCAATAGCTGTTAGTGTGTCTAATGATCTTTTGAGCAAATCTTTATCCTCTGATCTTAAGAAATGGGAAAATATCATTTCAACCTATCACCAGGCTCCAGAAAAGCTGTGCAAAGTCACATCTGTTTATTTGGAAGAAAGCTGGGGCTCTGTTACAGCAGTTTCTGGGTTATTTGTCCTTTTCTGAGGACAATGGCATGCCAAATCCATGATCTTGATTACAGCAGCAGGAGCAGTTCAAATGTGGCTTGTTTTTAACCAAGACCAAATAAGCCTCTGACTGTCTTGCTGCTCTCTCCCCTACCTGGAAGAGCAGGAGTCCACATTGTTTGTGTGAGTGCAGTCTCTTCTGGGCAGCTAGCTGCAGATGGCTTTTGTGGGACCTCAGAACCCAGAGTATATTTGTTCCTGTATGTTTAGCTACCCAGAAGTAATCTTAACTTCTACTTCTCATTGGGTGGCCATATCAGAGCCGGTTTGCCTGTCCTGTTAGTGCCTTTTTCTTCTGTTGCTTATGTGGAGAGGAGGCAGGTTTCTGCTGTGAATGTATTGTGTGCAGGACAGTCTTTGGGGGAGGAACTGATCACCAAATAAATGGGAAAGCTGCAGGAAGAGACAGGACACCTTTGAGAATAAATGGGCTTTGCCTTCCTCTTGTTAAGTGATAAGTATGCTGCCTGACATTTTGGAGCAAGCACCTTGTCTCTTAGGAGGTACTGACTCCAAAGAGATGTTCCAGGTCTATAGAACAGCATCCTTCCTGGGGCCAGATGTGACCAGACTTCTCAGTCCCTTTGTGACCAGGCTGTTCTGCTGTCTTTCAGGCTGACTGCTTTTCAAACGATATCCATAAATTGGACACCACAAATATGATGTGGACTTTAATCTCTGCCAAGGTCAGTGTCTGCTTTTCACTGTGGTTTGGGGAGGAAGTCTTGCATTTGCTGTTCTCTGGGGTAGCTGCCCACACTTGTCTCACAGCTTCTGTCTGGTGTGGCAGGAATCTGCAGGATGGGAAGTTCTCCAGGAGAAGGCAGCCACCCAGCTTCCCCATCAAGATGTGTCATCTGCTGGGGTAATCTGCATTCTTTCTCTTGTTCTGTTTTACTCTGTCCCTTCAGGGTACTCCAGCTCGCTGGAGAGACTTCCATTCAGCTACAATCATTGGAACAAAGATGTACGTATTTGGTGGCAGAGCTGATCGTTTTGGGCCATTTCACTCCAACAATGAGATCTACTGTAACCGCATTAAAGTATTTGATACAGAAACAAACTCCTGGCTGGACTCTCCTCCAACTCCTGTGCTGCCTGAAGGCCGGCGGAGCCATTCAGCATGTGAGTGTGGGTCTGCTGAGGGTGGAGGATGGTGGAAGGAAATTTCTGCCTGCGTTAGAAGGACTGTCTGGTCTGTTGGATGGAGATGTGGGTTAGCAAGGGGTGCACTAAGCCCAGTTTCTGTGGAAAACTGCTGCCCCCTGAAAAGCCTTGCACGTAACCCTGCACATGAAGGTGATGTAAGCGAAGGTGAAAAACCAGCACCACTTTGCTTTGTGTTTGATGTTGGGTCAGAGACCTGCTGGGTAGCACGCTGATGTCTGTGCTTATTCCCTACAGTCAGCTACAATGGGGAACTGTATGTATTTGGTGGCTACAATGCACGCCTGAACAGACACTTCCATGACCTCTGGAAATTCAATCCAGGTATTTATGCTTTTAACTTGTTGCAGTGATAGTGCTCCAGGCCCTTAGGCAAGTGAGTGCTCAGAGGAGCTTACTCTCCAAGGAGTACTGTTTGAGGGGAAATTTCTCTTCTGATAGCACTGACAGGAACTTGCTACTGTGCTTGGGACCCCTGTTCCTCCTCAGGATGTTTCCAAATCTCAGTTAGAAAGTGGAAGAGAAGGTATTGCTGAAGGACACAGTTCATTGGAATACTTTGTCTTGTTCTTAAATATGCAGAAATACTGGCAGAAGAGAAAATAGGAAGAAGCAATGGGGTTAGGGAAGGGAAAGAGCTGGGGAAACAGTTCAACTTGAGCTGCAGGATCATCATACCACACTCTCTTGGTACCAGGTCAAACTGTGCTGCAGAAGGGGTGTTCTTCAGCTGGTACCCTGAATACCACACTGAATATCTCAGTCGACTGAGCTGTTTTGGTGTCTTCAGTCCTCAGGCGCTTTTCGCAGTCATTAGGCTGATTTTGTTTGCTAATTGCTTTGCATAGTAAAGTTAACTGAGAGCAGCCGACTTGCTGCTCCCCAAACTGATCCGTGAGCTAGTGTCTGAGCTCCTGAAGATTTCAGTACTGCATTAGTCACCCCCCCAGCATCCTTGCCACAGAAAGCAGCAAAGGCTGCTGTCTCCACCTCATTCAGTTCCCTGCTTCCTCCTCCCGCCGCTGAGCTGTCCCCAGCAGCCTCCCCTCTACCAGGATGCTCAGTGATCGCAGACTGCCAGCAGATGGAGCTCGTTCCTGGGTCTCCCTTCTCCAGATGCGGACCGCAGCAGGGTACCGGGGAAGGGAGGCTGCCTGACTGCTGCTGCAGCTCACCCCTGTGCAGCTCCCCATGAAGTCCGACCCACTGCCGTGGCAGCCCGTGGGTCCTGGCGCTGAGCCTTTGCAACTGAAAGGCCTTGACTGGGCTTTGAGCAACTTGGTCTAATGTGAGGTGTCCCTGCCCATGGCAGGGGAGTTGTAATGAAATGATCTTAAAGGTCCCTTTCAACCCAAACCATTCTATGACATGACCTGCAAGTGCTGTCTCAGCAGGCAGAACTTCAGGACTCTGTCTGGCATTTAAATGACACTTTAGTAACAACCTCATAGAAGTGCATCATTTTGCCACTAGTGAGGAGGTCAAGGGAAAAGGTGGATACTGGCTAGTTGATGTGGGGGGGTAGTGGGCCACAGGTTTTCCTGTGATGTTTAAATCCATAACCTGCTTATACATGATCTTGGTCAGGCTCTTGTGACAAGGTGGTGCACTCTGTTCTTCTGGTTAGTTTCTCTTTCTTGGAGGAAGATTGAACCCAAGGGGAAAGGCCCATGTCCTCGACGCCGGCAGTGCTGCTGCAGAGTGGGGGACAAAATCATTCTGTTTGGAGGCACCAGGTGAGTTGTGTGGCGACACTCCGCGAGAGGTTTTGCCGTTCCCTTCAGCACAGTGTGCCTCCACACTCTGCTGCATGCAAAGTCAGATGGACTTCAGAGTTACGTGGCAACTGTCCATCTGTCTGACAAGTGTAAGCAATCGTGTACATCGGGGCTCCTCTGGAAAAAAGCCATGGAGGAGACTGAAGGTGTCATGTAGCTTGTAAAGCACCCAATGACAAGCTGTCTGGTACACGCAGAGACAGAAGTGTGTAACATGCTATTCCGGTGGGGTTGTGCAGTGGTCAAGCTTTCTGTGAAAAAGGTAGTGGGGATGAGGGAGGAGATCCTGCCATCAGAAGGACACGTCTTAGTCTGCTGTGCTGTAGCAGACCTCACACTGACTTGTCCTTGCCTATGTGGTGCCCTGATTCTCCCACCAGAGTTTCTTCTGTTGGCAAGTGTGGGTTTTGCTAAGTTGCAGTGGGATGTTGGCTCAGCTGGGAGCTGTTTGAGGAGCCTATACACATGACAAGAAAACGTTTCTTCTTGTGCCATTGTTCCTTAGCAACACTTCCATTCACAAGAGGAACCTGGTGTTATGAATTTAGCTGTCAGACACTGGAAGTGATACTGTCAGGGTGCAGGGCAGCTGGATGTAGCCAAGAGCCTTAGAAGCTGCTAAAAGAAAGGAAGTGGCCCATCACCAGGACACACTCTATGCTCTCTAGAATGACAAATTGTAACTCCAGAGCACAGGCCTGTTTCCCACTATCCACCTTGCAGAGACAGTTTAAGTGCTTTCAATCCTCTGCATGGTTTGGAAACCTTTAGGGCTTTCTCTGGGACTCTGGCAGCAGCTTTTTGAGAATGGTTCTGAAGACTGGGGCAGAGGACCATACAGAGCAGGTTCTGCTGATGGCCTGGCCATACCAGTGTGTGATAGGGTGAAGGGCCTTCATCTTCCAGGGATTCAGGGGGGGTGGTGCTTAATTGTAGGATGTCTACATGGCTGTGAAGGAGTGCTTAGTGCAGGTGAGGTATGCAGAGGTGCTGAGTTTATCCAGTTACCTCAAGTGATACTGGTGCTACTCAGTACAGAAGAAGGCTTGGTGGAACTTTATGGTAGTTTTGGATGGTCCCAGATGCTGCAGTGTACGTAGATTTGTGTTACAGCACCAGCTGAACTCTGATGTTAAGCCTTGGCACTCCTAGGAAATGTGAGCAAACCACAAAGAATTTGACACCAGCTTTTTGGAGTTTGGTCCGCCCTTTTCAGGCAATGCCTTGTCTTCTCCACTGAATCACTTCAGAATTCAACTTGTTTCTTAATTCAGGCTCAAAACCAATACAGGCATGTTCATCAGCACTAGTGTGGGGTAGGAAGAGCTGCAGGCAGCCAGGAATGCAGCCTGCTTGAACTGGAGGGAGGGTCTTGCAAGCTGGGGAAGTGGGAGATGGGGGTGGGGACCATGCTCGCTTCCTGTAATAGTTATCAGGTGTGTTCTGAAGCTGCCTGGCAAGATAAGAAGTTTTTCCAGGAAGTCATTGTAATGGAGAACTCCCAGTGGTCTGCCTCCTGACCTGTGCTCTCCTGGCTGGGAAGGGGGAGGGGGCTCGAATACTGCAGGAGATCCAGCAGGATTCCTTGGAGGGTGAGCCCGCAGGCTCAGCTTTCTAGGTGGCAATGCTGGGGGGTAGGCAGGCAAAACCCCTTTGTGTCCTGCCTGCTCTTAACAGGATTCACGCATCCTGTAGACTGTTGAAGAGGCACTTCTGCAGGCTGCCTGCTCGTATGGCATCCAAATGCTTTGTTTCTTTTGTAGTCCTGCCCAGAGCCTGGTCTTTTTGCCCCAGCTGTGGTCTCTCACTGTGTCCAGGAGCAATCTATCACTTATGTCCCATTTAAGTGACCAGGAAGTTCAGTGTTCCCATTAGCTGTGTCACAGTTGTGGCCCTGGTCTGGTTTCCTCCCAAACTCACCAACATTTTGGCATGCAGAGACCATGTACAAGGGAGAAGGAATGCTATAAAGCAGAGTTTTGCTGAACAGATGAAATAGCTGAACAGATGAGAGATGCCAATCCAGATTTGTCTTGAGGCTGCGTTTTCCCTGACAAGGCTTAGAAATGCCTGGCTCTGGTGAGGGAGTAGGGGCTCTCACTGAGTGCTTAGTGCAGGGAGCATTGTTTTGCAGCTGGAACAATCCATTTTGCTGACAAAGGCATGCCCTGCACCCTGCTGCCTGGGAATTGCAGCTCTCCTGGTCTTGAACTCCAGGCTTACCCTGCTACTTGCCTTTTGGTGATTAAAACCACAGATGTGGTGCCTGCTGGCTTTCCTTTGATAGATAAGGGATGGTCTAGGGTTTCCTGTGACGTGGATGTGAGATTAGATTGTTGTGTGGTAAGCACACAGGGGTGGAATTAAAGGGGCTCTTGCCTGTATCCGGGCAGATGGGTCCCATCAGCAGCAGGTCTTCTCTGACAGCGGGGAGCTGTGTGCTGCAGTTTGGCCTGGGGCTATGGGAACCTGGGGAGGCAGGTACTGCCTCATGTCCTGAGGGAAGCAAAGCTTAGTGGGTCAGAGACAGGTGACACTGGGGCAAGAAGTCACTGCATGAGGTCATTCCTAGCTAAGCAGTGAGGGCACCCTAAATTGGTTCATCACAAGCCAAAGCAGGACTTAAACCACCTTTTCTTTCTTTTAAATTCTCCAAACAACCATCAGCCATGGGAGTGCTTTCCTCTGGTCCAGGCGCTACTGTTCCAGCACAGGCAGTCTCTCTGTGCTAAGGGACGTTCAGTTTTTTCTCAGGTGCTTTGGCTATTCCATCAAGACCATGGAGGCAGGAAACTATAAGTGAGGCTGTCTGTTCCCTAGAAATGCCTGAAGTCATAGTTCCTCATTAGCATTCCAGGATCAGCATCAGATGGGAGTATTGGCAAATTGGAATTGGTTTAAAATGACTGCTGCACTGCTCAGTGCTCAGTTACAGTCCTCTGAAATGCTGTTCCCATTTTGGCACAACCAGGGAGCTGTGGCTGGAGCCCAAAGTGATTCCTGAGTCGCACTGAGAAATGTCTGTGCTTGCCCTGCCATGCAGATGTTTCCCATCTGCTTTCTCTACACTCTTCTTACAGCATCTCAATGGCCAAGCTGAAATAATTGCAGTAGATCTTAACTATGTGAGGAGTGATGGACAGCGTGTGCCTGGGCAGAATCTGTTTTAAACCTTGTGCTGTTGTGCTTGGCCACACAACTTCAGCTCATGCAGCAGAACCCAAAACCAGTCCAGCAGCTGGCCTAGGAACACAAGCTAATAAAATAGTATGTTTTCCTGGCTGTCACCATCTCTGGAGATAGGTCATGGTTCCTGTCATCTATGGCCCAGATGCACAACTAGAGATCTTGGCAGAAAGTCCTCTTGGGTCTCCAACTTATCTCTCCTACCTCATTAGGGACACCAGCACAGCTTTTTGGTCTTTGTCAGTATGTAGTGTCAGATTCTTCCTAGATCAAATGCCTGTCCCATGTGATGTTTTCCCAAATCCTTGTATTTCACATTGCTTCCCATGCCTTCCCTTGGCTGTGAGGCCAAGCTGGCCTGAGGTCTGTAGAAAGCACAGTGTGGGCTGTGTCATGCTGCCCCATGTGGTGTTTGGGACCAGGTGGGGATGGCCTGACCCTGCCTGCTTGGAAAGTTTGATCTATATGTGTCTCCTAACATGTTACTAAGGCAGCCTTCCATGATACAGCGCAGCTGAGAAGCTGGTTAGTCTCCAGCACTGAACTGATTCTCCAGGTGATGCCAGCCTGTCTGGCCCTGGCAGCTGTGGAGCAGCCCATGGGGCCTGTTTATCTCCTAAGGAGCGGGACAGAGGCTTGTGCAAGCGTGTGTGCCTACCTTCAGGAGCTGCTGTGACATCCTTTCTCCAGCCTGATCAGTGTCATTCTCAGCCTTGTCTTGGGGATTGGCTCTGCCTCTCTGAGTGGAGCTCTTTGGAGGGTTGGATCCACTGAAATTGCTGAGCAAATAGAGCCTCGAAATGCCTCAGTTATGGAGGCAGCTGTTTGCCATCACTTTCCTCATGTCTTGGGGAGTGGGTGCCACTTTTCCAGGGAAGGCCCCAGGGCTGCTCACTTGTTGGAGAGCAGTTTGAGAGGTACATGGAGAAGGAAGAGAGTGAAACCAGTTAGAGGCTGGTCAATTGTACAAGAAGGGAAAAGGATTGTTCCCTGCAGGGTGGGACCTGTGTGTGGAGGTGCAGCAAAGTAACAGAGGCTGGCAAGGTGAGGGGGAGGTTCACAGCTGGAATCATCATGGTGATGTGTGAGAAGGAGGCAGGTCCCCCGTCCCTTGCTTGTGGGGGAGACGGTGTGTGTTTTTGCTCTCTGGCTCTGTGCAGCTCTGCCTACTCTGCAAGGAACTGTGAAAGTGATGACTTTGAGTGCTGCTGGGGGCATCAGAGGGGCAGGAGGGATGAGACTTGCTCAGCCCTTGGGGAGCCCAAGGGACTGTAACTGGTGTAAAAAAAAAAAAAAAAATTTGGCACTGATTGACACACTGTGCTTGGTTTCTGCAGCCCATCTCCAGAGGAGGGAATGGGTGATGAATTCGACCTGATGGATCACTCAGATCTCTACATCCTCGACTTCAGTACGTGAGCACTCCCTGCCCAGCCTGTACCTCTTGCCACAAGGTGCCCTGTGAGCAGGCCCTGCTGTGAAGCACCATACTGTGCCCTACGTGGCTCCAGGTGCCTGTATCCCAGAACCAAACAGCTGTCTCTGACAAGTGTACATGGCTTAAGGCAGACCAGTGAGAGGTGCAGCTGTGTGTCATGCACTCCTGCACACATACTTCTTTGTGCCAGCATAGAAAACTGCTCCAGATGGTCCCTGGTATGCATTCTACCTTGTCCCTGAGAGGGATGGCCAGGGTGCTCTGCCCTGTTTCCTGTCGCACTGATTGCATGATGCTGGACCCCCCCATGGTGTCCAGATGAGGACTGCTGTGTCTAACTGCCCTCTTTCCACAGGCCCCAGTCTAAAGACGCTGTGTAAGCTAGCAGTGATTCAGTACAGCCTGGACCAGTCCTGCCTTCCCCATGACATCAGGTATGGTGTGCCTTGCTGGGAGGTCACCTTGTGGGTGATCTCTGTCCTTAGGGTGCTCCAGCCCTGGCTGAGGTCTGCCTGGGGTCTTCCTTGGCACTGTGCAGCTTTGGGGCAGGCTGGGCTGGAGACTACAGCTGAGGCTCATGTGAAGCAAAGCTGCTCCAGCCCTGGGTGCTGTGTTTGTGCTTTCTCTTAGTGTGTCCCTTTGGTGTGTTACAGATGGGAGCTCTCGGCCATGACAACAAACAGCACCATCAGTCGCCCCATCGTCTCCAACCAGGGCTGATGCTGACTCGTCCCTCTACCACCCTGCCCTCGCCCCTCCACACATTGACCTCTTGCTCCACTGCCTGCATGAATTTTTAGCCCTTTCAAGCAAGGAAGGTGTGAGCTCAGTTTGTCTTGCCCTAGCCAGGCCTCCCTCTGCCCTTGTCATGCTTTGGGCAGCACGAGTGTACAGGCAGAACTGGCCACTGGGGAAAAAAACTGGCTGGCCCCAGCAGTACAGCTGTGACCCCTCTCCTTGCTGATGGCTCCAGCGTCTTCCTTCCCTTTGCCTGTGGAACTGCAGCTGTGCTGTCCGGTCCCCGGCCACTTTCCAAGGGCCTGAATCAACTTTTACCACCAGCCATGGCCCTGGGGTTGACCTCAGGCTATGAACTGTTCCTGCATTGCCTCAAGAGAGCAGGAACCTCTACACCTGCTCCTGCCAGCACTGACCAACGTCCTGGCACTAGATGACAGGCCCCAGCTCCAAGCTGAGCCCAATGTGGAGGGCTGGGCCCAGCTGGACTCTCTGCCCAGATCCAATTGTAAAACAGCAATCGGGGGCAGTTTTATAAATTCTGAGGCAGACATGGTTTCTGCTGCTGTGTGTGTCCTAGCAGGTGAACTGGGGGTGTGAGAGAGGGTGTGAGAGAGGAGAGACTGAACCAGGTGCTTTCCCCCAGAGCTGCAGGCCACTAGTGGCTTGTGGCAGCAGCAGGCTCTGGCTGGTGTGAGCCCTGGCTGGGGTGGCAGAAGGGAAGCTGGGCCCTCCACAGCAGCACTGCCCTGGTGTACCTGCCTCCTGCCCAGGGCTGTGCTGCCTTGCCAAGAGGACAGGGAAGAAAGTGGTGTACGTCTCCTGGGCTGTGCTGCCTCAGAAAGGTGGATGCCCTGTTGCTTCCTGCTTCAGGGCTGGAGATGGAGTGGTGCCTGGGACAGTCTTCCTGGGTGGCACAGAGCGCTGTGCTCAAGCCCCTTTCTGTGGATGTGCGGTGTCTGATGTGAAGAGGAGCTCCCATGGCAACTCTAGTGAGGCTAATGCAGGGACAGCATTAGCCTAGGGAAGCACTCAGGGTGTTTCCTGGGATGTTTTCCAGGGCAGCCGAGCTGATTGCAGCCGCATGCCAGGAACGGGTGGCAGAGGGCCCAGGCTGTCCGCCCTGCCCTGAGGGCTGGCACACAGCCAGAGTCAAGTGCTGCTCATCCAGCAGCACAAGGTTGCGTGGGTGCCTGGGCTCCTTGACCTGCAGGGGGTGGCCAATGTGGGCACAATGGAGCAGTCTGGAGTGGCACAAGAGTGGTGAAAACCCCGTGGCAGGAGAACAGAAGGCACCTCAAGTGTGACAAGAGCTTGTTTTTCATGCACTGGCAGCTCACCGTGATGGGTGATTAGCAGCAGTGGCAGGCTGGGGCCTGGAGGGAGACAGGTGTGCTGACAGTACATCTGGCTCAGGGAGAACAGCCCCAGCCTCGGCTCCTCCTTTGTGGTCCTTGGCACCTGCAGATTACTTGTGAGGGCTGAGTGGACATCTACCCTCTGTTGTGCAGCAGTTCTAACTCCTCAAATCAACTGCTTCAGCCACAGGCGCTCTCTCAAGCTGTGAAATGACATAGTGATTTTTTTTTGCCATGGCATCCCCTCTCCCAGCACTGAAGCACCAAGCTTACTCTCCTTCCAGGATGCCAGGCACCAGGAAACACCCACAGACCACACAGACTTGCTGGGCTGGGTAATGTGGTGCTGAGCAGAGGCTCCCCAAGGTGCTCTCAATTCTGTCCATGAATGGCTGTCACTGGGGCTTATCTGGGAAGAATCACAATCTCTACACCACCAAGTGGAGACAACAGGCCCTAGAAAGGCTCAGCACCCCATGTCAGTTGCCTCTAGGAGAGCAAACCTTTGGTGGGGAAAAGGCCTCTCTGGGAAGAAAAGAAAGGGGAAAAGGCCTCTCTGGGAAGAAAAGAAAGGGGTCACCAACACCACAATCTCCTTGAACGGTTCTCTTGGGTTCAGGGGTGCTGTGGCCCTGACTCCCTCTGCCAGGACCCTGCTGCAGGCCTGAGCATGGGAAATTCTCACTGTCTTGGTCCAGATGTCTTCAGTGCATTTTCTTGGCTTATTAGCTCCTTTTCACAGCACCCAGCTCACCAGTGATGCTGGAGAGCAGCTGCCAGGCAGGCAGACTAGATGCAGAACCTTCTGCTGGGGCGGCAGCAGCTGTGGGCCAGGAGCTGGGCAGATGTATGCCATGCAGGGGGATCCCTGCTGTCTTCGTCACTGCCCCCTCCTGAGTGGCAGGTTTGCTTTAAAGACCCTGGTTTCCTTTTATTACTTCCCCTCTCAGATTGCAGCCGGCTGCAAGGCTATTTTTAGCAGCCTGCCTTCTAAAAATAGCTCTGAGCTGTTTGGAGTTGCGTCACAAGAGGTAACTCTCTCCACGAGTGGCTTGGCCTCTGCACCCCAGGAGGATACAAAAGGAGGCCAGGAGCAGAGGGGTCAGCAGGTTCAGCCACAGCCAGAAGCGAAGGAGGCAGCAGTTCGGGCCTGCCAGCTTCAGGCATTGCAGCACCAGCAGTATGACCATCTTCTGCAGCCACTGCCACCAGCCCCTGCAGGCAGAGATGAGCTGCCTGCCCAGGAGGGGTAAGCAGGCGCCCAGGGCCTCAAGGCCATTCAGGTGAGCTCCCCCCCACCTCCCACTTTCAGGGCTGTGATGGCCTCTGAGAGCCCTGAGACAGGTCTGATGGCCCTTGCAAGAGGCTTACACCAGCCTGAGACAGTGGGGCTATTAGCTGGCACATGGGGAGGAGGTGCAGGAGCTTGGTGGGGCCAGAGGAATTTTGAGTAGTTGAAGAGGAAAGGCGTATCTGGTGGACTGGGGTGCACGTTCTGGCACTGGATGCAATTTCCATCCTTGTGGGGTTTGGTGGCGAGGTTGTGTCACGTGGGCTTCCTCACCAAAGCACAGGTCATTGTCCAGCCTGGTCCCCAGCAGGAGGGACACCAGCCACACCAGCAGCATGTCCCCTTGGGTAGCCTTGAGCACCTCTGCCTGCACCCACTGCACCGAAACAGCTATGCAAGGTTTGCTCTCCTAGAGGCAGCAGCTGGCATGGGTGCTGAGCATCTCCACTCCATATCCCCAAGCTCATAATTCTCCCCATAGCGACAGGCGGGGAATGCTGTCCCTTTCCCTCCCCGGATGCACCTCCCCAGATGGCTGGCTTTGCAGGTCAACCAAGAGTGCCTCCAAGGCTCGCCGGGACCAGATCAATGCAGAGCTGCAGGCATTGCGTTCCCTGCTGCCCATCTCCATGCGGGAGAAGGAGCGGCTCTCCTATCTCCACACCATGGCCCTGGTGTGCCTCCGGCTGCGGGGGGCTCAGCTATTCCCTCCAGGTACCCATGGCACTGCTGTACCCCATACTGTCTTACATCTGTGTGGGGCACCATCAAGACAGCACTTCACCCTGATCCCCCTGCAGGCTCAGCTCTTCCTGTGGAACCGGCCCTCGGCACAGAGCTACTCTCCCTGCTCCCGGGGTTTCTGCTTGTGCTGTCGGCCAGTGGAAAGCTGGTCTACATCTCGGAGAACGTGGCTCAGGTCCTGGGCCTTTCCGTGGTAAGGCTTGCTCACTAGGCATTTGTAGTCACTGTCCTGGTGCCTTTATTGTGTGCACAGCACACTGCCCCAGCAGATGCTGGGTTGTGGCTCTAGTGGTCTGTGTGCCCATGGTGCCAGCCAAGGCTCACCAAAACAGGCACAGTTCTTGAGGAAAGCCCCCTCTTTTGTCAGGTGGAGCTGCTCGCCCAGGGGGACACGGTCTTTGACATCCTGGATGGGCAAGCATGTGAGGATGTGTACAAGAAGCTCCTCCTTGCCCAGGAGGAGCCTGGCAGGGGTAAGGGAGGCCTCTGCTGGCATCTTGCAGATGTTGCCGCCTTGCTCTGGCCCTCAGTGGCTGTGATCAGAGATCCAGGGCCAGCCATGCTGAGAGCAGAGCAGGGGAGCCTCTGACCCACTCGGAATGGTTTGTTTCTCTGCAGAAGTCACTTTTGTCAGTGAAATGTGCACGTCCAAGGCCTTCCGGTTGAAGCACGGAGGGAATCGGGTCGTGACAGTGTGTGGGCGCTTTGTGGCCCTGAGCTGGCCACCCTCCCCCTCCACCACAGCCTTCCTGGCCCTCTGCTCACCGGTCATGCAGTCGCCTGCAGATGGCGAAGCTGGTTCCCAGGATGACATATTCCAGAGCACGCACATCCTAGACATGACGTTTATTGATGTCACGGAGAGGTGAGGTGTGCCTGCTTGCACCAGAGCCCCAGCTGTACATCTCAGGCAGCAAGAATCATTTCCCTTCACCAAGCCTTGTATGGGATGCAGGCTAGATACTGTGTGAGCACTGAGACTCACAGACACTTCCCAGACCTCTTCCCTCCTTTACAACTTATTTCTGTACCTCTGTTGTTTTGCTGTCCCCTCCATCAAGCAGCTGCTGCTCCTTGCTGACAGGGTGCGAACCCTGTATGGCACTCAGTCCCCACTCCCCTTGTCTCCCCCAGTGTCACCTACCACCTTGGCTACCGCAGGGAGGAGCTAGTCGGTCAGTCCTGGTACAGCCTCCTGCACCCTGAGGATGCTGATCTGGCAGCTGCCCAACACAGGGCCGTGGGTGAGTGTCGGACCCAGGAACATGTGTGCTGTCCTCTGGCTACATGGTCTGGCTGTTCCTGAAACATGTCTATCCAGGACAGCAGACGCAAATCGAATTCAGTCCTGCCCACTGAGACTCCCTGCTCCAAAAGGATGAGGCAGGGATTTGGTCACACACTGTCTATAAGGTCACCGGTAGCTTCCAAGCTTCGGAAGCTTTGCCACGGTGCACAGAGGAGGGACAAGCCCCCTTGAGCTCCAGCTCTTTCGGGGGGCAGGACTCCTACGGCCTGACTCTGCTCTGTGTGGCTTCAGTGGCGCTGGGGCCAGAGCAGTGATCGCCAGCAGACCTCATGGGGGCAGCCTAGGGGGTGTGCAGGCGGCCTGCCGCCGCCTAACGCAGTCGCTTCCCTTGCCCGCAGCGCTCGGGGCCGGCGCCGGGCCCGCCTCGGGGACCGCGGTGCTGCGGGTGCTGCGCCGGGACCGCGCCTGGGCCTGGCTGCGAGTGTGGGCGAGGCGGGACGGCGGGGGCCGCTGCATCTCCTGCACCTGCACCTGCCTCAGGTGAGGGGGCCCCGGGGGAGTGGCGGGGACCGCTGCATCACCTGCCGCCCCTGACCCCTTGTCCCCGCAGGGAAGAGGAGGCGGCCCACCTGCGCTCCCGGCAGCCCCGCGGCGCCGCCCCGCCGGCGGGCCCGGAGCTCAGCCGTCTCGCCGCGCAGCTCCGCGCCCTCGCCGACCGCCTCTCGCCGACCGCCTCTGCCCCGCCCGCGCCAAGACCTCCGCCCCTTCCCGAGGAAGGCGATGCCGATGCCTCTGACTGTCCTGGGAACTCTCTACTGAACCCTCCCCAGTTCCTCCCCTCTCCTTTTAACTGGGGAGCGGTGAGAAAATTGGATGCAACATTCCAAGTGTGCCCTCACAGGTCTCAAGTCTACAGAGACACTGACATCCCTTGGTGTGCTGACTGTATCTCTCCTAATGCAGGCCACTGTGTGTAACTCCGTCTCCGTTCAGACAGTCACTGCTAAGACCTTCAGCTGACGCAATTCAAGGCGATGGCAAACCCTCATTTTACACAGTTGGTGCTCGTGTTAGAAACCTTGGTCAGGCTGTGATACAATCCAGCATCAAGATGACTCAGTTCGGCAGTGCAGAGGGATCTCGATCTTGCACTTTACCACTTATTGACGAATTAGCTGGATATCACCAGAGTGCGTACGTGACCTGTTCCTCACAAAGGAACGATTTTTGCTTAAAAATGACGCCAATAAAACCCGCTCCCCCACGTGACTCTCTGGCGTGCCCTGGTTCCGCTTCCGGGAGGGCGGGGCCGCGGGCGGGGGCGATGAGGCCGCACCGGGACCGGGCGGGACGGGGACGAGTTGCCGCCGCTGCCGCCGCCACGGAGGGCGAGGAAGATGCGGTCGCGGAGCAGCCGCTCGGGAGGCTGGAGGCAGTGGAGGGCGATGGCGACAGCGACGACGACGGTAGCCTCTCAGGGGACGAGGAGGCGGAGGCGGCGGGGCCCGGCGGGAGAGGTGAGAGGGGTCCCGGCGGCAGCGCCTCCGGTACGGGCGGCGGCCTCAGCGCGCATCGAGAGGGTCACGGCCCCCCGCTCAGTAGGAAACGAGTTGTCAAATGGCTTGGTCCATTTCGTATTCCATGGTCACATTTCGTATTCCAAGTCCTGCATCCCTCCCTCACCTGCTCCGCTCAGAGGATGAGCTCGGGATCACAGCAGGGTGTGCGCTGGAGATGCGTGAGAGGTCCCTGGAACAAAAACCATGTAGGGACCTCTTCCCCGTAGTCGCCTTCCCTGTATGTGGAATCACAGAACTATAGAGTGGTTTGGGTTGGAAGGGGCTTAAAGATCATCCACTTCCAGCCCCCCTGTCGTGGGCAGGGACACCTTCTACTGTGGAAGATCTCACACATCTCCAGGACAATTGCTCTGTGCAAATTCAGGCGCGGAGGAGCTCCTCACTAGGACAGGTGGAGTGGGAGAACCGGGCGGTGCGTGTCTGTGGGCACGGCATGGGCTGAGGTTCAGGGTGTGCAGGTGGTGGTTCTCATCCACAGTGGTGAGCACAGTGTGGTTTCCTCATCTCAAAATGATCCAGGTGAGAACGAAAACCTTACGAAAAGTACAGCAAAGGCCCTTAAACAAAACTGAGGTGTCAAACACATGGCGTGATGCGAGTGTGAGGAGTCACCGATTGTCTTGTGAAAGGGGTCTCCGTGGTGTGTCTGAGTGGGGCCATGGGGGAGGCACATCTTCTCTAAAGGTGGACTTTTGGGACTGGCAAGGTGCCCCACTATCTTAGTCATTTTGGTTTCCTCTGGTGAGGAAATGGTGAGCTTTAGCAAAGCTCAGAGAGAGGACCACTGACAGGCACCCTTTCCTTTCCACAGCTGGATGTGAATGGGAACAGTAGTTTTACTTTTGCCGTCTGTTGGAGGCCTCTGTAATCTTATGTCTGGAGCAGAAGGAGTTATATTTGAGTCCAGCACTAATTTTGTTTCAGCAGGGAACAATTGGGCAGATATCAGCCATATCTTAGGCCATCTGTTCTTGCTCTGATGTGCTCAGCAGGTCGTATAGCCCTCTACAGGCTGGGAAAGGCATAAGGTGTCCATGTGTCACAGGAGTCTGTGGGAGGATAGGAAACACGAGGAGGCTGCGCTCCTGAGCAGGAAATGTCCCTGTTATCGGTAGGTAACAGCAGCGTATCAAGAGGTGCAAAAAAGAGGAAATAATCCACAAAATAATGGATGAAGGGAAAAAATGGTAGGAGGGAAAAAATGAAATTGACTACAGAGACAGAACAGAAAAGGTAAGTTATATTCTAGGGAGAAAAATGAATGAAAAAATGGGGGAATTAGGGCCTCAAGAAAGAATGCAAGTAACAAAGGAAATAAACTAATCCTGTCTTTTTAACTGGGGCCTTTTCACACACACAGTTGCCAGTTCTGCTGCCCAGCAGTGAACATCTGCTAGGACCATTCACTTCTACCCCAAAACATGTTTATTATGTCCAGTGATGTTCTGATGAATGTGAGTGGCTAATTCAATCTCCTACAAATGGGGTGTATTTATTGGACTGATACTACTGTGTGGAAATCATCCCCATTAGGTTTTGGGTAGTCAAGTCTGGTCACCTGTACCAGTACTGAAATATTTTATCAGTGGAAGCTCTGCATGCCTTTGCTTTTTTTGGTTTATACCAAATCTCTTTTCTAATCCTTTGTATCTTTTTACATGGTGTCTTTGTCTTGTTTTTAGTGACATCTTGTAAGCCTTTGCTATTTAAACAGTATTGTTTTGGAATTGCAGCTAAGTGGAGTATTGTAGTGCAAGTGATGGCGTCTTGTCTGTCTTCAACCTGTGTTAAGAGTATCTTCCACATCATTATGGTCTTAAGCTCTGCCAGGGGAGGTTTAGGTTAGATATTAGGGAGAAATTCTTTACAGAGAGGGTAATCAGGCATTGGAATGGGCTGCCCAGGGAAGTGGTGGATTCTCCGTCCCTGGAGGTTTTTAATATGAGACTGGCTGTGGCACTTAGTGCTGTGGTCTAGTAACCACGGTGGTAGTGGATCAAAGGTTGGACTTGATGATCTCAGAGGTCCTTTCCAACCCGGCTGATTCTATGATTCTTCCTTTCCTTTAATGCTTTCTTTGCCCTTTTCACTGGTCCTTGTTCAGTGTCTTTCATTTGTGTGCCCAGTGATGCTTTGAGTGATACTTAAATATTGCCGTATGTAGAGGTTAATTGCTTTGTCCTCAAGTAACTTGTATAATTAGCGCAGATTTTTCCTGAATTTGAGCAGTGTGGTGGCAGATTCTCTTGTCCACTAATTTGTTGGTTTTCTTGTGTCTCTGTGAACCCCAATAGCGAGATTAATGTAAATTGCTGAGCTGCATGGCACTCTGCTCATGCCTGAGTGCAGGGACAGCTCATTGGTCTGAAGGGGATTTCACATTCTGGACAGGCAGTAAGTGATTGTACACGAGTGACAAGGGAAAAGGTGGAGAGCAGAAAGGGCAATGGTGCTGTCATCGCTAAGAAGGCAGGGGCAAGGGTGTTTGCAGGAGTGCAAGCAAGAGAGGATGTCAACTTGCAGTAAGATAAGGGGGAAGGGTGTTTTGGGGAAGTAGTGTAACGAAATCATTCTGTATTCGCATTTCTTTTATCCCTTGTGTGGCAGACTGGATGTACAGTGTTCCCTTAGACTACTTCAGAGGACTAAGGACATGGACAGAGCAGAGTTCATGAGTGTTCAGAACAAGCAAAAAGAAAACATTTCCTGAGGCAACACATGGCTGTGCCCATTAGGTTTTCTGAATGATGAGAGTAGTTTCTGAAACAGAAGGTCTTAGTTATTGCCAGGATGAGAGTGACTGGGATAATAAATAGTAAGCCCATGCTCTGAGCCAATGTGACTGACCTCATGTTGCTTCCTGAATTTGGCAAAGCACACAGAAACCTTGCTCTTGGGGCAGTGTTTTGGGTTTGCGTGGCAAGGGTTTGGTAGCGAGTGGGCTACAAGGATGCCAGAAGCTTCTCACATGTCCCATTAGCTCAGCTGCAGCCAGGGGCTTTTATAAGCAACAGTGGTAGCCCCTCTGTGGTAACATCTAAGAAGGGGAAAAGCCCTGCTGCTGACCAGCAGCTGGTAGAAAGGAGTGAGAATATGTGAGAGAAAGAGCCCTGCAAACACCAAAATCAGTGAAGAAGGAGAGGGAGGAGGTGCTTCAGGTGGCTGGGCAGAGATACCCCTGCAGCCTGTGGTGCAGCCCATGGTGAGGCAGCTGTGCCTCTGCAGCCCATGGAGGACCCCACACTGAAGTGAGTGAATGTGCCACCATGAGAAGCTGGAGCAGGTTTGCTGGCAGGACTTGTGACCCCATGGGGGACCCACGCTGGAGCAGCCTGTTCCTGAAGGACTCCACTCTGTGGAAAGGGACCCACACTGGAGCAGTTCGTGAAGAACTGCGTCCCAATCTGTTTGTTTTGCTCGTGTGACGGTAATTGGTGAGTGATCTCTCCTGGCTTTATGTCAACCCATGAGCCTTTGTTGTATTTTCTCTTCCCTATCTAGCAGAGGAGAGGAGTGATAGAGCAGCTTGGTGGGCACTTGGCACCCAGCCAAGGCCAATGTACCACAGACAGGATGTGATTGTTCCTGCTGGGCCACAGCTGGGGTGTTCTGTGACAAATGCATTAGTATCACAGAGGCTTAGAAAGGCCATGTGCCTGTCACTGCTCAGAGGTGTTGAGCAGGCAAACACCACTCAAGTCAATTTGCCAAGACTTTACCTTTTAGAAGTGAGCCAGTACAAACCCCTTCTTGCCCCTACGAGAGAACAGAATGAGCGTATCCAAGTGCTGACTTAAAAAGTGTTTCAGTTGTTCGTTCTGAACACCCAGCGGTGTAAATCCAGAAAGAATCATTTTTACATTCTGTTATAAGAAGTGTTAAAGGTTACTGACACTGAGGGATATTAAAGAAATTTATCAACAGACAATTCCAGCAGAATATTGTGCATTCATTACCACCATGGGTAGAATTAGTTTTGCTGTTTCCTGTGTTGTCAGCAGTCAGAGAAGAGAAGGAACATTTTACGAAACACAGGATGTAAATAAAGTTCTGGGGAGCTCCCAGCAAGGTTAGGATATGAAACTGCTTTTTGGTGTTGTGGGGTTTTATCTTCCCCAGTGTATCAGGCTATAAACTGTTTCTGTTGGCAGTGAGTGGTGAAGGTTGAATGTCTAGATTTCAGTAGTTCACAGGCCCCTGGTGTGTCGAGGAAGGTCTGCTGTGGGAGCTGCTCCACTGCTGACTGAGCAGAGCAATGGCAGATGTGCAGTGGGGAGTTTGTCTCCAAATCTTAACAGACTGAATAGGCCATGTGGTTTTCTTTCACCTCTTGGCTGGTTTTGTGCTGTGAGAGGTGTGATGATGCCCATTTAAAGGCAATGGAACAACAGTCTGTTGAAGTGGGAGAGTGGGGACTGAGAGGTGGCCAGAATTTGCAATGTAGCCAAAGTATAACCCAGTGCAGAGCTCTTACTGCTCTTTGTACCAGGTAGAACCTTTGTACTGCTCTTTTCTGTGCTATTGAGTGGAGAGAGAAGCAAAGACACATTGGGGCGAGGGGGAGACTATTCCAGTGGTAAAGACTGAAGTGATTAATGAGAGAGGAATCAAAGGCTGAGACGCAGAGGCTTCTTTCTGCCATGCAGTTGTACAGGGATGACACTACTGTGCTTGTGTCACTGTCTCAGGCTCTGAGACATCCCTGTTGGTGGAATTTGGGAGTGAGAAGTGCCTTGAGAAGCTGTTCAGTTTAGGTGTGTCCTGTGCTCTCTTCCAGATCAGTCTGACATGTCTTTCGAGGAACTACTGCAGATGCAGAGCGATGCAAGAACAAGAGTGTGCAAACAGATGACCAGTGGAAAGAAAACTTCAAAACCTACCAAAGCTATGGTGAAGCAGCAACAAGGCAAAAAGGGGTAAGAGGCATTTTTGTGATCAGAAAAATATGCATGTGTGCTCTCTGCCTCCAGAAATTACACTGGGAACTCCTCACAGTGCTGGTGTTGCCTTGGAACTGGCATAGATCTCCTTTAATGTACTAGACAATAATGCCTGTTACTATAGTGTTTCATTTGGGAATGGTCTGGTGCTGTTTTCAGAGCTCTTAATATCCTATCCTGTTCAAAAACCCAGCAGCCACCTGTTACTTGATAGTTAAATTGGCACTCAATGCCTTTATACCCTCTGTGTTAAAGCACTTGTAACCCTCAGCATGGTGTGCTTTTCAAACTGTATGATAGTGTCCACTGTGACCTGAATTAATTACCCTGCTGGTTTCTAAACCCCTTCCAGCTTATCAGCATCTTCTGCCTGGCTCCCACTGGCTGGAGTTACAGTCACAGGCAATTTCATTCATCCTACTGTTGTCTTATCTGTGACTTGTCTGTGTTCATTTTCCTTTTTTCCCCTCTCTACAGAGGGAGAACATCACAGACTTTTTCCTGTATTTGGCACAACAAAATCTATCAGATCTTTTTACAGTTCTCCACAGACCCCCACTAGTAACAGCAATACTCTTACCCTTTATTTGCAGTACTTAGCTAATTTTCAGTCCTCAGAGTTGCATCCAAGTGATTTGAACAGGTTTCCTCTGTTACACTAGCGCTCCCTAATTTGTTTCTGAATCTCTGCTTAATACATGTTTCTCCTGCCATAAACAGTTGATTAGAATAATGTTTCTGCTTTTCGTTTTACCCAGGGTTCTGGGGGATTTCGTGTAGTGCAGCATCTTCACACAGTGTCTCTAATTTCTGCCACACAGTTTGCATAATTCTGCTTTTATTTAATTCCCCTAATCTTTTAAGCTATGTATTGCTGTTAAATCCCACATGGTGTTTCTTTTGTGTTTTTGTTATGGAAGTGAGTTTCTTAAAGAAAGGATATCAAGGAAATCCCCTGGCACTGAGCTGGCTTCAGCAGTGCTGTATCAAGCTGACTCCGGAGCATTGTACAGGGGTGTAGCCAGATCAGCGGACACGAAAATAACACTGAATGCTGCTCTAAGAGGGATTTGGAAAACTTACTCCTGGGCGGTTATGTTCCTGCCCTGATGTTACTTGTGGCTGACTGTGGGTGCAATGCCCACGCTGTGGGTGCTCTCAGCAGGTTTTTCATGTTTCTGGTACCTTACCTGACAAATCACAGGACGCAGCATCCAAGTAATACAGGGAGAGTAATACCCTGTTCTGCCACCTTATACCATCCCCCTCATATACCTGAAGCATCAAGCTCTAAGGCCTGTGTTGCAAGGAAAACTTTTTCCCTTAATTGATTGTCACTGTAATCCTCACGATCCTGATTCATTGCGAAGTCTCTTTTGGGATATGTACCACACGCTGTGCAGCCCATTATCCTGGGGCTGACCTTTTCCTTACTGGTGTTACAGCGTGCTTTCTTGCTGAGCCTGGCCTGTCTTCGTAACTTCCAGGTCAGTGCAGAAATTCCCTACTTTGGCATCCATGAGTGCTGAGGGAGCTGGCAGATGTTATCGCTCACCCACTCTCCATCATCTTTGAAAGGGCATGGAGAGCAGGAGAGGTGCAAGAGGTCTGAAGGAAAGCCAAGGAAGGAAAACTACAGACCAGTAAACCTTGCCTCCATCCTTGGAAACGTGATGGAGAGTCTCATTCTGGAGGTCATCTCTGAGCATGTGGAAGGTTTCTGGGACTAGTGTGTATGGATTCACCAAGAGGAAATCTTGCTTGACCAATCTAACATCCTTCTGTGATGGCATGACTGGCTGGGTGGCTGAGGTGAGAGCAGTGGATGTTGTCTACCTTGACTTCAGCAAGACTTTTGACACTGTCTTCCCTAACATCCTCATAGGCAAGCTCAGGAAGTGTGGATTAGATGAGTGGATGGTGAGGTGGATTGACAACCAGCTGAATGGCAGAGCTCAAGAGAGTCGTGATCAGAGATGCAATAGACTAGTTGGAGGCCTGTCGCTAGTGGTGTCCATGGGGGTCAGTATTGGGTCCAGCATTGTTCAACTTATTCATCAGTGACCTGGATGAAGGGACAGAGTGTCCCTCAGCAAGCTTGCTGACAACACAAAGCTGGGAGGAGTGGCTGGTACACCAGAGGGCTGTGCTGCCATTCTGCAAGAACTGGACAGGCTGGAGAGTTGGACAGAGAAGAACTGCCTGAAGTTCAACAAAGACAAGTGCAGGGTCCTGCACCTGGGGAGGAATAATCCCAAGCACTAGTAGATGCTGGAGGCCGTCCCACTGGAATGCTGCTCTGTGGAGAAGGACCTGGGGGTCCTGGTGGACAACAAGCTGTCCATGAGCCAGCAGTGTGCCCTTGTGACCAACAAGGCCAATGGTATCCTGGGGTGCATCAGGAAGAGCCTTGCCAGCAGGACAAAGGAGGTGATCCTGCCCCTCTAGTCAGCCCTGGTCAGGCCACATTAGGAGTGCTGTGTCTAGTTCTGGGCTCCTCAGAACAGGGGAGACAACAGAGCTACTGGAGTGGGTCCAGCGGAGGGCAAAGAAACTGACTGGAGTATCTTTCTTTTGAGGACAGATTGAGGGAGATGGACCTGTTCAGTCTTGAGAAGAGATGACTGAGAGGGGACCTTATCAGTGCTTACTTATCAATGTTAAGGTCAGGGGTCGAGGGGATGGGGCTAAGCTCTTCTCAGTGGTGCCCAGCAACAGGACAAGGGGTAACAGGCACAATTTGAAACACAGGGAGTTCCATGTGAGTATGAGGGAAAACTTTACTGTGAGAGTGGCTGAACACTGGAACAGGCTGCCCAGTAAGGTTGTGGAGTCTCTGGAGATATTCAAAATCCACCTGGATGCAATCCTGTGCAACCTTGTCTAGGTTAACCTGCTTTAGTAGAGTGGTGGTCTCTAGGTGATCACCAAAGGTCCCTTCCACCCCCAACCATTCTGTGACTATGAGAGAAATAATCGAGTACAGCACATTTACTGATGCAGGTGGTGGGTTTTCACTTGATACAGTGGGGCTGTTACAAGTTCTGTGTAGGGTTGTTTTAACTACACATTTATACATTTGGTTGCCTTAGCCTTCTGTGGCTCAACTGAGTCACCTCTTTGCTCTCTGCAGGTATAGGGAGGATTGAGTTGGGAGAGTCTGTTGTGCAGTAATGTTCTTCTGAGAGTTTGACTAACTCCCGAAATATTAGCCTGGGCCTCATTCTGACATCTGCTCCTCTTAAATACATTTCTCTCTTTTTCAGGCCATTGGAGATGTCTGCCAAGAAGCCTGTGCCTTTTCTGCGACAAGTCGTCTCTGTTAGAAAGAAGGTGGGTGCTCCCCCTCCCCAGTTCAGGAGCTGACTTCCCATAGCAATGCTCGTAATTGGGCTGCTGCAGATGGCACAGGCTGTTTCTAGAGAACAGGGCTGGACTACTGGTGAGTGCAGACAGTGATAGTGTTTCCCTGGGGAGAAGAAGGGATGGGTGCAGGAGCAGCTGCAGGTTAACTTCAGTGTTTGTGTCCGAAGTGTTTCTAGAAGATGTAATGACTCCCACCAATGACAATTTCACTGCAAGCCACAGTCACTGTTCAGTACTAATCCCAGAAATTCAAATGTCCATCTACTTTCTAATCTGAATGTAACTTTGACTTGTTATTGCTGGATCATCTGAATATGTTGATTTCTGCAGTTAGAGATCTCTTTTTATCTCTCCCTTTTTTATGACCTGACCCAGTTAATCTGTGAAAATCTAGATAGGTTTGAGTTCCCAAATCCATCACCTTGGCAACACATATTAAGCAAACTCTTGGTCTGGGAGTTGCAAGTGTTTGGAGGTAGCACTCCTGCTCCTGTTCCTTGAATTGGATACTCCTGGGTGTAGACTTGCATATGGAAATGTCTGTTGTTTGGTAGACTGGATGCAGGCTTGACTTTGTGAGGGACTGCCACCTTAATCATGGCAGTCAGTCTTTGCCAAATGCAGATGTTTCAATGGTGGGTGTGTAATATTGCTGGTGAAAAAAATGGCAAGGTCTGATCTGTGAAAGGAGAGTAAGCAGGCTATTAATAGGATAATCCTGGCTACAGCTCTTGCCTTTGCCTTCCTTGCCATCAGGTCCACAGAGACCCTCGATTTGATGACTTGTCTGGAGAGTATAAGCCTGAAATATTTATGAAGACATACAGCTTCCTGGACAGCATCAAGAAGCAGGAGAAGGAGGTGATGCTCTGTGCCTGTCCTTGCCTGGAAGAACCTTGCTTGGCAGGGGCTACTTCTTCCAAGGCTTTTCACAGTGGAGGTGACAGACAGGCAGTCATGTAGCTTTCTGCTCTCTTCTAGATGGTTCAGAAGCAACTGAAGAAATGCCGGAACATGGAGCAGAAGGAGAAACTTCAGCAGCTTCTGAACCGTATGGTGAGTTCAGCACAGCGTCTCTCTGTGAGGCACTGGAAGAGAAGATGTGTGACCTGAGGTCTGCCTCGATGCTGACACAGGCCATCTCTTTTGTACAGACACAGCAAGAACAGGCACAGAAAAAACAGCAGAAGCTGAGGGAAAGAGAGCTGTCTTTGAAGAGACAACAGAGGGAATTGGCCAAACAGGGAAAGAGACCCTTTTTCCTAAAGAAATGTAAGTATTCAGTGTGAACATGCTGCAGGAAGACCTAGAGGGAGTACTGCTGACAGGAATTCAAGCACCTGAAGTGAGGTGTCCATACTATTCCACAGAGCCATGGAGGGATTTTTCTAGTACTGGTGCTCAATGGGCAAGCTAAGCCTGGGAACCAGGGAGGGAGAGGTGAGGACGGGCTGGTCTGTAGATGTGTTTTGGGCTTCGGTTTAAAACTTTGCTTCCCTCTCCTCTACAGCTGAGAAGCAGAAATTGGAGCTAGCTGAGAAGTATGCAGAGCTGAAGAGGAGTGGAAAGCTGGAGAGCTTCCTTAACAAGAAGAGGAAGAGAAATGCCATCAAAGACAAGCACCGTCTACCCTCACAGAAGAACTTGTGACGTTGGACAGATGTGCTGTTGTCTGGCACTGGGACTCATTCTGCCTTGGCCAGGCCTGGAAGATGGCTATCCTTCTTCCCAATATCTGCCTTCCACTGCACAGTGATACTGTAAGGCAGCAGAGCAGAGGCTGAACTGAACGAAATAGTGGGGTTTTTGTAGCTGAAATATCCTCTTAACTTGTAGTTTAGACCATGGGTGGTGACAAGTGTGTCGTGCAGATGCTTACAGTGTTGACAAGCTGTTTTTGTCCTTGCACCTGCTCATTTCTAACTCTAGCAAGGAAAGCATGAGTCCTGCCCTGCATTGCTGGCTCTACTCCAGGTTTTCTGAGACTTCCACTGAGGTGGAAAAGGACCTGTTCAAAGCAGGGCTGGCACTGACTTCAGACCAGGTTGCCATGGGATGCATTGGTGGGGTCTGTTAATGTCCCAGGATAGATGCCACCACCTCTCCTAGCCTCTGCTCTACTGCTTCAGGTTCTCAAGGTGGAACTTTTTGTTCCCTTATCCAGGAAACCTGCCTGGTGCTATCCATATCATTGTCTTGTTCTCACTGAAGTGCCTGGCTGTCTTTCAGTAGCCTTGTCACAGGTCTGAGGGGTGGGTGGAAAAGAGGAGCTGTAAGGTCTCTGCAAAGTCTGTTCTTCTTAAGGGTCAATAAACCCTGTTCCCTCAGTCTTTCCTTGCAGTGCTTCAACCTCTGACGACTTTCACATACTGAAGTGGAGTCAGCCCAGACAACCATCTCTCTTTTGGTGGCCCAACCTGGATGCAATATTTGGATGTAGTGTCACAAGGGCTGAGTAAAGGGAAGAGGATCACACTGCTCTGCATGGGCTGCACCTAGTGATGCAGACCCAGCTGTGGCTGGCCTTCCTCTCTCACAGGGCATGCTGCTGACTGCTCAGCTACTGCTACTCCTGATCTCTCCTTCAGAGCAGCTTGGCCTCTCTCCTTGGCTTCTCATGGTTGTCTCCACAAGGCTGTTAGTGCTTCTGGGAAGCTGATTCTGTATGAAATAAAATACTGGTTTTCCTTTATTCCCAGTGTTGTTGCTGTTACAGTCAAAAGTGCTTGAATTTAGGGGAGTTAATGCCTCTCTCCAATACTATGTTTGAACACCAGCTCTCTTGTTTCTCCTTACTCTGGTTACCCCTGCCTGCTGTTGTGCTGATAAGGAGGTGAGTTGGATGATCCCTGTCTTACAGGTTGGAGCTGGTGCTGGGAGCGTGCCTTGGCTCTGCAGAACAGGACACAGAGCTGTGCTGTGTCAGGTGGGCCACAGTTGTGTGGGGCCAGGGGACAGGCATTGCTATAAGCAAAACATGGAACAATGAGCAGCTCATTGGGTGTTGCTAAAGCACCTGCCTCCACTGCAGTTCCTGTGGGTGATGCTGTGCTGACAGGTCTTAGTGTAAATGGGGGAAGGTGGTAGAAATGGGATGTGCCAGCTCAGCTAGAGACCTGCTGCCGCAGCCTTGCTGAGGGGCCATGTGGCATTCCTCAGCATTTCTGAGCACATGTGTCCCCATGTAGGGCACTTGTAGGTCCTGTACAGGAGGTGGCAAGTCTGGTGGACCCCCAAAGTGGTCTTGCTTTTCCCTCTTGCCCCTCTGGAGCCAAAGGGCATCTTCTTGCTGAGGCCTGTACGCCTTACTTTGCTTACAAAGCAAAGGGGTGGAGCTTTAGTGTTGAATATTCAATATGCTCGCGTCACAGCGAGCGAGCGTGGTTTCCACCATAAACACGCCGAGACAGTTGCGAGACAGTTGCTAAGTTCAGATGGTCCTACGTCGGAAGCAGGAGTAAGGGCTGCTGGCGGCGCGCTCCGGAGGAGAAAGGGTGCAGGTCTAGGATCCCAGAGACCGTATGGCTGCTCGGTGCCACCGGGAATGCCGTCTGCTTTTCCTCCAAAAGTAGGGATAGGCACCGTCCCGACGGGTCCAGAGTCGCTCCGGAGCTATTTTCGCAGCCACCGAGATACCCTGCAGCCTGCCGCCGCCTGCTACATCCCGGCTGTGGAGAGAGGATGTAAGATCGGGGGTACCTAGACTGTGTGGCTGCTCAGTACAGAGAGAAGCCGCCGCGGCTACTGAAAGCGGAGTCTCTGCACCTTCAAAAGGAGGGGGACGGCCCTGGACCGCACGTCGCTCCCGGGGTTTGCGCAATCCCTTAGCGGATCGCCGCTTCCCGCTTTTGAAAGCCGCCGACGCGTTTTTGCCACCGTCGCTTTTTCGAGGCGCACAGCAGGGAACTAAGAGCCCCCTGCGCCCACGCCGCCGCTACACCGGGACCCACGCCAGCATCTCGGCAGCATAACTCCTTCCAGACTAAATCGTCTTCCAGGTTTCTGTTTTGTTCGTGTTTCCCCCGTGGTTTTTGCCTGGCTGGGGAGGGCGTCGGGCCGCGGGGATTCTTTGCCACATTATTTTCTTTGTTCCCCTGGACCACGTGGGGCCGGCGCAGTGGGAACGGGAACCATTTCTTTTGGTTTTGCCCTAGGTGTGTGGGAGGAACGTAACAATTTTTTACCTTTGTTGGTTTTGTGGGTAAACCATTCTTTTTCCTCTGTATTGCTGTGTTATTTTTGAGTTTTACCTCAGTAAAATTGTGAGACTAACGTTTTTTAACCTCTCACAGTCTTTTTTTGTTTTCCCCCTCCACCATCGTAAGGGGTGGCTTGAGCAGTCTTAACTTTTTTTCTCCCCGCTGAGTTTTTAAAACCAGCACAGCCTGCAAGGAAAGCATCCTCGCTGGGATGTCACCTGCTTCTGCTCAGTATGTTAGTAGTGAGGAGTGAGCCTGCTGGCCTCTGTACGTGCCAGCTCCTGGGCCCAGCACCCCGCATCAGGGGAAGTCCTTGGGCATTGCCCAACTCAGCCAGTAGTGAGGTGTCACTGGGTATTTGGGCAGGCAGCAGCATGGCAACACCAGCTCCAAGAGGAGATGCTTCCACCATCTCCACGGAGCCTCCTACTGCCAGGAAGCTGCTCTTTCCTGTAGCCTCCCAGCCTCAAGCAGTTTGGGTTATTTTCCTTGTTTCTAAGGTGATTTGGGCAGTGTGTCCCTTCCAGACCTGCACTGGTGTCCCTCCAGGTGAAGCGTGGGGACTTGCTATGGGTGTCCCTGAGCAGGCTGGTACCAGCTGATGTAACTGCAGCTGTGCACAGGCAGTGGTGACTGACAAAGCTGCCACACCTACCCCACCAGTGACACCCTCAGAGCCCACCTGACTCTCACAAGGACCCGCCTCTCCTCTCCCAAATGTTCAGACCCAGGTATCTGGGATGCTCTCCCCAGGCCTAGGCAGTCACTGAGCAAGCCTCTCCACATGCGCTGCAGCTGGACTTACAGGCACACAAGGGACACGCACACACAGGAGTGGTGGGGGGATCTGCCTGCTGCCGGGGACACAGACAGGAGAAGGCTGCAGGGCTCAGGTCTTTTATTGCAAAGAGGGAGATAATACAAAAAAGGACAGTCACCCCTTTCTGGGTCCCCCCAGGCCTGCAGCTGGCTGAGAGGGGAAGGCCCAGGCGTTGCTCCTCCTGCATGGGGGCCTTGGCTTACACAGTGGGGAGCAGGTTGCTGCCAAGGACCACACTGGAGCCAGGGCCATCCACAACAGTAAAGCAGGTGACCTGCTGTGTCCCTGTGTGGTGCCCTGCCTGGCCAGAGTGCAGTGCTGTATGGGGAGCACTGGTGGGGGAGCCTGGCACAAGATAGGGCTGCCTGGCCCCACCCAGACACAACACCTGGCAGGCAACCCTGGCCTCCTCCTCTACGCTGCTGCCTGTTTACTTGGTGGGGTGCTGAGGTCTCTGCAGCCTTATGGAGGCCACTACAGGGGGCCCTCACCATGTGACCCTCGGGGCCCTGAGCAGCTTCGCCCAGGGAGGGAGGGAGCAGGGTCGTTGCCCTCTGTCCAGGTGGGGAGCTCAGCGGCCTCTGGTTTGTAGGTACTGCCAGGCATGGTGGTGCCCAGGCTGTAGCTCCTGCTGGCTTGTCACGTGTTGTCCCGGGCCAGCTCCTCGGGGCAGGCAGGCTGGTCCCGGGACTTGCGCAACCCTACTGTGGGCAGTTGGGCTGGGTCACTGTGCTGTAGGTCTGGCCCCGAAGGTGTGTGGTGCTGGTGCCGCTGGTACTGCACAAACATACAGACCTTCATCCCAATGGCAAGCATGTTTTTGCCCATGAAGATGCTGGAGACCCGGGCATCCCTGAAGAAGACCATGTTGCTGCCTCGGATGAATATGGTGGTGATGTTTACAGTGAGCATGCTCAGCATGGGGTACAGCATCATCCGGTGTGGCACGATGCCAATGCCCTGCATGCTGATCTCACACAGGGACACGCACGGGAGGACCAGGAGCAAGATGTAGCAGTAGAAGAACATGATGCCCTCAGCCCAGAGCGGCAGCCCCTTCTTCTGTGGCTCCCACAGGTTGGCCTGGATGTCCAGCACATCCAGCATGTCCACAATGACCCAGAAGAGGCGGTTGCGTAGATCTTCCTTCTTCTTGAATGTTCTGACATACTCCATATGCTCTGTGGCCACCAACAACACATAGAGGGCTGGGATGCAGATGGAGAGCAGCAAGGTCAATGCTTTACGAGCTATGAGGTCCAAGCTTTTCCGGTCAGCTTTATAATTCTGGTACACAAAGTAGACTTTGATCTCCAGAACGAAGACATACAGGAACCAGAGGATCATGGCATAGCCCCGCTTAGCTGTCTTTACCTCTGCCCCGACCCAGATGGCCACATAGCGGAGGACCAGCAGGAAGCACAAGTCACCCACTGCCACCATGACACAGATGCCCAACTTCCTGGAGCCCTGGCTCTGCTCCACCAGGTAGGCATCCATGAGGACGAGGCTGGTCATGATGAGCACAGTGGAGAGGCACACGTGGGGCTTGCTGACAGGTGGTGGGGGAACCATCCTGCACAGAAGAACAAGCAGGGTTGTCAGGGAGTTGCTGAGATTTCCTATCCCCACCCTTGAGCCCCCTTCTGCTGCCCTCTACCCAACAGCTGTGGATGGCTGAAAGAAGGGAGGGGAGTGTTCATAGATTTCAACCATCCTACGTGCCTGGTTTGTTCCAAACCTGCAGACTTCTAGCCAAAGTGCTCCTGAGACTCCTGACCAGGCCATCCTGGTGGCCCATGATGTCTGAAGCCCAGCTCCTAGGATGCACATAGTGGGACAGGCTGGACACTTGGGACACTTCAAGCACTTGGGATACCATTGCCTCTTCTGGTAGCTCATCACACTGGCTAGTCTCTGCCACCATGAAGGGTATATGCCTTATTTTCCATTAGACTTCCCAGCCAGTGACACTGGTTATATTTTTCCCCCCAAGGCATATAAGACCACAACAATGCATTTAACCCAAGCAGGCCCTTAACTGCTATGATCCAGGACTGTTCTTTTTAGTCTCCTTATTCTCATCCACAGCACAAGATGAAGGGTTATTTTTAGCCTAGCTATCCTGTGGGGTGGGAGGGAAGAAATCAGCCCAATATTCAGTTTCCTTCAGGTTCATGGTCCCCAAGAGCTTTGCCTAGAGCTGTTTGCCCATGCCTACCCTGCCCCAACACCATAAACTGAAAGCAAGGAAAAGCAGCACCAGCCCACAGCTCCAGGACACAAGGAGCTCTGCAACAGGCCCTCAATTTTGGCAGGATGCTCAGCTTTCCTGGGCTAGGGCAGAGCAAAGCACCTGTGTGCTTTGTATGGCACCAGGACTGTCAGACTTCCTCCCCCTGACCAAGCACAGCTGCAGGCAGCTGCTGTCAGAGGCAGAGAGGGAGGACAGAGTCGGGGCCTCGCCAGGCACAACTCAGCAGCTGCTCTGGAGGGGAGCCAGCCCCCTGGATGAAATGGAGGATGAAGCTGGGCTGATGACTGTGTGGCACAGTGCTGCACGATGGCTGCCCACGCAGAGCTCGCTTCAGCCACACCTGGGCCATGCAGGGGCACCGGGACACCATCCTGGTCATCCAGTGGGCAGTGTGTGGGTGGCATTTGACCATGGAGCAAGCACTTGAGAGCAGGATGGAGACCGCACAGTTAATGGTCGCCTCTGCACACGGATGCTCCTGGTGCTGAAACTGATGGCACAGGGCCCTGAGCACAAGCTACCTGAACTCCTGCTTTTTGGCTGAGGGAGCAGGTGTCCGGCACAGTCGTGCATCCCTGGGCCCAGCAGCATCCTTGCATGTTGTGGGAGGCAGCGAAGCCTGAAGCTGCCAGACACAGGTGACTCTCAGGGGGAAGAGATCAGAGGCCGGTGAGCTTGGGGGAGCTCATGGATGTGGCACATCTGGAGCGCGCCACACGGCTGGGGCTCACCCGCCTGTCACTCCACGGCCTTCCCGAGCCTCCGGAGAGACTGGGGGTACCCCAAGCCCCAGCTCAGCACGGCCTCACCGCACGGACGCCCACCCCGGGGCCCGAGTGGGGCCGCCCCGCCGGGCCGTGTCCCCTCTGGGTGCCCGGGCGCCCCCGACCCCGCCTGTCCAGAGCCCCCTTCCCACGCCGGCCGGGCCTCGTCGGGGGCGGGCGCTGCCCGCCGGCCGCGGCAGCTCAGCCCGCAGGCCCCCCGGGGTCCCGCTTACCTCGGGCGGCTCCCCGGGGCGCAGGGCAGCGGCGGCGGCGGCCCCGGGCCCGGCGCGGCATCGCCCGGCGCGGGAAGGCCCTTCTGGACAGGCGGGGTCGGGGGCGCCCGGGCACCCAGAGGGGACACG
>NW_020884964.1:1221719-1283774 GCF_003945725.1 Corapipo altera
CGCGCTCGGGTCGGGCCCCGCCGCGGGGCCTCCGGCGGTGGCCGGCGGGGCGGCGGCCGCGATGGCGTTAGCTGGCCCCGGGCCGGTGCCGGTGCCCATGAATCTCTTCGCCACGTGGGAGATCGACCGCTCGGCGCCGAGCTGCGTGCCCAGGTGAGCCAACCTCGCCCCTCCCAGCCGCGAGGGCTGCGGTGAGCCCGGGCACGGCCGGGACCGGCGAGGAGGTGGCCCTGCAGCATCCCTGCCCCGCCGGGCCGCGCCCCCTCGGCGGCGGGGAGGGCCGTCCCCGAGCAAGGACTGATGCGCGGCGAGCTCCGGCCGCCGTGCCCGCACCGTGCTTCCCGCGGGAGCAGCCCCGGGGACCGCGGGGCAGGGTGGGACACCACCGGACCGCGGCTGCGTTGCCTCCATGTTGCAGCCTCTGGCGACTGTGCCGCGATGGCCACGGATCCCAGAACGGGGTGTGTCATCGTGGCCGTGCTGCTTTGGGAAGCTGCCTCTTTGCCCCTTAAGTGAACGGGTTGGCCTTACAGCCGGATCCTTGAAGGCAGGCAGTGGCCACCAGGCATCCCTGAGCCTGTGGGAGTGTGTCACCTGCACTCCAGACCACAGGGAACAGCAAGAAGGATTCACTGCGCTGCCAGCTGAACTCAGAGTTGTACCTCTGGCAGAACTGGGAGACAAGCTGAGTGGTATAGATGTCATCACTGAGTCTGTGGTTAAGGGTATAGTCCAGGCTAGATGTGCCTGTAAACACCTCTCTTGGAGCCAGGAGGTGCCTGATGTGTTAACAAACTGGGTGTCTTTTGGCCCACTCATCTTATCAAATACTGATCAGAAGGTCTTCTCATGAGAGCTATGGGGCAGATTCAGGAAGTCAGTGGGTGAGAAGAAGTGGTGTGTAATCCGTCTGAAAGTTTGAAGAACTGGTTTTTGGCCAGTGAATCCTGTATCTTTTCACGAGGACAGTTTCCATTAGCATTGTGTAGGTGCTTGTTCTAATGCACGAGCTTCTTTGTGTGCTTGGTAGCTAGAGGGGCAGCCATCTAACACAGCAGTTTACAGGAAAATTCTGTTAAATTAATCTGAAATTAAGTCTCTGGAATATCTTCAAATGCAACATTTGCTAAGATGGGAAGAAGCTGATGCTGATTCTTCCTTCAGAGACCGTGGCTCTAACATGTTGTGCTACCATGTCTGTTGAGTCAGCAGGTCTGGAGAAGTTCTGCCTGTGGTCACAGTCTGCAGTGACCAGTGTGGGACTGGTGCTTCTGTGTTTTCCAGTCTTCAGCTAGCCCAAGCTTTCCTTGGTGAATGGGTCACAGATGGGCACCTGTCAGGCAGATATTTGTGGTCACTGTAACTAAAGGGAAGTCAAGCCCCAAACCTGAGCTGGGTTAATGGTGTGTCTGTGTACTGTGCTTACTTATTGTTTGTCTATGTTCTTCCTCTACTGATGTGCTTGTATAATGTTTTAGTTTTGACATTTGTTTTTTCAAGGCAGAAACTCTGCTGTACTGTCTCAGTGCCCAGCACAGGTGGTCTCTGGTCTTACTGTGCTTTGGGGGTGGTAGCAGTGGCAAAATAATATCCATTCAAGGGCAATCATGCTTCTCCCTCGGGCTTCTCTGTTTCTTATCCATGGGTAGTCTCAATTTTTACATCCTTATGCATATCTGGGGAAAGGAGAACTTTGCACTGGTTTTAATGCTATAGAACATGACTTCTTTTTCTGAACTCTCTGTTGCAAGTCTTGGCTGTCCCTGTGCTCCTTCTTAGGTGTTTCATTTTCTGCAGATGCAGCTCTGGCTGTTGCAGGAGTGATACTAGGCTGGATTAACTTTTGTGGGGTTGCTCTGTGCTTGGCTGTTAATGCAGGACAGTTCAGAGGTTGTGTCCAGGCCTTCAGGATACCGGAGACAGTCTGGGCCAGTAAAAACAGGCACTGTGAAGTAAAAGTCCCAGTGCATGGAACAGTCCAGTAGTATGACTGTAAGATGTCTGATGTCTTGGCTTTCTAAGATCAACTGTTGGCCATAATGGAAGTTTTTACCTGCTGAATCAGGAATATGTCCCTGAACTAAGTCCACATTTATTTTTGCAAATGGCCTGGAGAATGAAAGTATCATCCCTTCTGCAGGGTCTTTCTTATTTCAGATCCAAGTTGAGAGAGATCTGTGACCTGTTAATGACCTTCCTATGAACTGACTGAGCATAGCCTAGATCCAGATGCCTTTGGCTCAAGTGGTTTTCAGGGAAGGCAGAGCTGAATTTTCTGGGCAGAGGCAGAAGGAAGTAAACACCGGGAAACCAAACAAAATGCACTTTGCATCTTCAGTTAGGCTGCCCATTGGGGTAGGGATTATTGGCTTCCCATCACAATGCCTTTTGAGGAAATTTTAAGCCTGATTAATTCATGCTGCAGGGTGTGAAGCATGCTTTGGTTAAAATAGTCAATCAATTAGTCTTAACTTCCACTCACTTCCTAGCAGAAGTCTTCATAAGAGTGTTCTGAGGTGGGAGTGCCTTGCAAATAAATTGTGATGCCTTGCAAATAAATACTATGAAATTAAGGGTATTAAGGTAGTAGCAAGTTTTCACTGTATGAACACTGCAAGAAATGAACTAGAGGTTTGCCAAAGTAAAATGTCCATCTACATCAAGGTAATGTCTTAACTGTGTTTTCATTGTTTTGTGTGTTGATCAGGCAGTATGTTTTGAAAAAATGTGTGAATGGATTTAAGCCAACATGCTTGAGGTCTTGTTAGTTCCACAGTGGTATTTTCAACCTCTTGTAATGGACTGCTCTTTTTTTTTTTTTTTTTTTAAACATCTGAGCATCCATAAATGTGAGTTCTTAATTAGGAAACAAGATAAGATTGTTTGATTGTGTTCACTTCTTCCATGACACAGCTGTTGTGTTCAGTGTTATGTGGATGTTATTTCAGTGATAAGTAGCCGTATTTCTAGTGAGAGGTGAGAGATAAGAGTTGTATTTTGGCTACTGTATTTTGAGCTCAGGCAGATTGTACCTGTACAGATTATGCTATGAATGGCGTTGCAAGGATTCAAATACACTCCATTTCATCCACAGTACCTCATATCTCAGTACAATGCATGAGCAAACAAACATTCCAAGTCTTGCTGCCACCCACACATTATGCTTGAACACAGTGTCTCCTGCTTATGATATTTAGAAAAGCATTGACTGAGGGAAATGCATGTGGTTTGGGCTCACTTTGTGAGACATTGTATGTGTACCTTCAGGATATTAAATTTCAGAAGATGCTCTGAATTCCCTATCATTAAAACTTGGCAAACTTGTGTTTTGGAAAGTTATAGCCTAATAGTCTTCTTGAAATGAGAGCAGTTGTTGCAAGTATTACTGGAAATATCCCAAAAGTGCCAGCTAGGGTGATCCTTTGAAGTGCCATGAGGTCAATGTTCTTGTCTCTGCAACCCTATTTTCCTGTTTGGGCAGTGTCCATTACCCTGACAACTCATGGAGAGTAGGTTAAGACTTCATTTGTGCAGATGGTTGCATGGTTTCCTTTGCCTGAGGTCCAGAAATCCTTGCAGTGACAGTATGTGCCATAAAGCCTGGAGGAACATACTCTTCTCTGGCGCAGCTACCTGAGGCTGCATCTTGCAGCCTCACAAAGGGGCTGCTGTGGGCTCAGGGGTCTGTTTACTCTCAGCAGAGAGTATTACCTGTCTTTTCTATAACATGTAAGAGTTTCCTTTTCTGAAGCTGATTTGGTGATGAAGAGCCTCTAAACTGGGTGTCCCTTTAAGAAACACTTACTCCAGCTGGAATAACATATATTTATCTTCCTGAGATATTCTTGAGTGGTTTCCTGGGTAAATCAGACATTTTCATTGTAAACTTCCAACCTCAGCAAAATCTGTTCTGTTTGGATAAGCTACAGAGTTGCACCTCTGGGAAAGTTAAATGATTCCAGATTGTTCCTTCAAAAAATACTATGATACCGTGACAAACCAGAGTAGCTTCAGACCTGGAGTGCTTGGGAGAGGCCACAGTTTCTTGTAAGGAAACAATCTCTTATAACTGGTGATATTTGCCATGTTTGAATTATGATTTCCTTCTAGTCCTATGTAGAAAACAAAATATCCTAAACAGCCATCAGATTGCTTATTATTCTTAATATTGTGGGCTTGGCTTACAGGCCTGCAGCCATAATAAGTCTGATGTATTGTCCGCTATCTGTCGCTCTCTGTGGCAGCAGAGCACGTTTGGGATTTCTTCTCTGGCAGTGTTATGTTTCCCTTCTGAGCATACAATAATTGAGTGGCTGTCTGTTACTCCTTTCTGCTCATTAGTAGAACTCCGGACAAATGTCCGCTGCCAGTATGATTGATGGGGGATGTGCTCCTTTCAGAATGTTAGTAGTGGCTTCCCTGAGGGCTTAATTTTATTTGAAGTACCTGTCATGCTGCCTCCTAGCCTTGCTTTCCAGTGTTTCATTCATTAGCTAGGCTGTGTTACATCAGTTGTCTGATGGCTTATCAAAAATCTTGCATTGTTCTTATTGTGCTAGTACACCATGAATGCATTCCGCTTCCTCTGGCATACTCAGTTACTTGTGACTGATTACTGGCAGCCATGTAGGATGTGTATAGTGCACCCTCCTCTGGGATTGAGATTCCCTGGCCTTTATTCTGTCAAAAGAATAAATTGCTGAGCACCAGTAGCCTACAGGGTTCCTGTAGCAGATCTGTTCTTTGATGAAATCGGTGCCGATGCTTTTGTGTAATTGTTTGCAAGGTGTAATGATTCTGGATTGAAAGTATGTCTCCAGTCGACTTCAGAAGTTATTTCCAAAAGAGAGCCAGAGGTGAGAAACATACTGCATTTTATAGCATGCCAGATGAGCATATGGACAAGGTTATTTCCCAAACACCTTTTGTTATTATCTGTGCTTTTAGCATCCCAGCTTATGGGGAAGCTGTGCTTCTGTTTTGGATTGTTTTGGGTTTTTTTTAACTACATCAAAGCTGGTGAATACTGTTTTGGGAAACAAGAAGTGAGAGTGTCTTACTCCTCTGTGTGGGATGTGGCAGCAGGAACCTGTGTCTGCCTTCAGTGAAGCAGACAGCTTAAGTGATACTGCTTTTGTAGTTAGAAGTCTCTTAGGTAAATGAGGCTTTGTTTGGATACTTCAATATACTCATTGCAGTGGACTGGGAGGAGAGATGCAATGTGTTCAAGCACCTGAAATATTGCGTGTGGTTACAGAGACCACTCCCTGCTCTGCAGTGTGATTCAGCCTCTGTGCACACAGCCCAAAATTACACTGGCATTTTCTGCTGGCCTGTTGCAATGCTCACTTCTTTATAATGCTGTCCACTGCCATCTCTCATGCTCTTTCTGTTGCTCTGTATCAAGTGGTCTAACTCAGTGAGTGATTCTGTTTAGTAAATAAGAACTCCTATTGTCCTTTGGCTGCTATTCTAGTTTTTCTGAGTTCTCCTTATTTTCCTACTCATGCTGGTTTTTAAACTTCCACTGTAGATCCTTCTTATCGTGTTTCTTATTCTTCAGAGCAAGCATATCTTAAGTAGGATGAGATCCAAAGCCAGTGCATATGGGACCACCTCCTGGACAAAAAATGTCCAGGTTCCATGCCCAGCTATGTATTTCAACTGTTTTTCTGCATTTATGATAACTAAATTCTCATCAGTATAGATGGTTCGAGATGATAGCAGGACTCATGTCTTTAGTTCCACTTTCCAAAACTGAAAACCACTAACAATTAGGTGTTGTACTGTTGCAATGGTAACAGGGGTAGAGTAAGAGTAACTTCCTGGAAAAGGGTTCTGCTACTCTTTTCCTGTTCTTTAATACCTTTTCTCTACCAAGGGAGAAGAGCCTGTTCAGTGCCTCTCATTGATTCTTCTGCTGTCTCATTTTTCAGTAACAGTTCAAGTAGTGTCTCTGAATCCGTATTATTTAGATGTGTTGTTTAGATTTACATTATTTATATATTTATTTTTATATTCTATATTTTTGTATTCGTTTAGCATTTTCCCCCATGTTCTTTCAGCTGTCTTCTAGTAGTGTGTTTATTTTCTGCCTGATCAATACATTCACTTTTTTCTCATTGTTCCTTTACCTCAAAAGTCCTGCACATGCCTGTGGATATTTTTGGCACTGTTCTCATGGTTTTTTCCATGCTTCTGTCTTGACTTGCATACCTGTAAATGAGCAGTTTTTCATTCTGAATCTTAATTTTTCTCTTTTCAAAGTAGTTTGCTTTTTTTTCTCAAAATTTAGAGACTATTCCTTGTGAAGCTGGAGTGACCACATCTTGTTCTTTTATAGTTTTTATTTTTCAGACAAACTATATTTCTGAAGCGCTTGGCTTGTTTTTAATGGCTTTTAGATTTTTTTCACTGTTAATGAATGTCAGCTTCTTTCTTCTTTTAGACTTTCTGAACTGTCTTGTATGTGCACCCCTGAAATACAGTTGCGTAAGTTGATATTTCTTTCAGTCTTCTCATACCTTATCCTCAAGGCTGCTTGTTCCAAGTATTCCTTCCTTTCTTGTGTGCTCCTTTGTCAGAAACAGACTCTGGATGTCCCATTTGGATTTCACAGCATGCTGTGTGTATGAATAATTTATTAAATTTTTCCCTGAAGTTTGTCAAGTCCCTTGACATTTCAAGCTCTTTTTTCCTGCCTATTGTGCTCCCTAATCTCCAGTCAGACAAAAGGACAACATTCCCATTACTGTGCATTTACACAGTGTTCATCTCATCTGTGTATTGCTGAAATGCTCATACATATTTAGAGGTAATTTTATCTGTTGCCATACTGATTTGTGGAAGTGTGGACAAGTCACCCTTGTTTCAGGATCCTGCTCCACGCACAAGGATCTGAGCAGAGAGCTGCATTGTACAGGCACTGTACACCTTATATGGCACAAATTTGCCAGCTTTGGTTAGAATCATTCTTTTGAGTGAAGAGTCTTAACTGTGCAACTCTTTAGAATTAAACTGTTGGGTTGGGGTTTTTTTAATGTTTTTCTTACATTTATGAAGAAGCCTCAAAAATGGATGCCTATGCTGGTTTGACACTGTCTCTTTCATGGGCCCGTATCACTGTTATTGTGTCACTTCAGTCCCTCCTCTGTACTCTCTTCCCAGAGGTAACATACCATGGTATATATACCATGTTCTTGAGCCTGCAGGGATTCAGATCTAGGTGCTTGCCAGCTTAAGATAACAGCAGAGGAAGTAGATGGGATGACAGAGTCCTGTGTCCATACTACTTCAGAAGTAGCAAGCTGTAATGAAACATAAACTCTGCATTCATCATTAGTAGGAAAATTGTTAGACAGTGCTTTACCAAAGCTGCTGTGTGGCACATGTTTGCTTTTTGTCAGTGTGTGTGGAGATCTTTACCAGGACAGTCTGGACAATGGAAGAAGTTAGTGTGTATCAGTGACCTACCTTTAACCTCATTTCCCAGCTTGACCAGCCTTTCCCAGCTTGGCTACATTGGCACATCTCCAGCAGACTTAGAGGTGTAACCCAGTAAACTCTGCCGGGTGATGAGTGTGAGAAGGTAGCCTGTCCTGCATCCCTATTAGCACTTTCACACTTCGTTCAAAGGTACTTGTCACTGTGTCTTAAGCACTTGTGCTTTCCTTTCTGCAGACAAGGCTGCAAGTGGTGTTTTTGTAATCGCTTTTGTGGTGGTTAATTCATTAACACATTTTACTGTAGCCTGGAGACACAGTGAGTGAGCTGTTTAGCAACAGGTATCATGGCAGACTGCTAGTGCTGTGGCTCCATGGAGGTGTGGTGCATTTGCACCTTGCAGCCATTGACTGCTGCTCTCAGCGAAACTGGCACTGCAGCATCTTTTGTTAAAGCAGGCTTGGATTTGGGGACAGCTGGTGCAGCAATTCTGCTGCACATGGAGACGAAAATTTCAGTCTGTTACATTTGTGAAGAAAGTTCTGTGACATTAGCCATACTGTTGCTGATGCCTAATTTCAGAATGGCTAAAATGAGCAAGTTCAATGTGCTGCTGCAGACTTCCACTTCTCTTCTGTCTGCCCTTAGGTGGCTTTTGGGTAGATCCCAAGTGAATAGCTGGAAGTTTTAACACAGTGATCTTAAGTAAAGCAATGACCAGGTAAAATGGGATGTTTCCCAAGTAATGTACCCTTTCTTTGCCTAGGAAAAATGATTCTAAAAGTTCACTGCAGCATGTTACCACTGACCTGTGGATTGGTTAGTAAGCTCTTTTTAACGTTTCTAGGCAGGCTGTTATGCATCAGCAATGAATTTGGTCACATGCTCTTTGTTAAACAAGTAACTTGTTTGAAAATAGAGCAGAAAGATGACCTTGCGGTTTAGATACTAAAGTGAGGCTTAGATTCAGATCCAGGATCTGAAATTACTTGCTCCTCTTCTAGTTCAAATAACCCTTACTCTCCCTGAAGCCACAGCTATGACTCATGTTCTTGCTCTCCCCACTTTTTTTCCATGCATGTTTCCCTGCTGCAGTGTTCCCTTCTCCTTGAATGTAGCTAGGGTGACTGTGCAGTTGCAAAGGGACAACTGGAGAGACACCACCTAAGAGCGAGATCCCCAGCAGAGTTTTCCTTGCTGTCCCATCTGCCAGCTGGGAATCCCCTGGGAACTGGTGGAATCTGGACTAAGGTTTGGGGAGCAGTATGTGAAAATTATTTGGACTTGCTGCTGAGGTTTTAAGAGCTCTTTCCGCTGAGAAAAAACATTGCTCCTGTTAGAGGCAATTAATATCTGCATAGCTTGCAGTGGAACATGAGAGGGGCTGATGGCTGTGTGGCTGGGTAGCATGCTGTGCATGCTGGGACAGGCTGTTTGGGTAGATCCTAGTGCTTCCTCAGGAGATGCTTCTTGACAATGGGCTTATTATCTGGAATTCAGCTTGTGTGCCAGGAGGTGCCAGGAGGCTATGGCAGTCTCATCTCCTTGTGTGGAAGGTGCTACATGATGTGCTACAATGAAACGCTGCGTGTTGGGTGGGGGTTTCACTCCGTGTATTGGATAAAAGGTGGGTCGGGGAAGCAGAGACGAAGCAATTCATGCAACAGTTAAAATGTGGCAGAGGCAGATTAAATCTTGCTTCTCTGCCTGGATCTGGAATCTAAATTGCTTCCTGCCAAGAGCAATGAAGTCTCTCTGTAGCAGGACCCAAGTCATGTAGTTGTGTCACTGCAACTCTCCCGAGCACATGGTGGGACAACAGTTGTTTGGTATGGTTTGTCCTCAATTGCTTTTCCTTTTTCTTTTTTGTTACCCCTTCCCCAATGTTTGAGTATTGTGAGCAACATAACCAGCGAGTTGTAGCTTTACACAGGAAAGTACGCAATGTTTGTCCAGCTCTCTCAACTTCTGATCCATTTGCCCAGTTTTGTACTGGCTTGTCAAGGGCAACTGTCTCAAAGAACCATGTTTCATAGAAATCAATGGTTAGAGGGAGATTGGTGGTCCAGTTAGGTACCTTTAATGGAGAACTTGGCTGTCTTCCAATCCCCCCTTTGCTGGCTGATGTACCTGGGTGGGCTGTGGCGGTAACTCTCAACCATCCTCAAGGTTTGTTGTGGTTTTTTAGTGGGGTGGTACTGAGAATCAGGAGGGGGAAAGGAGGAGAGAGGGCAGCCTAGAAAGAGCCGATATAAGTGCAGGAATGGGGGTGGGAGAGAACAGTGCATTTTCAGGCTATGCCATTTCAGCTGTGATCTTTCCAGTGGTCCATGGGGGTATATGATGTGAAAGGATGCAGAGTTAGGAGATTGATTTGAAGGAGTTTGTTTCATTCATTGTTTGTGCAGCAAGGTGCACTTGCTCCCTGCATAGGTAAATGTGCCTTTAAACCAATGAGTAGGAGGCAAAATTAGCAACCCTAAACACCTTTCTTAAGCAATTGGAGGAGGAAAGGTTTAACAGCCGCCCACCTACCTTGTAACTTCTGCTTACTTAAAGCCTAGCCAAGAGGAGGGAAAGGAAATCTCTTAACCTGATTATTGTGTGTTACTACAGTAAGCAATCCAATTACAGCCATACTTTAATCGTAACACTGTTGGACCCCACTTAGAAGAGAGAAGTCTTGGTTTTGTACCTTTGCAGACAGGGATGTGGCATCTGTAAAGGAAATCATTGAACCTCCCCGTGCCTTAACCATTAGCTGAAGAAACTGTGATGAGCACCTGGAGTTTGTCCAAGGAGCATGAGAACAGCTGGCCCCAAAATTTGCGTCCTGTCCATTTCTGTAGGTAAGGAAAGACTTCCTTCAAAGATTTAGGTGTCTTTTGGAGACTGTTGAACAAATCCTGATAGTTCTGTGCTCTTGAGAAGAGGAATCTTGAAAAACATTTTCCAAACACCACCTCTACCTCTTCAGCCATGGTTCTTTCTCCTCTATTTCTCAGCTAGCAGACCTGTGAGATATGGAAGAAAGTGGGCTGTAGACTGTGGCAGCTTGTGCATGTGACAGGGAAATGGTGTTCTTTGGGCAAGATGCAGAAAAGCAAAATGGTTGGTGATGGGGTGGCAGAAGTGGTGAGATCCCAGCTAAACACTGCTGTGAACAGAAGGCAGAACAGTTATTGGCCCCCAGAAGTTCTTATATTCTCTTCTGAGAAATGATGAGGCACTTGGGTGCAGTCCTGATTGTAGTGGCAAACACTTCTACTGACGTGAATATGAGTAGGTTTCAGGTCCCAGGTGACAAAAGATTAATAACTCTGCTTAATTACAGCCTATTTTTTTCTAATACTATGAGAGTAAATGACTTTTCAAGGAGAGCTGACTGTGAGATATGCACAGTGTCGGAACTCTCTTCAGGAAGAAGGTAAAACTAAATAGATCACGGTTTAAAATGCAGGCAAGATTTGTGTGAGAGAAGCTCCATGGTCTCTTCCTTCAGAGTAGGTGTGATTTCAAGCCAAACAAACTTTCTGTTGAGGTTAGAAGTGTTCAGTGTTGATCTCTTCCAGGGTGGTTACAGCCTCAACTGTCCAGGTCTACAGAACAACTTCCTTGTGATAGCACAGCATTCCAAAAGAGATTATGAAAATCAAGTGTAGGGTTATATGTTGTTTTACACTAATTTAACACTAATTATATTTTATTGTATAAGTAAAGCATGTGAAGTTTCAGAATTCAGTTCCTGTTATCCAGAACAAACATTTGCTGCTGATAGCTCTCTAGAAGTATCCCTGAGTTGATAGTCCTGATCCCCTGTCAACAGTGCAGGTGAATTCATATCTGATATGGTTTCTCTGTCTAAGCAGTAGGACAGAGAGCAAGATGGGGGACTTTCTCAGAAGCATCAGATAGAAGAACAAATGCTAAAAAAACAGGAATCTTGTAGAAAGAAGGAAGGAAGAAAGAAAAAAAAAAGAGAAGAAAAAAGAAAAGAAAGAGATTTTTTGGTGTCAATATAGGGATTTTTAGAGGTACCTTTTGAGTGTCATGGCTCTTGTTTCTTGACTAGATATGAGAAATCAAGCTGTAAGTAACTTGTTTCTTTCTGGAGCTGAGAAAGTATCAGGCTGCCCAAAAGGAGACTTTTGAACAACTTCTTCTTCCCTTATTTTCCAGTAGGAAATCTCCCCACGAAATATGTGGTCTTTATTCTGTAGAACATCTGTTGCTCTTTGGGCATGTAACTGAAACATGTGCATGTGTGCACCCTCCCCGCTGCCCCCCTGAAAGACAAAAACTGGACCTCTGTGAAAAGTTATCTCCCTTATCAAGGACACTTTGGAAATACATGCGCTGCAGAAGGTCTTTGAATTTGAGCTGAGGTGATGTGACTGTTAGTCCTTCCTGCTGCTCCCCGTGCCTGTGAACTCTTCGGAGTGCCAGCTGTGTGCAACCTGTAGGATGCTCATTGGGTTGCAAGTGACAGTTGCTGCCTCTGAATGATACCTGGTGATGAGGGGTGGTGATGGAGAGTATTTGAAATGCTACCTTTGAAGCACATGTCTGTGCAGAATATTTGGCTCCACCAGCATGCTTGTCCTGGACATTACACCTGCACTGTGCTCTGCTGTTGCTTTTCATCCTCCCTTCTCCTGGAACAGAAGTGCTCTACCTTTTAGAAAAGCAATAAATCCATTTAAAGCAAAGAAGTTGCAGGCTGGTGTTGTCCATGTCTCTGGTGCAGGTCTAGGGAGAGGGGGCAAAAATGGAGAATTTCTGTTCTTCTCTCCTACTGAACTCGAAGACACTGTGCAACTGTGTCACTAATCGTATAATTGTATCACAACTGTCAGCACAGTAGGAACACAAGCCTGTGCCGTTTGCTTATGCTCTCTCTGGTTCCCATAGTTCTCAATCTTTTCACTATTTCCTACAACATCTAGATTATATAAAGGACAAGTGGGGCTGGGTGAAAGCCAAGTGTTTTGCACTTGTTAATTTTCTTCCCTTTATATTTTCAGGTTTTGTGTTACCTTGAGATTTCCCATATTTCAGCTATTATACAAATATTTTGAAGGATTAAGCCTTAATGTTTGGGATTAGATAGAAGTGTTGTTGAGGGAAAGGAGTCTGTTTTATGCCTGGTGACCTTGTTCTTGTGCATGGACAGCTTTCAACATTCGGGAAGAAAAGCATCTCCTGAACAAACTACTCTTGGAGTAGGTCTGGTAATGACAGATGGTTTGGAGTGGCAACTGCTACTGACCTGACAGTAAAATGACCAGGCCAGTGAAAAAAGATTGCAAATATTTTTCAGGCTTAGGAATTTGTATGAGGTTGTGTACGACTGATTCAAAAGAGCTTTTCAGTCTTGTGCTGTGTTGCACTTAAAGCTGTGAATGTGCAGCCACTGCCAATCTAGGATCTCCTGACTTTGTTTTTGACATACTGTCTTAAGATTCACAGCCTGAAACACAAGGATTTATTGCTTATGCTGAGTTTCACCACACTCTTTTACTATCATTAAATTACCTCAACAGAAGACAAACTTAGAGCAAATTCACCTAAACTGAATGCTTCCTTTTCTCTGATTTACACTTGCTGTTCTTTGAGGAGTGAACCTTTCAAGCTCTCGTATAGTATGTATGCAGGTACACAACAAATAGGATGTAAATATGATTTTTTTTTTTCTTCTCTAGTGAAAGGCCTTGAGATATTATGGAATAGGAAAAGAACCTTCTTTTCCATGTGGACACACCTGAGAACAAAAGTATTTAGAGTTGCCTGGGACCCACAGGGGTATTTCTTCCTTGTCTATCTTCCTTCTCTGCCCTAGCAGAATTTGGCATGTGATTTCTGTTGCATTGATAATAGGAGATTTCTTGTAAAGCGTTATGATTCTTAAGGCAGGCTTCAGTTTCTTTTTACTTTGCCTGCAGAGGTTATGCTTTTGGGAACTGTCATCTTCTGAATAGCAAATCTAGCAGCTTGCTTCCCCTTAAAGAGCAAGGATCTAATTTTGAAGATGTGTGCAGATTTTGCTCTGAAGGAAGGTGTCTAATTGAATAAGGAATGTTCTGTCAGGACAAGCTATATGTTTCTTTGTGGCTGCAGCTACTAGATGAAATGGGTGAGATGCTCCTAAAGCATATGCTTTAGAATCAGATCTATCTCTATGCTGTGAATTACTGGGCTGCATCCAGTGACAAAACTGGATATAAAATCCTGCTCCTAACTGCAGGCAGCTTCCGAGGCCACAGCTCCAGAGTGTAACAAGCGTGTTGAGTGCTAGGTTGTTCTTCAGGCACCTATTTTATTACAGAACTGAGAAAACTGAACTGTGAGGTGTATGGCTGAATTTTCCCTCCTGTCCTTTGAGATGAATTTCAAGCTGTTTCTCAATGGCTTTTGGCAGACTTCCAGTCTCTTACTGCCTTACTAAATCACCTGTAGTGTGAGCCATTTAGTAACACATGAGAATTACAGCAAGCATAAGGTGGTATGACTGCAGTGTGTGAAATACTCTGTTGTGCCCTGGGAGTGCAGATGAAAAGCCTGCCTGGACATGGTCTTCAGCGTTACTGGTTAGTATGAATTCGAGTGCAAATCCAGAACTAATTCCCAGTAGCTGACATTTCTAGCAGGGAATAAGTTGGCAGTTGTTTTCTCTCTTGTGAGTTAGTCTTCTCACCAATACAAAGGAGAATGGAGTAATATGGCATGGATGCTGAGAAGCTGCCCCTTTGTAGAAGAGCATTGCCTTTTTGGAACTCCTCAGAGGTAGCAGCAACTCTGCTGGAGGGCAAGAAGAGTGTCTGATAAAAATCCAGACTTGGCTGCTGGAAAGATGCTATGTTTTTGATTTCTTCATACATGGTTGCTGACTTCCATCTTCTCTTATATGAATCTGGGTGGGGTTAGTCAGTGTGAGGAGACAATCTGCCAGCTTTCCAGTCTTTTCTAAGGCATTTTGTCAGTTGGTGGGTCGGTGGGGAGAAATGCCAGCTTTACAGACAGTGGGGCTGCTGGGGATGAACACCCCTTGCCTTTACTCCTTCCTGCTAAGAAACATCTTCTAGTGCAGCTTCTCTCCCTCCTTTTTTTCCAGAAGAGATGGGAAGGGGCACGTAGACTATCTGTAAAGTATCTACTAGACATATTATCTCCCGTTGTTTGCTTTTAGAAAAAACAGTGGGCTGGGTAATTATAAATTTTATGTATTAGAAAACAAGCAAGTTTTCTCAAGCAGATTACCATGATTTCCTCTCAGTTGCTTCTTGCCTGGGTATATGGAGAAAAGAAAAGCTATCTGCAGCCCTTCTGGAAGTTGCCTGAAAGTGTGGCTGACCATGGTGTGAAGCAAATCCTATAGATGCTCTGATGGCCTTTGTAGGATTGTTGGTTCACATGCTTCAGGTGTAGGACAGTGTGTTAGGATAGAAGAGGCATTTACAGTTCAAATATCATAGAATCCCAAATTGGAAGAGATCCACAGGGATCATCAAGTCCAACTCCTTACTCCATATAGAACAACCTAAAAGTCTCAAACTTTAATTGGAAATACCTTGCAGCAGGTAATGTGGTATTAAGTCTGTGGGTTCAGTTAACACAGTGATGAGGCCCATGCCAGGGAGGAGAACTCAGGGAATGGAAAAGCCCACTAGATGACCAACCAGCTGAGCATTTGACATGTGAACTGACTGTGGGCAGGTTGTGCAGATGTTCATGTGCAGTAAAGCTCTGCTGTTTTCTTGAAATGCAGCAGAACAGGCAGGTCATGTTGTTACACACTCAGGATGCTTGAAATTGTGCCCTGCTGTGAGGTTGTGAGGGTGGATGATGGTAACTTACCTCATAGAGAGGTAGCTCATGGCTGGAGTGTTGGAAGGATGCAGGTCCTTGAGGAAAGGTCCTTGAGGAAAGACAGGCAGGGGAGATAAGGAGGGAGTGTTGCCCTCTGTGTCAGTGACCAGAGGGAGTCCATGAATCTCTGCCTGGGAATAGATGAGGAACCAACCAAGAGCTTAAGGGTCAGGATTAAAGGGATGTCAGGGATAGGTGACATTATAGTAGGGATCTGCTACAGGCCACACCACTGGGAAGACTGAACTGATAAGGCCTTCTGTAGACAGGAGCGGCCACATGTTCACAGTTCCTGGTTCTCATGGAAGACTTCAACCACCCTGGCATCTGTTGGAGGGACAACACAGCAGGGCAAAAGCAATCCAGGTTTCTGGAATGCGTTGACAGTAACTTACTTCTCCAAGTGATAGAGGAGCCAAGGAGGAGAAGTGCTATGCTGGACCTTTTGCTCACCAGCAAGGAGGGGCTGGTGGAGAATGTGAAGCTCAAGGGCAGCCTTGGGTGCAGGGACCATGAAATTGTGGAATTTAAGATCCTTAGGGCAGTGAGAAGGGCGCAGAGCAGACTTGCTGCCCTGGCCTTCAGGAGGGCAGACTTTGGCCCCTTCAGAGGTCTGGGTGGTAGAGTACAATGGGATAAAGCCCTGGAGGGAAGAAGGGCCCAAGAAAGCTGGTTGATATTCAAGCTCAGGAGTGATGCATCCCAACAGAGAGGAAGCTGGGTGAAAATGGCAGGAGGCCTGTGTGAATGAACAAGGAGCTCCTGGACAAACTCAAACACTAAAAGGAAACCCACAGAGGGTGGAAGCAGGGGCAGGAAGCCTGGGAGGAATACAGAGAAGTTGTCCAAGCAGCCAGGGATCAGGTTAAAGGACCTAAAGCCCTGGTAGAATTAAACATGGCCAGGGACATCAAGGACAACAAGAAAAGCTTCTGTAGGTACGTTGGTGATAAAAGGAAGACAAGGAAAAATGAGGACCCTCTCCAGAGGGAAGGGGGAGACCTGGTTACCATGGGGAAACCTGGTTACCTCAGACATGGAGATGGCTGAGGTACTCAGTGACTTTTTTGCCTCTGTCTTCACCAGCAAGTGATCCAGCCACACTGCCGGAGTTGCAGAAGGCAAAGGCAGGGCTTGGGAGACTGAAGAATCACCCATTGTAGGAGAGGGTCAGGTTCAAGGCCATCTAAGGCACCTGAAGGTGCACAGTCCAAGGGACCTGATGAGATGCATCCACAGATCTTGGGGGAACTGGTGGATGAATTGGCTAAACCACTATCTATCACATTTGAGAAATTGTAGCATTCTGGTGAAACGTCCATTGACCTGAAAAGGGGAAACAAACCCCGTTTTTAAAAAAGGAAGAAAAGAAAGATCCAGGGAAATACAGGCTGGTCAGTCTCACCTCTGTGCCTGGCAAGATCATGGAGCAAGTCCTTCTGGAAACTCTGCTAAGGCACAAGAGAAATGAGGTGATTGGTGACAGCCAACATGCCCAACTAAGGGCAAATCATACCTAACAAGTGTGGTGGTCTTTTATGATGGAGTTACAGCACTGGTGGATGAGAAAAGAGTGACTGATGTCATCTACCCAGACTTGTGCAAGGCATTTGACACTGTCCTGCTTGACATCCTTGTCTTGAAACTAGAGAGACATGGATTTGATCAATGGACCACTTGGTGGATAAGGAATTGGCTGGATGATCACACTCAAAGAGTTGTGGTCAATGGCTTTAAACTGAAAGAGAGTAGATTTAGAATAGATATTAGGGAGAAATTCTTTATTTTGAAGGTGGGGATGCACTGGAACAGGTTGCCCATAGAAGTTCTGAATGCTCCATCCCCAGAAGTGTTCAAGGCCAGGTTGGATGGGGATTTGAACAATCTGGTCTAGTGGAAGGTATCCCTGCCCATGGCAGGGGGGTTGGACTTAGATGATCTTTAGGGTCCCTTCCAACCCAAACCAGTTTATGATTCTGTGATAAGTGTCCCCATTTCTGAAGAACATCTTGAAGCTCCCTGGCTATGTGTCAGAGACTTATAGACCAGGAGTTTACGGTTGGGAAGGGAAACTTTCTCCTACTTAATACTTTGTTATGGGAAAGAAAAATGATTTCTAGGCAACAACTTGAGGAGCCATCTCTGGATCCAGACAGAGCTGTTCAGGATGGGAATCAGAGCTCTCCAAAAAGTTGCTTCTAAGTGTAAGGATTTTGGTGCTGTTTAATGCAACAATAACTTTGAAGTTGTTGAATTTCAACTTTGCAAATGTTGAATTCATTTACAGCTCCTGTAAATGAATGTTAAACACTGTGTTGCTGGAGGAATTACTCCTGGGATCAGGCTGCTGCTTTGTCTGTCTGTGACAAGGAATTGCATCCAATGTCTGAGGCACTTTTTCAGCTGTGTAGCCTTTTTTAATTCTCAGAATATTCTGAATTAGAAGGGACCCACAAGGATCATCAAGTCCAACTCTTAAGGGAATGGTCCCTATGGGGATTGAACCCGCTACCTTGGTGTTAACAGCACCAAGCTCTAACCAACTGAGCTAATCTCAGGTGACTGAAAGAATGTCCACAAACTGAGAGATTTGAGAATCATCTGGGAGATTTAGGATCTCTTGCTTCACACTCAAGAGAAAGCAGGTTCTGCCTCTATCTGCTACAAAATCCAGGCCAAAGTCCTTGCTTGAATTCCAGCTCTAGAAGCCAACAGTTGCCACCTCTATGGCAGTGGCAGATTTTAGGGGGATTGTCCCTCTTAGCTTTCCCAAGAAAAACCAGTGTGTCAATGCATCCCTACATCCAGATACATGTGCAACACAGGCACAGATAATTTCCTTCAGTCCCTTCTGCAGTTGCATCCCAGCCTGGTTTGGCCCTCAGTAGTAGCTGCTGCACATCTCCCGACTGAACTCATGCAGTTTCGGCAAGGCTTCATCAATGGTGTGCAGCAAAACCTTGCCAGACTGACAGAGCTGTCTCCTAGTAGGCCAGTAGTCAGATCTGCAAATGAAGTGGCAAGTTTTGGGCGCTGCTTGTCTGGTTGTGGTGCAGGTTGGAGTCAGGCTGCTAAGAAGATAAAGCTGTCTCCATGTATGACTGAACTTCTCACACAGCAAGTTCCCCAAGTAAGCTCCAAGCTGAGGGAAGAGAGTCTTATCATAGGGAACCCTAGACTCTTTCAAGAGCCCTTGCTCAGTACTACAGCAGGGCAACAAGTAGCTGAAGTGCACAGCCACAGCTGTGAAAGGAGATGGTCGTCAATACCTTCCTTCAGGACTGAGCTTCTCCCTGCGCAGCTTAAGATCCACTTTTTCCATGCTCTCTCTGCAGTGTGCCAGCTTCTCTTCCAGTCCATCAATCTCCCTCTTGACGTACTTCACAAAAAGGGTGATAAATTTCAGAGATGGCTTGACACCAGCCCAAGTTTTGTTACTCACTGATAAAAGATGGACCATTCCGCTGTGGCTTTTTGGTGTGTTGCCATTTTCTGTTTGCCTGAGCAAATATGTTGTTTGTGTATGCTCTACAGGAGCTCAGGCCAGACAGACTCTAAAGACTTATGGCCCTTCTAATCTTAAAAAATGTGGAACCCTACCCCAGTGGGAAGCCTTAACATGTAGCCTCTTTAGAGGGCTACAGGTTAATTCTTAACACTGAATGGTTTTCTCATAAGTATCTTTTCAAATGATTTGTCATCTTTCATGTGTTGCAGTGCAAGTGGCTGGCATGCATGGCCCAAAGTTATTGTGTGAGCTCTCATCACAGCACAGCCAGCATTGTCAATAGAAATCTGTGGAGCGGGTTGCAGGATTTGACCCAGGACAAAATAGGTGAAAAAACCCTACTCAAAGCCAGCAGTACTGCCTTCATGAAGCTGCTTTAGAACTAGAAAGATGATAGGCACTCCAAAGTGTCTAATTGCCATTGTCTTAACTGGAAGCCTCCCTGAGTTACATGCCTTTCTGCTGGGGTGCTAGGTATAGTTGGCATTACAAGTGCTTCCTGTGGGTGATTCATGCTTTGATTGGGTTATTTCAAAAGAAGGTGGGAGAGCTTTATTCCTTTCTCAGGTCCAGTTCCAAATCCTGGGCCTGAGTGTACCTACACTCAGCATGACACCAGGGATGGTACAAATTGGCAGTCCCAGCCTTGCAGCTTGGCACTAGTTCCAGCACATGCTTGATAATGTGGCAAGCTATCTCAGTGCTGGCCTGGAAGGAAACAACTCATTATTTTTCAGGTTTGTTCTTTGCTGGATTAACAGGTTGAGTCAGTTCATCGTGTACTCAAACACACAGTGGTGGTGGGGAATGAGAGGGAGTGGAGAATACAGCATTAGCTTCTGGTGGTGGGGACTGCTGGCTTGGTTCACCAACTTCTCTGCCTGTACCCTCTGAAAGGGATGTCAGTGTTCCTGAAGAACTGGGGTGATATTTGATTTCTGTGAGCATCTTTTACAAGGACCTGAAAATTAGTCTGGCAGTGAACTGCCTGGACTCCTGAGGGCATCCTGGGAGAAGCTGGTTGTGGGCAGTGATGTCACCCCAGATATCTGCCTGCTCAATGCTGCCCTTTGCGCCCTCTCAAATGGGCTCAACCTGCAGCATAAGGTCCACAAAATGGAACTGTGCTGTGGGGGGGAAGGAAGGAGGTTAGAGCAGCAGTATAAGGAAAAGGTCTTTCTAATTTAGCCCTAGTGTGAACAGATTAAACCCTCCTTTTTATTTGCTCACAAATATGTTTTTTTCCCTTTGATTAACGTGAATAGGTAGTCCTCTTTACATTTTGTTTTGTGCTGGTTTCAATTAACAGTGTTTGGCATGGATAACATGAATAAGGTATTTCTCACTGAGTGCCAGTTCTAATGGGTATGTTAACAAGTGTTCTCTTCCCTAGCACCTTTTCCAGGTGACTCCTTGAAAAAAATTCTCTGCAGAGATGGAAATACGTCTCTTAACTGTAAGAAAGGCTCTTCCAATAGCACCAAAGCACAGTGAAGTTACACTGAAGCATAGGGATTCCCAAGGGCATTGCTGTAGTGTTGTGTAAGAAATCATCCTTTCTCTTTATGTTTGAAGCTGTTACAAAATTTCCTGTGCACAGTCGTGTTTTAAGCTCAAATTGCCATGGTGTACCTGGGACTGCAAGCAAACATCATTCAGCAGGTGAGTGGCAGGGATATTCACAGGGCTTTGAAATCTTGTGCTTGGAGACAGTTCAATCAGGAGTGCAGCTCTCAGTCAGAGGCTTGTGCTGGACAGATTATCAATAGCACTCAGCAGCTTTATCAGAAGCAGTGCAGACTCAAGAAACAAGTGCCAGAAGCAGCTAACAAGTACCCCATCCCCCCAGTCTTTGTTCTATGACTGAAATCTTTCCTTTAAACGTTTCTTTTTACAGAGGGGAAATTGACCTTGAGTCTGAAACCCAGTGCTTTGGTGTCTGTGAGCAGCTGGTCTTTGAACAGATAGTACTAGCTTGTGGGAGACTGTCCCAGCCTGCCTTTTGAGGAGTAAGCAGCATTACTCTGAAGACATGGGGTGCTGTTTCATACACAGGGTGTGTACACAGAGCCTGTTCATGGAGACCCAGGGACAGGTACTGTGTGCTTTATGTAGCTAGCAAACCTGAAAACAGACATGGCTGTAACTGCTGCAGGAGCTTCTCATAGTTGTGTGCCTGATCTCTGTTCGAAGAGTTTGGTTGTCACCTGTATTTTCTGGATTTTTTCCTTGTATTTCATAGCCGCTCACATTGCTGGGTTAAATCTCTTTTCTTATGGGAAGAATTGAGCCATAGATCTTATGTTTTCTTTGTCAATTAAATGCGTTCACATCTTGGATTTATTATATTTCACCTGTGTTCAGTTGTAGAGTTTTGGCATTCCACAGCATCACCAAAAGTGAGGCTGGGCTTGCCGTCAAACTGGGATATTCTAGAGAGAGGTAAAAGTCACAGCAGCAGAAATGCAAGTGGTAGATGAGTCTCTTGTTTCAGGTTACCTCTACAATTGTTGGAATAATTTGTTCTTTCTACATGGTGGTTACAAGCACTCAGAGGGGTTGGCAGAAGCAATTGCATCAAGCCTATAACTCTTGCTAGTGCTGCGAGCCAGAGGGATGGCAGTGTTGTCTGACTGAGGCTTAAGCCAGGTGTTTAATATCAGGTACTTGAGTTCAGGCTTTGAGAGATGATGTAAATAAGAAAGGGAAAATGCCCTGTTTTATTTCTATAATTTTGGAAAATGCTGGAAGACTGCTGTGCTCTGAATTATTGTCAGCCCTTATAAAGTAGTTCTGAGGATTACTCACTCCAGTAGGTCTAGTTTTATGTTTTTAATGCCTGTTGTGCTGAAGCAGCTCAGGCTACTTTTTAACAGAGAAAAATCTGTTTGTGTTGCACATCACACATGTGCTGCTCTGAAGCTCCTGTGTGTAGTCTTCAAAGATCTCCAGTGTGTCATTCTCTGAAATGAAAAAACTTGGGGAATCAATCATAGTGGCAGTTCAACGATCTGCCTTATAATACCTTCACAGCTTGGCTTTGCTGGATGCCAGGCCTGCACCGGATGTGCCGGCTGCTCTGGTGTCCCTTGGAGATCTTCCATTCATTAAGACTGAACTGGGTTGATCTTACTTAGACTTGCAATCCTCTTGCCAGAAAGCAGGATAACTGCCTGTCATCTAGGTGCTAGAAGGGCTTTGCTGTCAGAGTTTTCGGAGTATGGTGGTCACTGGTGACATGTATTTGTGGAGTTGCTGTGGCAACCTGCATAGGTTCCCTCAAGCCCCTGCCCGGTCTCTGGTTTCCCAATAAGCTTTGTTATTCATCCTGCTTGGGAGAGGGGGAGTGGGGGCTGGGTCTTGGGGCACTTTGCCTGCTGGACAAGCTAAGCAGCCTCTGAAAGGGTGAGGGCAGAGAGCACCGTCTTCCCAGAGAGCATGCAGAGCTGCAGTACAGTGCCTGCCTTCCTTCCCTCCCTCTCGACAGATGAGCGAGAGCTGCTGCCTCTCTGCAACCTCCCTGTTGCCTTTGCTTGCTTATTCCTGCCATAGTTAAAGTAGTTGTAGTTTAAAAGTGGTTAAAGTTGTTGTGTCCTGGCCCTATTGCATTTAGGTCAGATTGATTTGAAAACTCTGTGCTGTTTTCATTTTAGGTGAAAAAATATTCATAACTTAAACAAAAACATGGCTCTTAAAACAGTACTTGCTGCAAGTGAACTCCTTCCTCTGAAGTTTGTTTGAGTGGAACATAGTTCAAGCAGGGCCTTGAGCTAAGCCCTTTGAAGGCAGAATTTTTCAAACTTTCAAAGTAACTTAGGACCTGAGCTTCTTAGCCGAGGTCCTCGCTGAAACGTGTAGTCTGTGCAGAACTGTCCCCTGTTGGCTCTACATGCTTGTAATTTTTCTTCTGAAGCTCCACACCTTCTCATGAGGATGCCTGGTGGAAATCTCTTTGAGTGTGGCAATGTGAATCACCAGGGAGAAAATGAAACTTCCCATTTTATGTGTCTGTTTTTTAAAAGATAAGCAGCTGATTAATTAAATGGTAGACAGGTGTAATATAGGGAAGTTAAGGGTTGGAGAGGGATAAAAGTATCTTTTTTTTCCTTTTAAATCAATTTTTAAACACTGCCTTATTTTTATTCATCACGGGTTATTATATGCATATCTTGATTGAAATTTTCTTGTCTTCTCTTCAGCATAGTCTTGTTTTCATGTTTCTTGTGAGGTATCCAGCACTACTTAGGGTTCAGGGCAAGCCAAACATGCAGTGTTTGTCAAAAGCTGTTCCTTTTTTTATTTTTCAGTCCGACAGGTTCTGCATAACTGATGTTTTGATTAAAGTATAAAGCACGTAGTTTTCTCTTATATATATATTAAGTTTAGCAGCAATTGTGGAGAGAAGCCTAAACCTAGTGAAATGCTACTTGGGAGTTCCAAGACAGCAAGAGTTGCTTATACTTCAGGCTTTATATGCTCTTGGGTCAGGATCATAAGAGTTTAGAGTTCAGGGTTCTGGACTGTGGACAGCAGAAGTATCAGCTTCTTTTGGTGGCTTAGGGAAGCTGGAAGCATGAAGGTGTTTGGACTTAGCCTGTTTACTGCCCATCACGCTTCTCAGTGATGTTATGTCAGAACTCGTTCCATGTCTTGGCTAGTCAGCAGGGTGTAATGCCTGCTGGGACACATGGGGTTACTTTCCCGTATACCTAGCAGATGAAGGTGATAGAGCCTAGTGTTGGTCACAGACATTGCAAAGTCTTTCTGCAGCTTCTGAGGGTTCAGTAGCCTCAAATTAATAGTGGCAGGTTGATCTTTTTCTAGCAGAAGGTTAATCTCAGCATCCTTACTCTCAGCTACGTTTTTTGTACCAGATCACCTCAACCCCTTGCATGGTTTAAGTGCTGGTAAATGGTGCTTTCTTATAATACAGGTATTTTTCTGAGCCTGGATGATTGCCAATGGACATGCCTATCTGAGAATTTTGTGGCATGTGGTCACTGCAGTCATTATTCTCTTTATATTTTCCAAGTCACATAGTTCACTTAAAGTAACTTTTGGCTTAGCTTTACATAGCCTTGAGCATGAGATGTTCTGGGTATTGTGTGTCTGTGATAAAAATAAGAGAGAAGCAAATATGTAATCAGGACTGGGATTCTTGCAGAACTGGTAGTGATCTCAGAACCACAGAAGTGTCATGTTACTCAGTTCCTAGATGGAGGTGCCTTGAAATGCCTGTGTGAAATGCTCCAGGACATTATGAACATGGAGTCTGGATGCTGCACAGGCAGCAGTAGAGAAGAGATGTTTCCTGAATGGCAGTACAAGTTCTGATCTTCAGGCTGGGCACAATTCTGTATATGTTGGTGTCTGTACAGTTAACTCATTGTGTGAAGAGGGAGTGTGTAGGGGAGCTCTGGCACATTTGAGTTGGGTTTGCAGCCCACCTTGTGTCTCCTGGGTATGTCACAGACATACCTGCGTGTCCATTCTCGAACTCCTGTGGAGGTGATGGGAAATGTAGTAGACCAAGGGACTGGGAGTGATTCTGGGGGCATAGATTTGCTTTTACTTGTTTCTGCTTTTGCTCTTTGAGAGTCATCTTAAATATTTTTATTCCATCTCATTCCATTCTGCCTCTTACTTGCCAAGGCTGGTTGCCTTAGTCACCAGGGCTTTGGTAACTAGGACAACAAGATTGAGCAGGCAAAGGTAGAAATAATGATAATAACTTTCTCAACTCTTCCTGAAATTGGCTTGTATGAATGAATATCATGCATGTGGGTGACTTGTGTCAGCAGTCTGTTCACCCTTACTGCCTGGCACATCCTGAAATCCTACTGGCAGCACCACCCTAATTGTGCTGTGGCTGTGCCCTCTGGCAACTGGAAATAAGCCTGTCAGGGACATGTGAATGTTGCTGGCCACCTCCTTCCTACAGCATGGCAGCCTGTGCTGGAGCTGGAGCAGAGTGCAAGAGATACTTAAGGCCAGCGCTCGGGGCCAACACTTTAGCGATCACTAGGCTGGAGGCAAATTCTGAGTGGGAGGAATTGGTCAGTGTGTCTGCTGGGATGGTGAGACTGGCTTACAGTGCTGGAAGCAACTGGTGTCTGCCATGAAATCAGTCTTCCATAGATGTCCTCTCTTGGAATAGTTATCTACTTGTTGGTTTGTTTACTCACTGTTGGACAGAGGAGGGTCTGGGAGATGATAAATGGTGTCCTGTCTCTTATTCCTCAGGATGCTCTTTGCACTGTTGGTATAGTTCGAGGTCAGCTTTTGATGCAGTTTTGCTTTGCTTTGAGAGCAGGCTGTTTCTATCTCACCAGGTAAATGTAAATCCTGATTTGGGACAGTAAAGTTGTATTTTCCACTCCACCTTTGAAACATGTTGCTCTTGTAAGCTCCCATATGGCTGCGTCTTGCTGTGTCAGTGCCTTGTGTCTGCCCTTTCTGCAGTAACAGATCAATGCTGTGTTATCTCCTCTGGAAAGCTCCCAGCTCCATGAATTTGATAGCAAAGCACTTGCTTAGTATTCCTCACTGCTCTGTGCATTGTTTTCCTCAATTGTTTTCTCTTAGCTGAACATGATAGGAAGCGACAGTGAGCACAGTCAAGGGATTCCCTGGAACCACAGGCCTGTTCTTTGTAGGCATCCAGTGCAAGCTTAATAGGCTCTTTTGAACAATCTTGACAAAATCAGCACCTGTCCCCAGTAAGTCTAAACCTCCAGACAAAGCCAGGATAAGGATTTCAGCAGCATTTGAAGGAAGAATCATAGCCTATTAGGCCTCTGTGAACACAGACTGTTGAAGTGGCAGGCGAAAACGGGCAGGCTAAGAAAGGTTAATAGCTGTGGAAGGCTGCCACTAGTGTGTTTTTGCAAACATCAGTTCATGCTTCAGTAACAAATCCTATTGCTTGCAGAGAAAAGAGCAGTCTAGACTGGTGTATTGCTACAAAAGAAACTCACTCTGTCTTTGATTTAGGTTTCATTTAAATTTTAAGCTACATGCTCAGAGTTTGTTACTTTTTACAATAGAATGCAATAGCCAAACCTCAGTGTGTATGCCAGCCTTCCTTCTAATTCCCTGGCTGTACGTCTGTAGGTCAGACACCCATGACCAAGACTCCTTTCTACTGTGTCACAGTGCAAATTTAGGATCATCTGGTAGTGCATGGAGAGGTGCTGGAGGAACTGCATCTTCAGCAGCAGTAGGCTTTTGGCAGCAGGTCTGTCTTTTGCTCAGCCACAAAAGGGGGAATAGTTTGGGCTGGTTTCCTCACCTGGTAAGGATTAAAACAAATTCCATAGCCAGCTGTGGTTAGTCAAAACTGTCTGCAAGAAATCTCTTTCTGGTGTCTCAGTTGGCTGTGATCATGTTTACTCTTTGATCTGGGACAGATGGTCTCTGAGGCTGAACATCAGGGGTTTGTGTGGCCATGGCCTGGCTCAGGTAAAGGGTGTCGGGTGCTGCTGAGGCTTTCCTCAGAGAGGTCCTCAACCAAGCAGGGGAGGCAGTGGAGGGTTTGTGCTAATGTGATGGGAACAGTGTAGGACTTGTTTGCCAGTGCGTGTGTGTATCAGGGCACAGAAAATCATAGATCACAGATGTCAGCGGTAGGATAACTCTGAGCTGTTTCTGTACTAGTCATGGGGTCCAGTGAGTGGCTGAACCCTCCCCAAGATATCCATGCAGCCTAATGAAAAGCTTAAGTTAAAGGTCCAAGTCTTAAGATAACTGTTCTGATGGGATCCCTTTGACAAACAGCACCTAGACTAGGGCTGCCTAGGATGTTCTTGCTGTGGATGTAGTGTTCCAGTTTGAGCAAGGATCCCTATATCTAATTTTAAGAATAGTGGCTCCTGATTCGGATAATGTGGGTTTTATTTTAATTCTGCAGTCTTAATTATTGCTTTTATTTCTAGCTGCTCACCCTTTGGATGCAGACCCTGGAAGTCTTCTACAGGCCCAGAAGCATGTTGAGACCTTGGCAGTGTTCTTGAGCTTCAGGTGGTATCTGGACTTGTAGCTGTCGAGTGTTATAAGAGTCCAGTGCTGCTGACCTCCTGTGAAAGCAACTGATTGCCAGTAGCAGAGTGCTAGACTGAAGAGGGGTGCTGTGGGTGCCTTCTGAGGAATGATCAGATCCAAGGGTGCCCTTTTAGCACTTTGCCCTGGTTGTGACTCTCCAGGGAGAAAGCAGCCCTGGGGAGAGATATCCTGCCATCTCTGTTGCCAAGGAAACAGTGGCTGCATCTCACAGCTGCTGAAGACTTTTTATTCCAGAGTAAAATATGAATTTCCAGACTACAGATGCATCAAACTTCTTGGACACGAGCATGCTGATCTGTTTGGTTGTGTCTGGCCTCTTGGCTAAGTTGCAGCTAGATCTCAGGTGTGAATTTTCTGATGCTTTGGATCTCTGTCCAGCAGCGTTTTAAATATTCTGAGGATGCTGAGATTTCAAGCTGTCTGCAGTATCACAGAATCATAGAATATCTTGAGTTAGAAGAGACCCACAAGAATCATGGAGTCCACCTCCTGGCCCTGCACAGGACAACCCCAAGAATCACACCATGTGCCTTGAGAACATTGTCCATAAACTTCTTGAACTCTGGCAGGCTTGGTGCCATGACCACTTCCCTGGGGAGGCTGTTCCAGTGCCCAGCTACTTTCCGGGTGAAGAACCTTTTCCTATTATCCAGCCTAAACCTCACCTGGCACAGCTTCATGCCATTCCCCTGGGTCACTGGTCACCAGAGTATTTTGAGAGGACATTGGAAACAGGTCTTGGAAGTTCATCTCTTTCTGCTGAGCTCAGCTGACTGTCTCTACTCTGCCTACCCTTTTTCCAAGAACCCATTCATCAATTGTGCATGTTGTGTGTGTCTTCAATTCAAGAGCTGAATAGTCATTTGGAGCAGGTTCTCCTTGGGGCTTCTTCTGGTCATTCTGAGCCATTGTCTGATCTGTGAGTCCTTCACTAAGATCACCTCCTAGGGTGAATCTGCAGGCTATTCTTGCTCAGATACCTCTTAAGGACCTGTCTATCAAAGAAAAACAGATTGTGCAGTCATTAGTTTTCAGAGGGGCAGTTAAAGTTGTCCAACAACGTTATATATATGTATATTGTATAATTTTCAGGAAGAACAGTATTGCTCACACTCTGCATGGCTGCAGAAAAGGTGTTCTGTCCCCAGGATTGTGTGTGGTGCCTCCTCTGTGTGCTGGGGATGTAGCTACTGGTGCAGACACTGGTAGACAGAAAGCTGCAAAAGACTTTCTCTCTGCCCTCTCGGTTGCTAGGGGAGCAACACTCATGGGCTCTGCTGTGTCAATCTGTTTGCAGGAAGCAAACTCTGGGCTCTCCCCTCCCATCTCAAACTGCTGGGATCTGAATGTGGGGACTCTGACAACAGTAGAGACCAGCATGTCAGAGCGCTCTGAGTGTTGCAGCAGTGGCACTGTGGCTTTCTCCTGCTGTGACCCTGTGCTCATCCAGCTGTCCTGCAAAGGGTGGTGTGCTGTGCCAGTCTCTTTGCACATCAACAACTGAATGTGCCTGTGGGAACTTGGGAGGAATTCTTGGAGGAATGGAGAGAATGTCTGGTGTAGCTGTGCATGTTTTGGGGAAGCTCTCTGCTGAAAAGTCTCTGTGTTAGTGTTACTTCCTCCCAGGGAGGAAACTGGGGGCTGTATAGGTTCAGACACTTCTCAGAGTGGTATGTGTGGAAGTATTGCTGTTGCTCATCTTCCACTAGTGGAAAGGAAATTTGGTCAGCCAAAGAAACACTGAGTCTGGTTCAGACCAGGTGTAATGGGAGCTCAGCATTGCTGTCCAAGTTCTGTCAACCTGGCGAGCTTGAGTAACTCTTGTTTGCACAGTTAATTCTCCCAGTAGGAGTGTAGTAGTACTCCTAGTGGTTCTCTTTCCTCTTACCTGACAGGTCTTTAAAAATGTGTAATTGCTGCTGCAGGACTCCCGTCAGATGGGTGTTCTGATGGGAAGAATGTTTTCCACTGCACCCTAATCTGTCTTCTCTCAGCAATGGCACATCCCAGGCCAGCCTGGGAGTTGGCCTTCCCTCCCATATCCATCTGGCTCTCATGGCTGCGTGTACTGTACTGGAGATAGAGTGGTGCCTGGCAAAGGGCCTTTGGACGTACACTGCTGATGGTCTGGCAAAGGCAGGGAAAGAGCAGAGCTCGGCTGTGGGCATGCTTGCATTTGCGTGGGCTGTGTTTGTGCATCGCTATACGTTGCATGAGCTTGCCACAGCAGGGAGTGAAGTGTGGACATGGACGAGGAGGGGCTTAGCCTGTGCCACTACCTGAAGCAGTGACTTGCAGCCTGCAGAAGACATTGGCAAGTGTGGCATCGTAGTTCTTGTGTGTCTGAGGCTTTGCTACGTTAGAGATGAGCTTTTTAACAGCCTTCTGGACTTGTAGGGTATGGACTGACAAGTTTTGGGGGGCAACAGTGTATCCTGTTGTCCCATTGTACTGTTTGACCATGATACAATAGAACAAAAATGTTTTCCTTTTAAGAATGGTTGTACCTAAGTACATCTAACTCTGTTCATAAGGCTTGATGGAGGAAAAACCTTTTAAACAACAGCAACCTCTTCTGTTGTAGTAGGTAAACCTGTCCTTGCATTGCTGAGGGCAACCAGCATTTAGATAGGTCTAAACCTATCTCTTCTTCTTTGTGAATGTGCATAGCTAGTAGCCAACTGGATGCCAAGTTGTATAGCTGCCTCAAGTGTGAAAGAAATTTATTCAGTTTGCTACTTCCAGTAAGTGCTGATCTGCTTCCAAGATGGGAAAAGCCAGTTTGGTTTATTTTACTGAGATAGGTCACTTTGATTGTGCTGTTTGTTTGTTCCCATACTGTCCTTTTATCTTCTCTGATGACACAAACCAGGTTGGATGCTGCCTAAAAGCCCTTTTGACGCTGAACATGAGTTGGATCACTTGGGATATGTGGGATAATTAGGTACTGTTGGGTGCAGATGCAAACAAGCTTCAGAAGCAACTCACTAAAATCCAGCACTGAACAAGGATGGTTTCGTCATGCAGAGTATTCACTTTTGACTAGGGTGTGATCACATCAACTTGTGCCTTGTGACAGTGTTGGAATTACTTCTGAGAAGCAAGTTGTCTTTCAGCTAAGGCAGGGCTTGTCCATATGGGGCATGTGCTTTGGCTGCTGCAGTGTGAAGGATGGCAGGTTGTGTGTGTTCTTGATGAGGGCAAGAGTAAGTGCAGTGCATCCAACTTTGACTGACCTGTATGTTTCTCTAATTGCATTCTAATTTTAAGTAAGGGTTATTCTTGTAAAGCTATATTTAAATTTGCCAATGCAATTTTAGTGCATGTTATAAAACCTAAACTAGTGCAGGCTTTGCAGGCTGTTGGACTGGACATCCCTGGCTCTGCCACTGCTGGCCATGCTACTGGCTTGTGATTGTGAGGCTAGGTGCTCTGAGCATGTCAGATACTCTGTGCAGCTTCCAGGATTCTGGATAGTTGCTGGATCTCCAGGTATTGTGGGCTGGTATCTCTTCTCACCTCAACCTCTGTGCCTCCATCTTCCATACCACATCTGGGCTGATCCTGCTTCTTATGATAAGGAGCAGTGATGACGATCTGTAGAATCTCCAGTTGATCTTTTATACATGAGGGAGGAGTAGGGCAATTGCATCCAAGGAATTCTGCTAACAAAAGATCCTGTGGTTTTGTATCTGGCTTTCCCTGGAGAACAGCTTTCTCTGCCTCTTCTCAGTACAGGATTATTCCAAGGAGGGCATTCTTCTTTGAACCGGCAGCCTATTTATAGCTGCAAGCAGTGTTTCTGTTAAGGAACTGCCAGATATTTCTGTACTAGGTTTTTGCCTTAAGTGGTACACTTTTGATATGTTCAGATCCTGGGCTTTTAGTTAAGTTTTCTCCTCTGATGTTGTTGTCCCTTGACTTTTGTCCTCTTAAAAATTGTAATTGGCTGGAATTTCAGTCACTTGCAGTCTTATTTCCTGCCCTTACTAACCACTGTTAGATAGAGTCAAATTCAAAGCTGTCCCTTCATGGCTGTTTTTAAAACTTTTTAGTATTATTCTGGGCTGGAACTGGCTTTTATTTCTTTTATAGGCTTCTTTTACAGTTTGATCAGTGAACCAAAAAAGCCACATTTTGTCTCTTCTGCTTTAGTTGGCTGGTGCAGAGCTTCCTGTGGGCCAGTCCCAAGGTATGTGCACTGGCAAATGTTTTTCTAAAAGACTATATAGAAGAGCTGGGGATGACTCATTTCAGAAATGCTTAACGACCTCCTGTATAAAAATTCAGAGTACTTAGAGAGAAAACAAGGGCGATGCATCTGAACATGTAGGCCAGCATATGCCCATATAATGGGCATAAAGGAACACCTCCGTTGCACCAAGTGGTTTTGTGTGCACCTATTGTGCAGGAAATCCTTTCCCTTCAGCCACAGATTCCCATGGGTGGGTGGGAAGGGACTGTATGATAAACCACCCGTCCCTCTGTTTCCTGAGTTCTTCAATAGGCACTCTGATGCTTCAGTGAGCACTACAAAACTGTGCTTTAAAGAGACAAAGTGGTTGTTAGGATGTTGAACTTCTAATGTATGTTACAAATTCAAATTTTCTTGGCCAGGGTGTCTTTGGATGCCTGCCTGTGCCCAGTGTGGCTGTAATACAGGCTGTGGTGAGGAGTCACACAAAGTTATTTATGGACCCTTTTGCTAGACGAAACATCTGCCACAATAGCTCCTGGCTCTGCTTGCAGCTTGCTGAGGTGATGGGTGGGCACAGTGATCCTTGGAAAGAATGTCCTGTTCCACTGGGACAGTGGCTGGAAGTGAGCAGTTGCAGGTGCATGGAGTGTTATCTGCTTAGTCCGTGCGCTGCTTTCTGGGACTCCCAGGGCCCTGCCGGCCTGCGAATAACTGTTTGACACTGCTGAGCCCAAGCTGCAGCACCTTGGAGAGCAGGGACAGTCTGCTGGACAGCCTGGCAGCCTGCTGGTTGAGTGCCAGCGAGCAGGAATGACTGAGAATGGCAGCTGCCTGCATGCTTCACCTGGAGAGGGCCCCAAGGAGAAAATGCCTCTGCTCTGGCCCACTGGAGCTCAGGCTGCTCCCTGGACACAGCTCCTCTATTTTTGCAGTGTAGCTGGTTCATGATTTTCGATGCCTGCTCTCAGAGAGCTTGATATTACAGGCATAGTGGACCTGGACACAAAGCACTCTTCTATTGCTGAGATTTTCTGGTAGACACCATAGTACCCCTGAGCTAGGGAATTTAGTGTGAGCCGTAGCAACATGTACAGCCTTCTCACTTCCACTCCAGCTGCATGGGTTGTGTGGCATCTCTGCCTCAAAAAAGCATGCATGGTTGGGTAGAAACAGCTCAGAAACTATGGATTGCAGTGGTGTGACAAGATGGATGTCTCTTCCAGGAGGGGTTATTTTTGAAGCTGACTGACGAGGAGAAACAATGCACACTGGAGTGTTTGCAGGCACTTCTGTGCTAAGAGAAAAGCTGCTCTGTAATGCCAGGTAAGCTGCAGCTCCTCGCTGTGGGATGTCAGATAGCTCTGGCATGTCTGTGACAGTGACAGGTTGGAGCAGACCAACAGTGTCTTTCTAGGCAGATCTCAGGGTTTCCACTCCACCCTCCGATCTTGTTTTTGACACTGAATACAGAATGATTGCTCTTCCATGGTTTTAACAACTGTCCTTTTGTGGCTTCCCCACTTTTCAGACAAGGGTCTGTTGTGTGTGGTCCACACAGTGGCCTCACTGGTCTGGATCAGTAGATTAAGAGACCTGTGCATCAGAGAGGTTATAAACCTATTGGGAAACAACTTGGCTGAGCAGAGCTCTATATTGAATTCTGTCTGGAGAGAAGAGACTTGCTAGAAAGGAGAGGCAGGAATAGCCTTGCCAATGCTGACAGGTTGTAGTGGTCTGTTTCACGTTGCCCAGTTCTGCACTGGCTGCATACACAGGCAGTACTAATCCTGTTTGGGAGTTTGTGGTGCTAGGTAGGCCTGGCATCATGGTAGGAGCTACTCTTTCCTCCTACAGTGGGACTAGCTGCATTAGCAGGAATGTCCCCTGAGATCAGGGGAAGGATGTATGTGGTTTGCTCTCCAAGCTGGCAAAACGCGTGGGATCTCTCAGTCCACAGCAGGGCAGATCGGGAGAAAGCAGTCCTCAAGTCAGGAGTGGCATTTAGGTTATATATTGACTTTAGCAGTCTTTTTGTCTGCTGTGTAGTGTCACAGACACAAGTCCACAACACACACAGCTAATAGACCAGAGTGGTCTGCTTCTTTTCGAGGCTACCTGTATTACTGAGTCTGAAACTGTGGACCTGTCTCTAGCTGTGGAGCCTGCACAGGACAGTTTGCTTGAAGAAATCTGCCGCAGAACAGGAAGGGAGCATTTCATAATACAGGCTTATCTTTGACTTGCCTCCGCTATTGCATTTGAAGTGGTCTGAGAAAGCAGCATTTGTCTTTTTTAGAAGTGATTTGCTTGCAGAGATGTTGTCATATACTTGCCTATGTGACGAGGCACATCCAAACACCAGAGGATGGCTCAGCAGCCTCAAGAAGGAGAGCACATGTGCTCTGGAGCAGTTGGCTGCAGGCCTGACCAGAGGGAATCCCAGGGAAATTTGCTGTTTTGAGAGTGTCACTGCTGTCTGTGCTTAGTGAGGATACTGGAGAACAGGGAATACTCGTGTATGGCCTTGGCCAAGCATTTGTTTGAGAGCTGTTTTTTCATTGCAGCCAGGCCTGCTCTGTCCTGGTTTGGGATGCCGTGATCTCTGCATCAGTGCCCTCCTGCTTGCAACAGCCCCCACTTCCTCACTATGCCATGGGCAGCAAACAAGCAGAGGGATCTTGATGTTAGGTCTTGTTCTAAGCAGCCATTCTTTAATTAGAAATGCAATGTTATGAGTAGTTCAGATCTTTTTTGGTGTGCACTGCTGGCATGGTAACATTTTGGCAGCACAAAAGCAGCCTGTAGTAGACGTAGATTCTTGGAAAGAGAAGTGCTCTGCACCCTGAGCACAAGCACTGCTACTGGTCTGTCTACCTCTCCTCATGTGTGTAGGGCTGGTGTACAGTCAGTAATGCATATTGGCTTATCTTTAAAAAGGGTGTTTCAAAACCATAACCCGTTAAAACCTTCCTGTGAAGGAAGCAGTGGCTGGTCCAGAAACAGTTTTGGCTACAGTTTGGCTACAGATGTCAGATACCGGTTTTGAAAACCCTGAGGAAGAGGATGATTTTGTACATCTTATTAGGTATTTAGAAAGATTTTTATATTCACCTAAATAAATCCAACAAATCTCTTCTGTAATGCTGAGTGAATCTTATGTCCTCCAGACAAATCAGTGAATCCAGTACCTATCTGTGCTTTCCTCTCTCGCACCTGGCTGCTTTCACACTGGCAGCAAGCAGCTCTGGTAGCTGTTGCTAGTGATCACTAGTAGTTACTGCTACTGGCTGAAACACGCACATAGTCTGATGTTCTTGTCCTTTATCTGAGCCTCCTTATCTCATTGGTGCACCTGACCCAGCCTGGAATGTCTGTTATGCCTTGTCGTGACTGTTGCATCTCTTTGGGGTGTGACCCGCTCTTTTCCTGTGCATCTGTTGGGAGTGGCTGTGTGCTGTCTCAGTGGTATTGCAATACTATGAAATACATATATGAGAACACAGCAGTGCTAAGAGCTTGTGATGGGAGAGCAGGCGGTTCCTGGGAGGCCTCTGGGTGGCAGTCAGAGCCCCTGGGCAGACCTGTGTGTGGTCCCTACAGTGGGAAAGACGCTTCAGAGTGTTTAATAAAGCAGCCCGATGCAGCAAGCTCAAGGGCAAGTTGCTGACCAAACCAGAATCATCTACCCAGAGAATAAAGAGTTAGGCACCCTTCCAAGGGCTGATTGCAACAGGGCATGCCCGATAAATGTGCATACAGAGTGATGTTTAATGCAGTTAAGAATGGACTTCCCAGTCAGATGATAACAGCATTGATTGTGTGGACTTTCTTTTCCATGAGGATAGGAAAATGAAAAAAAAGAGGTGCTCCAATTCAATACAGTGGTGCTGAGGTCCCATTTAATATGCTGCACTGTCAGGGCCTGCACTGGCCTCTTTTTGGTCTATCTTGAATGGCCATCCCAGGGGGCACATGCTAACCAGGACACAAAGCTGTGAGGAACACTGGGCAGCTAGCCATGAAGACAAGGAAAGGTGGATGTATCTGCTTTCAGGACATTGTTTTCTTCCCTTGGCCTCCCGTTTTTCCTGACTGAGGATGACATCTTGCTCTTCCTAATGTGTACCCTACTGATACTGTAATTCTTTGCCCTTCCCAGCATGCCTTTGCCTGTCCTGCTCCCGTGTAGTGCGGCCAAGTTGCTGCTGTGAGGAGAATGATCCCCTTCTCAGCACAGGCTTTACATTCCTTTGCTGTTACAAGCCTCTAAGACAAAAGGAAGAAGAGTGTCAGCTGGTCCTCTGGGATGCCTGAGCGTTGGCTTGGGTTTCATCTGTCTAGAGGCACTTGGAAGGAGATGGGATGATAGAGGAGAGGAATAGTCACATGGGAAAACATCTTGGATTTCGTGAGGCAGGCAGAACCATAAGCTGTGAATGCTTTACAGGAAATGAAGGGATGTAACAACGTGGGGAGTTTTTGTCTTCCTGTCTTTCATGCTTTAGGATTTCCTTTGGGAAGATCACTTGGTAATTGGGATAAGTCAAACCTACTGCAATTTGCAGTAATAGAACTCTGCTCTGGATCCAGCAACAGGGCAGACGTGCTATTGGTAGCAAGCTGCTGTCAGCCAGGATGTAGGGGAGCCAAAATGCCTCTCTCATGGCAAGGAGAGGATTGCTGGTCAGCACTAGGGCTGTTGTGCTGCACATCACCTTGCATAACTTGGCTAAAGGACCTGATACACAGCAGGTGTTTGGTGATTCTGGCCGTAGCTCTTTCCTTGGAGATCCCAAGAGGGTGCTATCATGGCTTTTGGCCTCTGCATCCTATTGTGTTACATCACTTCAGCACAGCTCGCTTTACTTGCCCTTCCCAGGCTGCAGCAGTTGCTAGAAGGCAGAGTGGCAAGAGTGTGCTAGCAAGCCCTGACTGTTCTGTCTCTCTTTCCCTTGGGAGGCTCTCAAAGCAGGCTGATGTTGGCTTTCATCCCAGTATGTCTGTAATTGGCCCACCTACCTGTCCTGATGCTTGAGCTGCAGAGCCTGATGAACCTGCTGCTGTCCCAGTTCATTGCTCCTGTTTGCTGGCAACAGGGACTTGCTTTCTGAAAGTGGAGTAGGTCTCTCCTCCCCTCTGCGTGCATCAGTGGTGTCTCATGCATAGATACCACTATGGCTCAGGGAGTATCTTGACTTCAGAAAGCTGTGGCACGTTCTGGGTGGTATCTCACTGCTCTCACCCTGTTGGTGTGCTCTTTCCTTGACACCTTCCCTTTGGCCACTATCAGAGGTGAGCTGTAGGGCTGGACACCCCTCTGATCAGAGGGAGTAAAACTGCTTTTACAAGCTGCTCCATAAGACCAGCCAGTCTGCAGGGTGTCCCCATGCCCAGGATGTCTGGTCCTGGCCAGCTGCGTTCTGTCCTCTAGCAGGAACATTTACTGGGAATAGGTGCTGCTCCAGCAGGGGTGCAGGACTGTCGGGAGCGTCCCGTACCTTGTGAGCCCTACGGAACATCTGGCATCTCTCCAGAAGCCCAGTCTCAGAGTTTAATATCACCTTGAAAGGGAAACCTGAGCTGTCAAAGTCAGGAAAAATATTGAAGAGCTACTAAATTGCCTCTATTGAAGGCTTAGTCCATGGCTGTGCATCCAATAAGGATTGTAGCGTTGACAAGGAAGTGCAGAGGGCCAGTGCTGGGAGAAGTGGCTGTGTTCTAACATTTGTAGGTGGCAAAGGAGCTACAGGAAAACCCAAGGAACCTGGCTGCTGCCACTTAAAAAAAACCAGTTCAAATGTCCAGTGAAACAGTCCTCTCCAGAGAATGACATGCTGCTCACCAGTAGTCAGTAAGCCAAGCACTGAACAGCCTCAGGATGCCAGCAGAAAAAATGTACCACATCCTGTACTGTGCATAGATGTATTTTCATCCTGTTTTCCTTTGCTTTCTATGAGCCTTAAGAACCATACCTCTGGTTTATATTCCACTGACGTTGGGGGCTTTAGGGATATATGGCATTCAGTGAAACATTGACCTTGAAAATGCAACAATAAACCTGTTGAAGAGTACACCTAGTGCAGGTAGCTGGGTGTGCAGCTGCAGTGTGAGCTGCAGGTTTGTGCCCTGGATGGCAGGAGATGTCTTGGTGTCCCATGAAAGGAGCCATAAACTGGCACCGACCTGTTGCCTAACAAAGGACACTTCCATCTGTGGCACTGTGTGGCTGGTTCACCCAGAGACTCTGTAGAACCCAAATAAAGAAGTAGAAGACCCCAGACCAAATATCACCATTGGATCAAGAGGCACATGTAAGGGGTGTGAAGAGCATGTAAGTAACAGGCTAAAAACACAGTAAAAAAGCCCAAAGATTCACCCTGGAGGCATTAGCTCAAGCTGTTATGGTTTTACTGCCCTGTGATTAAATCAGTGTAGTGTGTGGTGGGATCCAGTCGGGGCACCCACGGGTCCAATGGAGCTGCCCCCTGCGAAGGGGCTTTGGTCCCAGCAATGAAAGTCTGCGGTGGTAGGAGTGTGACTCCCAGAGTGGTCCTGAATGGACCACTCAGACAGGAAGGTTTCCTTAAAAAAACTAGCCACTGTGTGTGTGTGTCCACTGAGAGCAGCAGTCACCTCTTGGCATTTGCAAAAAACCGCTGGAGGCAGTGCTTTGCTGCTGAACTTCACAAAATGTATGTGTTACAGGAGCTTTGCTTTTCAAGATGAACTCACAGGCCAGCTTGATGAAAGTGTTATGAGTGTTTCAGTCGGACTTCAGAGCAAAAGCTCCAAATTTGTCATTTAACTAGAGAGGAAGGAAACAGCTGGGACGCTGCAACCTGGAGCAGGAAAGAAAAGTGAAAGAAAAGCAAAAGAAATGTGCTGAGTGATGTTTTTGGGACCGTTTTCAAAGTATGACCTAAGTGTCTGAAAACATACTCCAGGAAATGTCATCTTCATGGTTTTAATGAGTTGTTAACTCATTGAGTTCCTCGTTTGCCCCTTTCTCTTTTTTTTTCCCTTCTCGCTCCCCATGTTCTTATTTTGATGTAATTGCTTGCAGTTCAGAATCCCAACTTGAAAGTCAGTGCTTGCTTAGCTGAGGTGCATCCAGGTACTGTGTGTCTGTGTGTGTGTGTCGGTGCACACACACACATGCTCTTTAGCCGGGCTGTTGGGATGCGTGTGTGTTTATATGTGCACGTGTTCCTTTTTGTTACCATCATCTTAGGTGAGGGTGGTGGCAGTGCTGGGTGTGTGAATGTGCAGACATACTCCTGCTTGTTACCTCCTCAGGCAGTAGCGGTGGAGGGATGTGTGCTCCTGCTGGGTACGGGGTTGAATAAAGAGGTAGAGTGGAACAAGTGAAAAGTAGGAGGTGCTTTCTTTGGTTGCGTGTTTGAAAAGCCATGATCAGGAAAGAGGATTTTTGTCTGACTGACCATCCAAGTTAGTGATGAAAAGAAGGCAGCATTTTTTAAGATAATACCAGGAAAAATACTCCTCACCAGTAAACAACCAGTAGTGGAGTGTAGGAGTACTGGAGGTCCAGGAGGCTGTCAGACTGTCCTGTTGGAGCTCATTTTCCTTGTTGCTGCCAGTCGCTGTTGCTGTCAGAATGTTAGTCATGTTTACCACAACTGGATATAGAGGAAGTCCTTGCAGTGGTTCCACAGGTCAAGAACATTTGCTAGTTATTGTCTTTAATTATAGGAACAAGTAAATCCAGAATTATAATTTATCTACCAAAAAGTTAGTCACTTGGGGTTATCACACACTGCTCAGTTCTGGCCAAAACCGTGGGGTAGTTGCCCTGGGATTTGGCTGAAGTGTTCAGAGCAGCATTCTGATCACTGTGGATCGATCCTGTCCTGTAGAGATCTGCAGGGATTAGTGTGAGACCCACTACTGCCCAGTACTGGCACTGAACACCCAGCAGTGACACAAATCTGGGTGATGCAGGGGTTGGTTAGGTAACAGATCAAAAGAGGATCATCAGGGACAGCCAAATTGCTAAAGGAGCACCCTTTTAAAAATTATGTGCTCTTGTGCTGCAAATAAGTACATTTAGACTCCAGAACATGCATGTTAATCCCTATCAGAAGGGTAATGGTATTTTAGAAAGCACTGTTTTGAGAAGGGTTTGAGTTGCAGGCTGCAAGCTATACCTGAGGTAGTTGGATCTCTGAGTGCTACAGGGGAGGAAAAGCAGAGGGTGGGAGGGGGTAACCACCTTTCTGCACGTGGTATGAGAAGGACAAGGTGCAGAGTACAGTGTCTCACACTGTGTGAAAGAGATCTTAAAAGCTGGAGAGGGATAGAAACTTTCAGAGAGAGAGAAGAAAGAAGCTGTCGACTGCCTTATCAGAGGTGAAAGAGCTGCCCAAATGAGTAAAGCTGATTGGTGTGCACTTATTCTTCCCTGAGAAAAAATACCAGGTACTGACAGAACTCCTGAGTGCCTCAGAGAAGAGCATGAGGAGCTAATGAATTGATTAGTTTGGATGAGGAGTGTGTTTTTACAGTGAGAACAACTGCCAGGTAGATATCCTCAAATTAAGATTACATATCTGTATGGAAGTTTTAATCTTTTGGGGATAACTTTTCCATGCAGGTAACTAGATCAGTGCTGTAAGGAAAATTTGAGTAGATGTCCTGTCCTTGTCTTACACGTTCAAGCCTCATTTCTCTTTGTGGCTTATCTAGGGACTAAGGACAGTCAAAGCTAGCACTGGTTAGTGATGGTGTTAGCTAAGCTTAGCCTCTTTGCAAGCTTTCCCTTAGTACATCTGGTGTAGTTGCTGTACTCCATCTTTTTGGTGAGCATTTAGTCCCCCCTCCCTGCCCAAGAGGCATCCTCTTTGTCTTTGGCCTTGCTCCCTTCAGCTCACTCCTAACTTTGCTGAAGTATTTCTGGGGAGGAAGAAACCTGCCCCAGATGATAAGGTTTCTCCCTTCCTACAAGCAGAAGCTCAGAGGGGAAGGGTGGACAGAGATGGGATCACTTACTGTAGTGCTGGGGTGCACAGGATACAAGGGCTTAGGGGTCTGTAGCCCTGGGTTTTGGCTGAAGGAATGCAGACCATTGGGCAAACAAGTGTACAAGAGCTTGTCTGCGCTCCCAGCTTCCTGAATTCTCATCTCCACCATGCCCTGCTACCCAAATGTGAAGGACAGAGCAGCAGGGTTGCAGTCACAGTCCAGAAAATCTTCTGCACAAGCTAAAATTATTTTAGAAGAGAGGGCAGGGACATGGTAGGAAATGAGTGCTTACTAAGTTCTAAACCTGTCCTGCAGTTTGACTGTTTGTCCTTCCCTTTCCACTGTCATTCCACCTCTGGGCTGTTCTACACTGTTCCTGTACATTAGCAGAGCAAGAGCAGGGTTTTTTCCTTTAAAAATAAAAAAAGCAGGAGGGAATAGATTTGGTCCTTCAGGAGGCACAATGTGTCAACAGAAATGTGTTTGGTAGTAGCCAAATCTGTTCTCCAGGAAGGGTGGCCTAAATCTCAGGTCCAGCATACTGATATCCACAAAAGTCCTAGGTACCAGTGTCTGCAGCCGTGGAGCGTGGAGCACAGGGGCTGGTGTTGCTGGTAAAGATGTGTTTGGCCTGTGCTCCCTGACACAGAGTTCCTTGCAGGTACTTTCTGTGGGAGTTCTGCTGCAGGCTCCTAGGCAGGAGATCGGGGTGGCTGGCTATCTCACAGGCACTGACTAATCCTTTGAGCAGCAAAAGTCGCTCTTCTCACTTAGCCTCAGGCTCCTTCCTAGCTTTTTCTTGCAAGTGCCACTTACCATGCTGAGTCCCCAGGTTTTTGTGGTTGTCAGGGTGGCTGCTGTATGAAGCTTCCTGTGAGGCTGCTTCCCGAGTCAGCTTTGTGTGGTACCGTGCAAGAGAAGAGCATGGGAACATTTGCCTTAACTAAGTCCAGGATAAGAGTGGATTTAAGTGCTTTGGTTTATAAATAAACAGCATTGTGGCCAAGGTAGATTTAAGCAGAGCTGGCAACAGCCCTGCTTGGGAAGGGATCTCTTTACCATATGGCCTGCTGCTGGACTTCCTGTCTCCCACTAATCCCTTAAGCCTGCTTTAGCTCTGTTAATTTCTCTTCTTTCCTTTTTTCCCCAATGGTCTGTCTCAGGGGTGCCTGAATGCCAGTGTTCCTCAGCCAAGCTTGTGCCTGCAAGTGGGCCAAGCATCCAGGCTGCCTTCCGAGCACCGGGTACCATGTGGCAGGGCCCCAGGGATGGTGGTGCCTGAATGTGTCCCATTCTCTCTATCTTACAGGCTCTGCAGTCTGCGCCTGAAGAAACTCACGGTGCTGAAAGAGCTGGACAAAGAGCTGAGCTCTGTGCTTATTGCTGTGAAGATTCAGGTAGGCTCCTCTCCATGTTGCTGCCTAATGGCAGCAGGCCAAGCCTGTCCTTTTGCTCTCTGTGAAGTGCTGGTCTGCATGTCCCTTGCCTTGTGCCAATCAACCCCTTCTGTCTCGGTTAGCACCCCTGGGGAGATTTTGGCTCTCAGGCCGGTGGGACAGCAGCAAACTGCATGGTGCTGGTTTATATCAGGGATGAATTTGGTTAGGCACTGGGACAGAATGTGTCATGCCTTCCTGCCCGCCTCAGCCAAGGCCCTCCTCTCAAGCTGCTGTTCAGACTTTGGCTTCCCACTGTTCCCAACCCTTTAGAAAGGATCAGTACTGGGTGGTACTGATGCCCTCCATCCAGATCATTCCCTCGGGAGTGAAGGGTGGGAAGGGTGCAAGGGATCAGCATCATCTCTGTGCATAACTTCTGCTGACATTTGTACCCTGCATGATCTCACAGTTCTCTCTGCTGTCTGTGCATCCCTTTCTCTGTGCATCCGTGCTAGGCCTGGTGCCTCTACTCTGAACCAGGCAGAGTGGAGGGGGGAGAGGACTGGAAATTTGCCACTATGCTGGTATGTGCAATCCCCCCACCCTCTCTGCAGCTGGTGGTGAAGAGATGGGTTCCTATGGGTGCAGTCACATCCTTTCCACCTGCCAAAGGAGACAGCATGGAAGCAAGATGCATCTTGGGTGTATGTTCTCATCACAGCCCCTCTGACCCAACTAGGGTGCTGGTGTCCTTCCTTCGTTCTTGTCAGCGGGCAGGAAAGCTGCTGATCCCATTGAAAGCACTGCGAGGCAGAAGCTCAGCAGCTTTGTGCTCCCACAGAGCTCTTTGTGCTGCACACATTAGGATCTAAATCCTGGATTAATGCTGGAAGCTGCAGCATTAGTGGAGCTCTGGGAGCTGGAGTTTGTCTTCATGGCAGACCTGATTCACTTGCACAGAAGAAACAGAAAGCAAAATACGTGAAACCTGGGGCCTGGAGTGAGGACAGCAGGAGGATACTGGGGTTTATGCATTGTTGGTCAGTGTCCCACTTTGCTGATCTTTCCATCACTGTGTGTATGATGTCATTCAGGAGAGCTGAAAGCACTGGGACCTCTAAGACCTGTGCCCCTTTGGTGCAGGCAAGAAAACAACCTGGGCAGCAGAGAGTGCCTGGCCCCTGGAAATGCAGAAGCAATCAAGGCTGGGCCACAGGTGGCAGCAGCACAGGACTGGGGGGCTGGGAGCCAGCTGGGAGCTGTGGGTCCCTCCTGACTGAGAAGGCTAGGTTGGTCTCACTTCTCTCCTGCACTGTTGGCCCAAGCTGTGTGTGTTTTGTGGGACTGGGGATCTTTGAGTTCCTGTGCAGCATCCCTTATGCCTGGACTGATATGTGCTGAGTGTGTAGGTCCTCAGCTGCCCCCTCTCATGCACTGCAAATGTGAGACTGTGGAAGAGGCTGTGCAGTGGGACTCCAGCTCTTTCAAACAGATCACCCCCATCCCTGCCACAGGCCAATCTTGCGCCCTGATGGCGAAAGAAATTAGTAGGCCTCAGCAATTTGAAGCCACAGGGACTCTTCACTGCAGGAATGGAGGCCATGGAATGGAGGCTGAGTTCAGGACTTGATTTAAACATGGTCACCTCCTCTCTGCAGGGCCACATAGCTATGACTGCATGGTGTAGACTCCCTGCAAAGCTGAAGAAAACTGAAGGAGAATGCTTTTGCCTGCGTTACTCGATGGCTTAACATTGATTGTGGGAGTGGGGTGGATCTGTGTGCCTCCTTAGACTGCTTTCACCTGCCTGACCAGCTGCCTTGGCAGGGTTTGGGACTGCTGGAAGGCAGATGGAGGCTGTAGGCAGCCTCAGCATAGGCTGCCTACAGTGTGGCCTCGGATCCATCCCTTTTACTCCTCTCCTAGGTAACAGATGAGTCACACTAGTAAGAAGCTGTTTGAAGGCTGCCCAGTGAACGCTGCTGCTTCCATCTTTTGGATGGAAACAGCTGATGCATGTATGAAGGACCTGCAAATTCCCAAGGAGGCAGCTGGGGACTAGAGGAAAGGAGAGCTATATTTTCTCTTATTTCAGTAGCAGCTCTGTTGGGTTCAGAAAGTTGCATGTTCGGAAGTTGCTGCTCTGAAGGGCAGATTGCATGGAAACAAAACTCTGACTGTGCCTGAATGGTGCTGGCACCAAGAAAACAGCCACAGTGCTGGAGGCAGTCTGCTCAAAAAATGTATGTTACTCAAAGGACAGTATAAGCCTGTCTGGAATACCTGATCTCACAGGGATCGTGCCCTTCTGGTCTTAAAAGATAGCTTCCAGCTGTGCTATGTGCTGTTACCCGCTCCTTCTTCTGAAAACACCACTGTCAAAGGACTAAGGGAGCTTTCTATGTCTACAGGACTTACTCATTTCCCTCAGGTTATTTCAATATATAATGTTCAGTGGCCTTGAGTGAGAACTGAACTGTGTGAAAAAGGGGATTTACTCTCGTATCGTTTGAGTGGTCTTTAAACCTTTATCCCTTGTTATTTGTTTTAACAGACTGGAGATGTCATAGAGCATTTCCTTCTGTGTGGTGTTCAGCATGGCCTTAAGAGATTTGGATGTGCCTGGCTCAGCTCCATAAAGGTGCAGATACCTGTCTTGGTATTGTAACTGATTATGTCATGAAGGGAAACAGTCTCTCGACAGAGAGTCTCTTGACAGAGAGACTATAGTTCAGAAATATCCTATATTGAGCCATGAATAGAGAAAACAATCAAAGAAAGAAGAAAGCAAACCTCAGCACTCCCAGAACTTTCAGCTTCTGTGACAGGTGCTGCGGGTGCAGATCCTCCTGCAGCTGCTTGCAGGATACAGCTGGTGACTCAGGTTCAAACCTTGGTACTGCTGTAGAGGGATGATATTGGCAGTCACTACATAGCAGACCAGAGTGTGTGCTACAAAGTAGGCCAGGATAAGAAGTTCATTTGCCTCTGACAGGCCTGCCTGCTGCTCCAGCCCTGCTTCCTGCAGGAACTTGGATTTTTTGCTCTTTCTTGCTATGCAGAGTTTTCTGTTTATGCTTTGTTTGTATTCTCTTTGCAACCACTTGTTTTTCACTCCTACCCAAGTAATTTCAGCTACACCCCAAATATGCTGATGATATTAATGGTCTTTTCCCTCCCAAAATGCACCTTTAGCTTGAATTCTGGTTAGTGCTTTGCTGTATGCCTAAGGCCAGGTCTCCAATATTATGTTAGTTCTCTCTCCTTTTCCAGGTGTGGTATGCTCTTCTAGTTTCAACCGTGTTATAAACCAGACCAATCAGGACAGATTTATACCTGAAATTGGGAATTGTACCTTGCAGACCACACTTGGGCATCACGTACCTGTGTATAGTAGTGAAAGCTCCTGTATGTTTTCAGTTTTTAGGTAGTGAAGATCTGTGGCCATGACCTCTCTCTATTGCTTTTCACTTCCTTGACACTCTTTGTTATCTGTGATTTTCACTATAACAGTCTGATATTAAGTTTTCCTGTAGTACTCATAGGGATACTCAACTGTTGTGCTGAGAAGTTGGTCTTGCCTGACGTGACTCAAATTGCAGAACAGCTGTGCTACATCAGGTGCTCAGTGCTATGTCCAGTAGAGGTTTGAATTTCTCAAGAGATGGAGAATCCTCAGTATTTCTGTGTTCTTGTGCTTGCATTGTGATAGTGAAGCAGCCTTTGTCCCAGTCCTTGCAACGCCACATAGATGTGCACTGGCATTTTACTGAGGGACTGGATTCACCTAGGATTGAGGCTGGATGTAGTGGTAAATGACAGTAAGGCACAGGACAGCATCGTTTATGAAACCTTCACTCGCTGGACACACCACCCAGGGTATCCTCACCTTTTCTTTGCCATAACTCGTTCCCTAAAAATAGGATCTTCAAGAGTAATTGCAGTAGTATTTGTGTTTTGATGAAAAAATGAATCTTTGGTGGATAATCTCTCTGTATCAAATAACAAATGGTCACTCTCGTTGTGACTACCTGTCATCTGTTATCAAAGAAGGGTTCAGGAAGGAAGAGTCAGTGTGTTCTTGGCCAGGAATGCTCACAGATGGTGAAGGGAATGTGCTCCACCTCCTCTCTTCAATTTTAGGAAGACCTTTCACAGGAAAGCCTTGGTCGTGGCACAGACTCGGGGAACAGGATTGCAGACAACTTCTGGGAGGGTCTGCAAGTTGTGCCACCCTGCAGCCAAGAGAGCCTGTTGCATGCAGATAGCATTTTTCATCTCACAAGTCATTCAGTTTCTCTGTCAGAAGCCAAGACATAGAGACAGTAAAGATAGGACAGAAGTAAAAGAAAGAGTTGGAGTGGGTACATAATTAGAGTGCCTCTCTTACTGTTCTTCTGGGGAAAAAACCATATCTATATGTGGAGACATAAGGACTTTTGCCTGAGGAAAAGACTAGGAGGAGTTTTCTGAGACACAAGATGAGCAAGCAGAGGGACCCCTGTTCTGGGACATCCTGACTTGGTCCCAGAAGAGCCATTCTGCCAGCTGTGCTTAGACAGGGATCTGTCTGCACAGGATCTGTCTACTGCAGGGCAGAGATGTCTCTTTCCTGGCCAGGCAGTGTGTTGGGACCCTTTCCTTCCCTCTACATGGCTCCCTCTGGCTCGAGTAGTGTCCCCTGCACAATATTAGACCTGCACTCCCCATGTAAAGAGCCAGATTAAGCAAAACAGACTTGTGAAGAGCAAGTGCTCCCTGGCAGGCAGGCAAGGAGAAGGGACCTCTGGCAGCTCAGGAGAAACTGCAGGCTTTTGCAAAGCATTGATAGGTGTGTGTAAGGTGGCTCTGTGAGGTGGAACAGAACAGAGTCATGGCACTGTCTTCTTTCCTTATGGACTGTGAACACCATTGACTTGTGTGTGTGGTGCAGTGGAGTCTATGGTTGAGCTTAGCTTACAGTGTGTGTCTGCCAATCTTGTTGTAGGGTTCAAAGCGAGTCCTGAGATCAAATGAATACGTCCTCCCACCTGGAGGCCTGATGGAGACTGAGCTGGAGCTGACCTTCTCACTGCAGGTACTTGGTGTTACCTGGTCCCTTGGGCTTTCTTGCCTGGCACTTTTCAGCAACCACAACACTGGGGCTAACTGTGAAAGGCATAGTCTCTGGGGAGGGGCCTCCTGTGATTGCCCATGCTCAGACCATAGCAGCACAGATTCCTGCTACAGGCCAAGTGCTCCGTTGCTCCAGGGGTTGTTTTGCTGGGCACTGGGATATGGAGGATGATGGATAAGTGCAGGTGGCCTTTGAGGAGCACCTCAAAGCTTGGCAGGTCAGATCCTGCTGTACATCAGCACTGAGGAAGAGTTTTCTACCTGTTTGTCATGCTGAGCCCTGCCCTCATGCTGCCATTCCTTCCCCAGTACCCACACTTCCTCAAGAGAGATGGCAACAAACTACAGATCATGCTGCAGCGGAGGAAGAGATACAAGAACCGCACAATCCTGGGCTACAAGACTCTTGCAGTGGGCATCATTAACATGGCCGAGGTACAGGGAGCTGGGAACAGAGGGGAGCCTCACATGGCCTTCCCTGTGCCAGCGCTGGGCACAGAACTGGGCTGATGGACAGGGCCTCATTGCTGGGAGTGCTCTGGCTTGTTGGTGGGTTATAATATAGAGGAGGTGGGCTGCCAGCTGTGTCATCCTGTCAGGGAGCTTGTCTGTCTGTCTAGGTGATGCAGCACCCGACGGATGGTGGGCAACTTCTGGGCCTCCACAGCAACATGAAAGATGTGAACATCCGAGTGGCTGAAATCAGCATCTACTCTTTGTCTAGTCAGCCCATTGACCACGAGGACGGGAGCGTCCCCTCAGGTCCTAAAATCAAAGCTTCAGGTGTGTTAGTGCTCAGACCTGAAGGCGAGCATTTGGGACAGGACATGGGTAGCAGAGTGTGTACCCCAGTGCCTGCCAGCCGTACCAGTCATTTCACTGGAGCCATGACAGGCATCATGCTTAGCTGGGCATTTGCACTGTCTGCTTTCAGATCGCTCCCCGGACATTGATAACTACTCTGAAGAAGAGGATGACAGCTTCTCCTCAGAGCAGGAAGCCAGCGATGATGCTGTGCAGGGTCAGGTAAGGGAGGCCTGGCAAAATGGCTTGTGTCCTGGTCCTGTTTCTGGGGCCAAGAGTTAGGGGGTTGAAGATCTTGATTACCCTGAGCCCTCTCATTTCCCTCATGAAACATTTGGCAGAGAGCAGAGAGCCATAATACCTGACAGCAGAAAGAATTGTGGGCTGCTGTCAAGTCCATGATGAGGCAAGGGACTTTGGAGAGCCATAGGTCTCAACCATCTGTCTTTAGAGGTGTTGGGTCTGCAGCAGAAAACCACTGCTGAGCCCTCCTCAGTCTGGCACCATGATTTTCTCCTGTCTCCCTGTGCTAACAGACCAGAGACTGCTCACTCTCTGAGAGAGAACAGAGATTTTAGGAAGAAGTACTGTCTAGGTCTGAAAATGGTCAGAGATGGCTGACTCATCCCAGCCCTGTGATGATCTGTGTCACTGTATTTGCTGTCCTCTTGTTGTGGTTGCCTGTATTTGGGGCCAAAGAAAGACCTGTGATAGCATGCTGATCAAGCATGGGGACAAACTCTTTTCAGGGTTGTTATGACCCACCCCTGAAGGCAGGTGTAACTGAGGCTCTTGTTAATAGGTCCCTTGGGGCAGATTAAAGTGAAGTGACAATGAATGACTGGTGTTTATATATATATATAGCAGGTTTATTTCAGAACACTTTGGTTGCAATGGAAAGGAGGAATGTAGCCATTTTGGTTATTATTATCTATAGTAATATAACAATATAAAAGTGTAAAGGTATCACTTAAGAAAATATGTAGGGAAAAGAAAGAAAGGAAAGAAGGAAGGATAAGAGTAGATAGTGGAGAGGAAAGATATCACCACCTGTGGATCCAGCAATGAGACTTGATTGTTGCTTGGTCAAAGTGATGGTCACAGTAGTGATCTGTCAGAGGTGGGGGAAGCCCCCACAATATAGAGTTCAACGGGTTAATATATGCTTAGGTTTAGGTGTGAACACCCAGATACCTCCCTGGGCGGGAGGTGGGAGTGACAGTTTTACACTCTGTTGCAACACTGTGGATCTGTTGAAACACTGTGGATCAGTCTTCTGGTGGAAGGCCTCAGGAATGAGTCTGGTGGGCTTTGGGGGACTTTGATGGTTTATGATACCTTCTAAGACGTGACAGCTATCTCTCACATCAGTGTAGTTGAGCCAGTTATGCCTCGTCAGAAGGATCAATACCTTCAGGCCTACCTGTGAATGTCCTGATACCTTCCTGGGGTTTGGTGGTGGGGGGTGGGGTTTTACAGCTGAGCTGGTTGCGTAAGGGGGGACATTGGCATTATCCCACCTAGCAGGATTTGCTTTTTAGTGGCCTCTTCCCTTATCTGGCTCAAAATCCAGTTTGTTGCTTAGCAAAGCTTGATTTGTCATGGTCATCCTCTGGTGACAGGTGCTACACCCCCTCTGCTCCTGAGCTGTTCTTATGCAGATCAGAAGTTTCTCCACCACACATCCAGGAACTCTCTTCCTCCCCTTCAGATGCAAACCTGGCCTGGCAAAACACTCTGCTGCTTTTGCAAATGACTGATTGTTAGAATCATTAATGATTAACATTTCAGTCTCTCACAAGGGTCCTCCAGATTACCCATCCCAGTGTGCTGTTAACACATCAGGGTCCCATGTCCCAGGGAGTTGTGCGTTTTGTTAAGGCTGATCCCTGGAAAAAATGTTTTTTTGTGACTCTGTGTGCTGTGCCCTCTAAACTAACTCTGGAGAGGGGAGAGCAGGAGAACAAGACATGGTTCATGGGGAAGGCTGATGAGTGCAGAGAGCAGAGTTTTAGCTTGCAATAAGGACCATTGCAGAAAGTTGCTGTCTCTCCTCTTAATCTTGCTGGTACATTTATCTCTGGAGAGGCCTGGTGGCACAGGTGCTGGGAAAGAAGGTCTATTGGGGTACAGTTCTAAGGAGGGAGAAGGAGCTCCGTGGAGAGAGGTAGTGGAAATAAGAAACAAGACTCTGGGAGCAGAGTGGACCAAAGCTTTTCAAAATGGAGAGCAAGTGTGGGGCAGGAGAACTAGGAGGTGCTGCTCCCTGAACTCAGTTGCTCTGATGTGCTGTGACTTTTTTACCTGCAGGATCTGTTTGATGAAGAGGATGACTTGAGGAAAACCAAGAAGGCTAGGAGGAAAATGATCCGAACCACATCAATGACCAGAGTAACATCAGCATTTACGTGATCAAAGGGATGGAAGGGATTCACTTTGTCCCCTCCCTGAAGGCAGTGTGGGGCATTGGGGAGGGGGAATGATGGCCCTGGTGCAAAGCAGGGGAGAGCCCCCTTGGCTCTGAGAAGGAACAAACCTCTTGCCGTTAATGAGCTAGCTAGCTTGTTGCTCAGGGCTGTACCTCGATTAGCCTGACTGTGTTTAGCCTGACTTCATATCAGTGAAGTACTGAAGTACTGACTTCAGTACTGAAGTACTGACTTCATATCACTTAGTACTGTGTTTAGCCTGACTTCATATCAGTGATGATCTGTATGCAACACAGTTTTAACTTGCTGCTGTGACATGGTCTCTTTCCTTTTCTGAGGAAGGGGAAGTAGGCACAAAGAAAGGCGAACGATTAGCAGCTCCTCTCCCTGTCTGCAGAAGGGAGGAGCTGCTCTACCAGCCCCTTGCTCTCCAAGCTTCTTCTCATCCCTGTTGACTTCAGCCCTGTAGGTGTCTGGCCACCTTCTTCCTGAGTTTATTCCCCGTCTTCTCTTGCTTGAGGGCAGTGTTCCTCAACCAGATGATCTGGGGAGAAAGGAGATTTAAATGGAGTGCTATTCCAGCCTGTAGCAGAAGAAGTATGAAGCCTTTCATCCCCCCTCATGCCCAGACAGTGGCTTCTTGTGGAGTACAGAATTAGTCCAAATCCTACAGCAAATTTAAAGAGTGAGAGAGATCATAGCTGACCTTGGACCTATGGAGCTAGAAAGGAGCTGACAGCATGTTAGAGACAGTAACTGTGGCCTGTATGTTAGTCATCTTGGAACATGGTTTAGTAGTTTTGCTGATCTTCTTTCTGATCTTCTTTTGTTTTAGCAACCAAACTTCAAGCAGAAATTTGTGGCTTTGCTGAAGAGGTTTAAAGTGACAGAAGAGGTAAGAAGCAAGAAGGCTACCTCACCTGGGAATGTCTCTGGCAGATGTGTAGATGTCAGAGTGCTGGTTCCCACTCACTGGGAGCACAAGGCATGAGCTGTAGCTGCTCGGGGGTGTGCCAAAGGTGGTGTGAGACATGGCATAGACTGGGCCTTGGCTTTTCCAAAGCCTTCTGCCTCAAGACCGTAGCTCTGAGCCTTGTGCTAAAATCAAAAAGCACCTTCCTGTTGGGGAGAGGTGCCCAGGGAAGAAGGCTTCAGTCACACACTGACTCTGCACCAGGAGCTGGCATTGTGGGGGCAATACTGTCCATGACTGAGAGCAGGCTAAAATCAGCCTGGGGGTAGCTTGCCTTGGCTGAGAGTCTGCACTGTGTGCAGCACAGTCAGTGAAGGTCTTCCTAAGTGTCTTAACTGCCAGTAAGTTTGATGGATGTCTGAGACTCCTTTGGATGTCATGCTCATGGCACCCTCCTTTGGCCTAATGGCAATGTCACTGGATTTGTCCACAGCCTGGATTTGGCTCTCTCAGGTGAGAACAGTGCCATGGTGTGCCTTTTGACTGTCAGGCAGTTTCTATGTGCCTGTTCTGGGGTGCAGGTAACTCTGTATCTCTTCACTGTCCTCTGGGTTTGGTCCCGCAGGTCCTGGACTCTGACCCTGTAGACCAGACCCAGGAGGTGGAGGAAGACCTGGGCTTGCTCTATGACAGCCTGGAAGAGTGCAACAACAGTGACAGCGGCCCAGAGATTGAGGACAATGAGAGTGTGCACAGCACACCCAAGCCCACCCTGAGGTAAGGGTTGAAGGGAGTCCCTGGTCAACAGCAGTCTATTGGATGTGAAGAAATGCCCTCTGACACTTTTCTGTTGCTTGGGCTAATGCAGGCATTGTCTTGTCTCTGCTCCTATTGCCATCTTCTGTTGGCACCTCTAGCTCCTCACTTGCATATCCTGTTTAATAAATTCAAAACTGCCCATAAAATCCATCTTCTTTCACACTTAGTCTCATTTTTCTGCCAGCCCAGCATCTGACACTGATCTGCTGGAAGAGTACCTACTTGATCTAAGCCCCGGCTGCTCCCAGCTTTCATATCTTTCTGCCAGCAGTCCTGGTGTTTTCTGGGCTCTCTGCACTGAAGCATGAGCACTTAGTGACTGCCTGGGCCAGTCTTTATGTCCCTGTGAGATGTGCATGCTGTGTTCCCAGCCTTTGTGGAAACATGACTAGCAACCATCAGCAATGTTCCTCATCCCGTTCCCCAGGCACTGGTGACTTAACTTGCTCTGCCAAGTACTGCTGACTTGGCACAGAAGTCTCCAGTGGACCATGCAGTGAAACCAGGCTTTGCTCCCATGTGATTTGCGATCACCTGGCCTCTCTGCTCACAGCTCTTCTGCTTTTGTGCTGTCTTTTTGTGAAAAGGTCGCCTTTTACTGTCTTTCTACTTGACTGCCTCATAGAGCATTGGGTCTCTTCTAGCCAAGCCAAGCTCACTTGACACTGTTTTTTCTATAGATTTTATATATAGAATCATAAAATGGCCTGGGTTGGAAGAGACCTTAAAAATCATCTAGTTCCAACCTCCCTGCCATGTAAATATATATATTATATATATATATATAGTATTTAAATATAATTTGGCTTAGTTGGTATCCTTGCTGAAGGTACTTAGCAGGAGTAGCAGACTTGGTTTGCTGCAGGCAAACTGTTTGAAATTAAATCTGCTGGATTCTGGAACCCATGGGGCACTGGGGAAAAAACAGGGACATGACAGAAGTCATGTTTTTCACAAACCCACAAGTCATTGTGAAGGAGAGAGCAAACACATGGACAAGGAGCTGCTTAGATGATCTGCTTTACTTCAAAAGGAGTTTCACATGGTCTCTCATCAAAGGAAACAAAGATGCTGAAGGAGAAAAAGGAAGATGGTCAGATAACGCTTTATGTATGTGAACTATGTGAAACTGTAAGAAAAGTCTGTTGAGTGTATTTAAATGTAAGACCTCCAACCTGGTTCTACTTGCAAACATCTGGTCACTGGGACAGCATCCCAGAGTGAGCACTGGTTTCTGCTGGTACCTGTTGTTACAGTCTTCTTGGGCTGTTTGGTGCTGACTCTGGAAGGACAGCCTATTGGGCTTTGACGTGTTCTTCAGCCTGTTCACAAAGTGTCCCTGGCTTGGTTTGGTCTCTAGTGCCTCAGTTTCTGGCAGTGCTGTATGTATCCCTTGAATTCACATTACTATGTCTGTACTTTTTCTAAGGAGATGTGGAAGCTGACTGCCAAGGTGTTTAGTGTAGACTTCGTGGTTCCTGTGGTTCCTGCATAGCCTTGTCAGCTGGTGAGACCTTCCAGCCCAACCTGTAAATTCGAGGTGTGATCCTCATGTTGGATTTATTGTCATAGACAGCCTTGCTAGACGCTGTGAAGGTCTCTGTGGAGCAAGGGCATTAAGGTAGTCCTTCAAGGTGAGCAGTTACCAGTGCCCTGGATTGGGCCAGTGGTGTTGGGAGCTGATAGCCATCCTTTTGATCAACCAGGGAGGCTACGCAGCTGTAGGCTGCTCCTGCACTGGGGCAAAACTGGAGCTGGAACTGAGGTTGTTAGGTAAGTCCTCAATAGTCAGACCAACTGATTGTAGATCAAAGGTGAAGTCTCCATAAATGACTGAAAAAATGAATGGGGAAGAAGAGGAATAAATCTGCTGAAAATGGAAGGAGGCTGTGGAGAAGGGCTAGGAGAGAGAAGAGATATTTTATTCACAGGAGACATAATTTATCCCAGTGTGACCTGGAGAAAATGTCCCATCAGAGTACAATTCTGACTGTAAATCTGGAGCTTTGGTAAACAAACATGTCGTGAGCAACTGGTCACTGGGCCAGTGAGGGGAAAATTGAGCCTTGACTTGTCCCAACCAGTGTATAAACACTGCTGCTGAAGAGCTGCTCTGCAGTGGGAACCATCATGTATTTACAGAGATGGAATGTCCTTTTAGTAGCAGTAAAACCTGACAAACACTGTCGTGCCTGGCACTACAGCGTGCTGTATACAAAGGAGGAAGCATGCTAAAAGGAAAGTAAAATGAGGAGGAATCCTGCAGAAAGCTGCAGATATGTCCAGATGAGGACAGTAGAAAACAATAGAAAGAAACTCTGATAGAGTCCTAACAGAAGAACTTCTCTATGCCTCTGTGGCCATCCCTGGAAACCTGCAACTTGACGTCCCCATCTGTGCACTGGGCAAATCAGGAGAAACATTTCCTGGGAGTTAATGGGCACATACACACAGCTTAGAGGGAATCTAGCTCAAGTCTCCTGCAGGAAAGTCACATGTTGCAGATGGACTGTGGTTGCTGTAAGGGTCCTGGGAAAACTGACAAGTGAGATTCAGTGATAGAGCCTGCTTGTTTCCTAAAGACTGGTCTTCAAGCAGCCCACAGGATATGAAGGGAGTCCTTGGCAAATAAATAATGTGTGGAAAAAGGGTAAGCAAAGGTGGAAGCTCACACTGTAGCGGCAAAGACTGTCCTGGCTGCTCCAAGAGAGTTCCTCTGTTGACCATGGTGATTTGGAAACAGGACCTTGGAGTTGCACCCTGCAGCTCTACCAAAAGGTCAGCTCAGAGACAAAAAAATAGGCAGATTTAAGTACTGTGCTGAGGTGTGGTTCTGTGTGCAATACTGTGATCTTCAGAGCCTTGGGAAAGGGGAAAGCAGAAAGAGAAGTTGGAAGATGCGGTTAGAAGTGTGCTGCAGCAGCAGGCAGAGGCAAGGAGCCATTCCTGGAAATGGGGAATCAGAAGGGAAGGTAGCAGAAATCTGTGGAAGCTGTGGTGGTGCAGAGGAGGCAGAGAGGTTCAGCACTATCTTGGAGTTGTGGTTTTACAGACTATACTCCAGTGAAATGGTGGCAGTTCCTCTCCTGCACGGCAGGGGTAGGGGATCACTTGAGGGAGAAAGCACTGCTGGCTGGGAGACAGGGATGCTTCCTTCAGCTCATCAGGGTTGCAGGTGGCACTGCTGGCAGGTCTGCTCCTAGGCTGTGAGTTGCCCAGGCACTTGGGTGTCTGGCCCTGCGTCCCACTGGGGGCCTTTCCACAGTGCTCTGTGCTTGGGACAGGCCGGTGGGGGTGTGCTGGGATCATGGTGACTTTGTTCCTCTCTTATTCCTGCCTTTTTCTCTCCCGTCTGTCTGTCTGTCCGTCCGTTCGTCTGTCTGTTTCTCTGCAGGCGTTTCTTTGAGGGAGTCTCTCATTCTGGTTCCCAGACTGAGATCGGCAGTCTGCACAGCCAGAAAGGGCAGGATCAAGAGTCGGGCAGCCCTGTGAGTTACACCACCACCATCACCACCACCACTTGCCCCCTTCCCTCCCCAGCCAGCCCAGCACCCCCACAGTGCCTGCACTCTGAGACCACAGCTCCTGGCAGCACCTGCCTGGGGCTGCTCCTTTCCTTCTTTCCTCCTCTTTTTCCCAGCGCAGGCAGACAGGTAGCGATGGGGGGCATCCTCTGGGGCTGGTCCCAGGGGGACGCCGGGCTCCCCTGTGGGAGCATGTGTTCTGTGAGGCCAGGTATGGGTCACTGGCACCTTCCCTGCTCAGCATGCTCCATCCTGCTCTGACCCAACTCCCTGTCCCCTAGGGCGAGGCAGACAAGCGGAAGCCAGGAGCACAGCGACCACAGGAAGAGCCAGGAGTGGAGATCCCTGCAGTGGTGAGTACAGGCTATGAGATGTGGAGCTCTCTCAGGCCCCACCTTGTTTTCTGGAGTACCAGGGTTGCCCGCCAGCCTGGGAGCAGGGCTTGAGAAGACAAGTAAATTGTGCTGGAGAGCGGCAAGAGTGGAGGGAATGTTAGGGTCTGCAGGAGATGCAGCCCACTCCTCTCGAGGCCCTGCAACCTTGGCTCTCCAGGCCTCTCTTGGATGATGGGCATCCATGGGTGCAGGGCTGCTCCCTGCAGGAGCAGAGAGAGGAGTGTGTATGAAGTGACTGTGTGTGGCCCTCAGGAGCTGGTTGCAGAGGAGCCATGTCCACGGCTGGCCCCCGCAGAGGCTGCCACGAGGGAGGGCAGCGTGGATAGACTGGGCCCTGGGACCAAAGCTGAGCTCCCCAGTGCCGTGTCCCCCAGGTAAGGCAGGGCTGTGCCCCATGCTGGGGCTGCGTGGACCCACGCTGACTCCCTGGAGAGAGTGGGGATTGGTGGAGATGAGATTTCGTCAACAGTTTTGCCTCTCCTGCTTCTCACTCACAGCAAGGCAGAGAGCAAGCAGTTGTGGCGTCCCCGCAGCACCTCTGTGAAGGACCGGCAGAGCTCAAAGGGACAGGGTGGCCGTGCCAGCAGCCTGGACAGTGAGAGCTCTCCAGACTCATGGCACAGCACCCAGGTGAGGCCCTGGGAACAGTCTCAGCTGGAGGCTTCTCATTTGAGAGCTCTGCCAGGTCTTCAGCCATGGGCAGAGTGTCCAAGGCGGCTGACTGGGGTTAACCTTCATGGTGATGCTGTCATAGGTGCCCCGAAAGTCTGTTTACGATCAGCTGAACCAGATCCTGGTCTCAGACGAGCAGCTCCCCGAGAGCATCGTGCTGGTGAATGTCGCTGAGTGGCAGGGGCAGGTGAGTAGGCATGATGGGAGCTGGATGCATAGGGGCACCTGTAAGCAGGGTCCTCAAGGATTCTCCCAACCATGGCAGGGTGTCCTAGGGAAAATGGTACTAGCTGTGTCCTCCTCTCCCCCAGCATGGCCCTTCCTTCAGGGACAATGCATTTACACAGTGCTGAGCCACATACGGAAGAGTTGCATGTGTCTCCTCCGTCACGTGCCACATAGCAGCACAGTCCCAGAAAGGCTGGCTAGTGGACTGTACCTTGGGCTCTCACTGCTTGGTCCTGGCTCCCAGGAACCCCACGGGTCAGAGCTTTGCTGGATGCCCTGGCAAAAGGCTCCCTTCCTCTGTGGGCACCAGGCCCTGGGAAGATGCAGAGGTGTTTCTCACTGAGAGATGGAAGAACATTGTCTGCCATTCCCAGGGAGCATTAAGTTCATTGTCAGAGCTGGGGTCTCCAGACATGGAGGCATGTGAGGCCTTCCTGCCTCATACCGACTGTCCATGTGAGGTTGGGCCCAGCCCCTGATGAGCACTTGCCTCCCCCATACCTGGAGGAGTTGACCGCTAAAGGTGAGCAGGGACATGTACGTATGTGCAAACATGCAAACAAACAGTTAGACAAAACACCTCTGAGACCCCTTCAGGATCCTGCAGCTGCATCTGATATCCAGAAACAGTGATGGAAAATTTTATGGCAGAAGGAAGGGCTTCTCGGTAAGGGTGGTGAAGTCTTGACTCAAGCTGTGCATTCTTGACATATTCCTGCTCTAGCACTTGTCCTGGATAGGGAAAAAAGGATCAATGCCCACTTCCAGACCCCATCGGGTATCTTCTAAGCCCCCTTGTCTAGCATGACTGCCTGTTTTACAATTGTTGAACTGCATGCAGACACCTGAAGAGACACAGAAGGATTTTGGAGTGCCACAGTGGGGGAGAGCAAAAGGAGGGAATGAGCAGAGGTGGACTGAGCTTATAGCTGGGCCCTGCTGTGGAATGGCAGAATTTAAATCAGAGGGTCTCTGGACCAAACCACATCTAAAGGAGCACAGCCTGGTTCTTGGGACGGTTTTCCCCTTGCCATGGCAAGAGTGGTGACTGCTATGCTCAAAGGTGAGAGCAGAGGGCTGGGGCAGGCAGCCTCTAGAGCAGAGCTGGGAGGAGCAGGGATGCTCAGGCATGCAGTCAGTCATGAGTGACCTGATGGTTTCAGCCTACCCACATGGCATGGGTGGGGACAGGGGTCCCAGCTCTATCCCAGAGGGCAGGGGGGGCTAGGGCAGGCACGTGCTGTTGCTGGCCAGCGCAGCCATGCCCCCAGGGTGCCTTAACCTGAGCTCTCTGCATTGGCAGTACGTGAGTGAGCAGCTCCAGGCGCACAAGCAGTTGGTCGTATCCACCTGCTCCGTGGCGGACATCCAGGCAGCCTTCAACACCACTGTCTCCCGCATCCAGCGATAGTGAGTACAGCTTGGGCTCAGCCTGGTGGCACCATATGAATTGAGAGAAGGGCTCAGTATGGCCTTGGCTCCCCAGGGCTCATTAGGACCTTTCGGGGTTGTGGACATTACTGTAGAAACAAGTGTAGACCTGGGGAAAGTGGGGTATCCCAGTATCCCGGTGCTGCTTTTGCCTCTGGCAGTGCACAGCAAGCTGGAAGTTCTCAGCGATGGGATTCTGTCAGCTGGCCTGGCAGGGCATGTCCCCTGGCCCGCCTGCTGAGCCACTACACATCCTTCATGGTCTCCTTTTTTCTTCCTTTGGCAGCTGTAACTGTAACTCTCATATGCCTCCTCCGGTGAAGGTGGTGGTGGCAGGGGACCAGAGCTACCTGAGTGTTGTCCTCCGTTTCTTTGTGGAGCAACTGGCCAGCAAGACACCCGATTGGCTCAACTACCTTCGCTTTCTTCTTGTGCCGCTGGGTGAGAGCCACTGTGAGCCTGCTCCCAGGGCTGTCCTCTCCTACCTCCCCAGATTCCCCTGCCTGGAGCCAATGCTGCCCTTCTTACTCACAGGCTCTCACCCTCTGGCCAAGTACCTGGCCTCAGTGGATAACAAATACAGCACTCTCTTCCTGGACACAGCATGGCGGGAGCTGTTCAGCAGGGCTGAGCCACCCACTGCAGGTGAGGAGCAGGGTAGGGTGGCATTAGCAGTGCCCTGATGGTGAGCCCAGCTGCCACTGAGGCCCTCATGGCTCTTTGTGCCCACAGACACTGTGGACATTGCAGGCCGTGTTGCCCAGTTCATCGCTGGAGCCAGCCTCTCTCACCAGCTTCCCATCTCTGAGGCCATGCTGACATACAAGCAGAAGAGGTGAGTGTGTCCCCAGGGCACTTGTCCTCCCTCATGTGGCCCCAGTCTGGGCTGTGCTCAGGACAGGGATGTGAGACATGGGACAAGTGAGTGAGGCTCAGCATTCTGCTGATGAGCAGCGTGGTGCTGAGGGAAGCTGGGGTTCCACAGTGAGAGCAGCACCATTCCCTGCCACCTCCCGGTGTGCTCGGCCCCTCCAGCAGCTGTGGCTGTGACAGTCCCAGTAGTGGGGACCAGCTGCCAGGACTGGGATGGGCTGGGTGGGGGCTGCAAGCTGGTATTGTGCTGCCCGGGGGTTGATGCTCATGTTCCAGCTGCACTCTCACCTCTCCCTTCTCTTGGTTTCTGGCACTCAAGGAAGAGAAGTCTCTATTTTGATTTTTATATCAGGTATTGGCTTGTGCTTGCTGTGCCGCTGCCTGGCCCCCCCCACCTTCCCCCATGTGCGTCCATCCCTCTTGCTGTGCAGAGGAGCCGTGACCCCAAAGTGGGGCAGGGCTGCCCTCCCGCATGCAAGCCCTTTCCCAGCACTGGAGGGGACAACTCCTTGCCTCCTTGTGTAGTGTGCCCTGTGCTGCCATGTTGGGGACAGGGGGTCCCATGGGAGGGAGGGCAGAGGAGACTGTGCCAGTGGCTGTGAGCCAGCACTGACCCCTGCCAGTGCAGGGGTGCCTGGGCACAAGGATAGTCACATGGCACTCGGTGCTCAGCACACCCAAACCCTGACCAACCTCTCTTCCTTCTCCAGCCCCGACGAGGACTCCTGCCAGAAGTTTGTCCCCTTTGTGGGGGTGAGTGTTTTGAGGGGCCAGCAGGCCATTGGGGCTGAGGAGAGAGGGGCAGCGCGCAGCCCTACTGATGCTGGCTGTCCTCTGACTCATCTGTCCTTGCAGGTGGTGAAGGTGGGCCTGGTGGAGCAGTCATTCAGTGCCTCTGGTGAGTCCTTGGGAGCCCAGCTCTCTTCTCCACTGTGGGAGGCCCTTGCTGGGGTCCCCCAGCCCCCACAACCCACACTCTTCCTTCACAGTGGACTCGGATGATGCTGCAGTCTGTACCCCCTCCCTGCTGAGCTCAGCGCCAGCCACCAGTGGAGCAGCTCCCTATGGCAAGGAGACCGTGAGCACTCCACCACCCTCCCCGTCCGTCAGCAGCGGCCTCTCGGGTGCTGGGTAAGAAGGCAAGCCACGCTTAGCCTGAGGCAGCAGGGGCTGGGGTAGGAGTGTTATTACTGCTCCCTGGGCAGGCTGCAGCTGGGCAATTGGGAAGGAGAGGAGCACGGGCAGCACCTGTGTGCTACATGGTGCTGCCCATCTTGCCCAGGTCTCTGAGCCCTGGTGTGGAGGTAATGGGCCTGCAGGTGGACTACTGGACAACACAAGGGCTGGACAGGAAGAAGGAGGGTGACAAGCGGGAGACGGGTATCAAGAACACACTCAAGAGCAACTTCCGCTCACTCCAGGTCAGCCGCATCCCTGGCACAGGGGAACTGGTGCCTCCCAGCACCATGGCCATGACTGTGGTCACCAAGGAGAAAAACAAGAAAGGTAACCAAGCCCACTCTGGGTGCTCTCTGGCTGTGGGGCCACAGTCCTTTGCAAAAAGGGTGGGAGGGAGGACAGGGCTGAGAGCTGGCCCAGGAGGGGCCAGTCAATAAGCCAGCCCTGGGGCAAGGGCTCCCACCCAGCGCCAGGTGGGGACATCTTAACATTGGTCTTGTCTGGCCTTGGCCCCTAGTGATGTTCCTGAGCAAGAAACCTAAAGAAAAGGACTTGGAACCCAAAAGCCAAGTCATCGAAGGGATCACACGCCTCATCTGCACAGCCAAGCACCAGAACACCATGTTGCGAGGTGAGGGAAGGTATAAGCCATTTGGGGCTGTAGGGGGGCAGACTAAGCAGCAGAGGCTGGCTGTGGTAGGGCTGTGCCTCACTGCACCCTCTCCTCTCAGTCTCCATAGATGGGGTGGAGTGGAACGATGTGAAGTTTTTTCAGCTGGCAGCACAGTGGCCAACACACGTGAAGTACCTCCCTGTGGGTATCTTTGGCTACTCGAAGAGTGTGTGATACATGGGGGCATCTCTGGAATGGAGCTGCAGTGGGTTGCAAGAAGAGACAGAGAAATGGACATGCTCTTGTCCCCATCATCTGTGGCCAGTCCCTGCCTGCTCTGTGGAGGGGGGATACCACACCCCCACCCTGTGGGCCAAGACCCGTGAAGGTGAGGCCAGTGAGACTGGGTCCACGCACTCTCCAACACCAGCCAGGGCACCATGCCATCTGCCTCCCATGACCCCCAACAGCAGCCTGGGACAAGGGTTGGCACCAGCCAGCAGGGCCCCAGGAAGGGCTCTGGGCCTCACTCTCCACAGATGCACCTGCCAGACCACCCCTGCAGCCAGCCAGGGCCCCAGCTGGGCTGGGCCTGGGCAGGTTCCCCAGCGCTGCAGCCACCGAGACTGCTCTGCAGGGGGCAGGTGCTGAGCAGGGCCCGCAACCCCTGTGCTGCCCCTTGCCAGCCCCACTGCCAGCCTCATGCTGCTGTGCCTGGCCATGCCCTCTGCAGCAGAGCCTCAGCAGCTTTTTCCAGTCCCCCTGCAGCCCTGCTGCTGAGGCTGTCCTCTTCATTCCCCCATCCCTTCCCAACCAGCCCTACCCCAGGGTGCTCCCAGCTGGAGGTGTGGCATGAGGGCACCTGGGTTTTTTTTTTTACAAGATTCTATTTTTTTTAAATTTATTGTACGGTTACTTTTCAGGATTAATTTTAATAAATTAATGCTGGTACCATTATGGCAGGGGGTGTGTGTGTCCCCATGTCTGAGGGCATGACTAAGCACAGCTGGGGGAGAATAAGTGTGGGCAGGGTACAGCTACTACACCCACTCTAGCAAGCACAGCAGTCAGGGCTGCCTGAGCACAGCAAACATGGCCTCACCACACTCCCAGCCATGAGCCAGCTGAGCTCTCTGACAGACTGTGAACCAGGACTGGATGGCACTTGGCTCATTTATTTAAATAGAACCCACAAGGAAGAAACAGTCTAGACCCAGCCTGAGTCCTCCCAACCAGGTCCTCATCTACCTGAATGTGGAAAACGTCTTTCTCTTTTCAGCAGAGGCAAGGCTTGATGCCATCTTGATCTCTACAGTCTGGAAGGCAACCTGTGGCTGGACCTGGGAAGTGGGGGGTGTTGTGGGTTCAGCAGAGATGTATTCCAAGACATGAGGCCTCCCCTCCTGGCGCCGGAGATAGCCCTGGTTCAACAAGTGCAGGACACAGGACAGCACGTCCACACTGTGGCAGCAGAAGCTCAGGAACTGCACACCTGGTCCCAGTTCACCCTTTTGACAGGCATCAATCACCTATGGCAGCAAGGGAGCCCCACACTGCAGTGTGCCACAGCACCCACGCAGCCCCTCTCTGCCCCCCAGGACCTCCATACCCTGAACACCAGGT
>NW_020884964.1:1298774-1374805 GCF_003945725.1 Corapipo altera
CCGGGCGGGGCGGGGCCGCCTAAGGGGTGGGGGGAGCCGCCGGCAGGGGGCGCGCGCGCCGCCGGGCGGAGGTGGCGGCCATCTTGGATTTAAAGGGGCTGCGCCGCTGAGAGGGCGGGTGGTGTTGGGTGTGCGTCTCGCCCCGCCCCCGCCGGGACCGGGGCAGCGACCGGGACCGCCATCGAGGTGTCGCGCCGAGCAGGTGGGGCGGGAGGGGTTACGGGGCTCGGTTGCGGCCCGAGCGGGGGGAGAATGAGTGGGGCTCTGCGGCGCAGGCCTTCCCGGTCGGCGCCCCCACCCCACCGGCTGCGAGGCGCGGCGGGATCCCCGCGGGGAGCTGGGGAGGTCCCTGTGGCGAGCCTGGGACCGGCGGGGCTCGGGAACCGCAGCGCGTCCTGTTCGCCGGGACAGCGGGAGGAGCGAGGGCAGGGCTCGGGCTGGGGCCGCCCGAGTCCCGCGGGCCGCGGTAACGCCGCGAGTCGGCGGCGTGAAGGGCGCCGGCCTTGCGGACTTTGGAGCCGGGGAGGTGCAGCCCGCGGGACCGGCCCCCGCCGACACCGGGAGAGCCGCTGGCTCGGGAGCCCCGCTGGCTCGGGAGTCCCGCCGGCGTCCGCCCTGCTCGGGCAGCACCGGGTCCGCGGGCGCGGTGGTCCTGGCCCCGCCGCGGGCAGGGTCGGGTCGGCTGGCGGGGGCCAGGAGCCCCCGAGGGAGAAGCAGACTATGTATGTGACAACGGCGGGTCAGCACGAAGTCCTAGCCATGGCTATTTCCAGGGTGCTGCGGGCATAGACTGCGGGATTCACCGCTCTATAATTAGTCTGTGCCTTCACTGCCAGGAATGGCCTTCGCTGTAAGACAAATAACGTATGTAATGTATGTTTGCATTCCTGCTATGTAACTTGTGTGACTTTTAACTGTACCATTGCTGTGTGTACCCCATAGCAAGCCAGGTTTGCCCTTCAGAATTAGGGAAGGGAGAACAGCTTTAGAGAAGAAATATATGTTGTGAGATGAGGCAAGAGAGAACGTGTGTGTCAACATGGCTGGGCTGCCTCCTGGGACACCTGAAGCCCTTCCCCCTCGGGGGAATCGGTGGGAAGGGACAGGAACACCAGTGAAGCACTGGGACAGGCAGATGTAGGTAACTGGGGACAGCATGAGGCTCACAAAACATCGTAGGGAGCACCATGAGAGTTGTGTGTTACTGTGGATGGGGTGACTGTAGCAACTATCCAAGCTGGAGACTGTGTCATTGTCCCCTCTCTGTGTAAAGCATCTAGAGACTGAACAAGTGCTTCTCAGCACTGCCTGGCCTAGTCCACCCTGTGCAGTGTGTACACAGTAGGGCTCCAGCCATCCCACATCTCCTGTATCTGGCCATTGCTGTGGGGACAGCGATAGCAACCACACAACTGGATGGTTCTCTGCAGCTACACCAGCTCGGCTTTAGGGGCTGGGATGGGGTCAGCAGTGGGACGGAGGCGAGGGTGATACCAAACAGGATGTAAAACCTTTTGCCACAGGATGGAGGGTGGGATGGAAGAGGGCTTTGGCGATCTGAGTAGGAGCGCGATGCTGGTTAGATCTCCTTGAGCAGAGTTTGTCGGCATCTCGGGGGCTTGGCCCTGCTCCTTGGTGCTCCCGTCGATCCCTGAGGAGGGAGCCGTGGGCTTGGCGCGCGTGGCGCTTTCTGCGCTCCCAGGAGAGCGTCCGACCGTCCTGTTCCCGAAGCCTGTCCGCATCCCTCCCCTCCCCCTGCCGCAGTGTGGTTGGCTGCCGAGCGTCGGGTGCCTGCGCCGCTGCTCGCTCCGAGGGCAGCGCGGCAGAGGGAGCTGCGGAGTGCCGCGGCCATCGCTCCTTCGCCTCCTCCGGGAGAGCCGGCGCTGGACAAGCCGCTGCAGGCAGCCAGGTACCGCTCCTCTGCGGCACGGGGCGGGGGACATTCCCATCCGGTGACTGAGGCAGGCAGGGTGCCCAGGCACCCTGGAACAAAGGACCGCTTTGATGCGCAATGTCGGGCAGAGCTGATGAAAACTTTTTTTTTTCCTCGCAAAGCTTGCACTTAGCCAGGTGGCCACAAAATTTCTCTGTGGTGGTTCTGAGGCTTGAAGGGGTTTCTCTGGCTTACGTGTTCCAAGGATACGCAGCGGGCGTGACTCCTGCCAGACAAAGCCGGAGAAACGATGACGGAGGCAGGTCATACAGCGATGGCTCTCAAAGAGCCTTGTTTCCTCCCAAACCTTCCTTCCATCAATTAACTGCTTCCTAAGCTGTTCTGAAGCGGAGGTGCGCCCTACTAAAAGTAGTGGGCTGGGGGGGGGCAATCGCTGGTAAGCTTCTGGGAAGGAGAGGATGCGGGAGGTGGTATCTGAAGAAGAGCTGGGGGATGGTGTTGCAGTAGAACGCTCTGGCCAGGCAGCCGGAGAAATCTGCACAATGGTGGGAGACAGCAGCACGTTACCAGAAACCGCAGGCTTCCCTGTGTCTTGCACAGGGACATCTGGCACTCTGTTGCGGTTCCATGCTCCCTAGTGCCCTTGCTCTCCTCTCTGCCATACCACCTTGGAGATATGGAAAGCACCCGCCCCTGCCTCTTAGTGTGGGGAAAGGGTGGTGTTCAGCACACATAGGTCAAAGATCTAGCCAGCTCAGACACAGGGTAAATAAACATGGCTGCGCTTTGCTTTTAATTGGCAGAAGGAGCAGGAAGCATGTGTTCTTTCATCTGCTGTTTTGGAGGAATGTCCAGGTTGGAACAACAATATTAACCCCAAATTCCAAAATGGCTCTTGGGGCACAAAGGACACATGGCCAGATTCTGACCTTGGCAGAGTTTCTGGATAAAGGCTTAATTTGGTGGGAAAGAACCACATAGCTCCTCAGAGAGCTCCAGCTAGACAGGGGAGCCAGAGGTAGAACGGATCCTTTGCTTGTTATGCAGGTAGAGGTTTGTCTCTGTGAATTTGGCTGCCTTGTTATGGTTTACTGTGGCAATGGATTTGCCATATGCAGGATGGAAGAAGTCCTGTCAGAGATGGATTAGTGAAGAAAATGAGAGCAGTTCAAATGTTACAGAAACTGAAGTTTTTAAGGTGGTTTAAACAGGTTTTAAAATGGCTTTTACCTTTTTGCAGAGTCACTGATCTTCTTCCCAACATCCCCTGTGCTCCCACACAAGGTGTCCTGGGAAGGTGTCCTGAGATGTTTCCCATTGGCCTTTGTTAACCCCTTTCTATTGGCTGTTGACCCTTCACCTGATGGTTTTTTCTATGTGACCCTGAACTTGTGATTGGTCCCCTTTTGACCCTCCAGAAAGCCTTATAAACCCCTACCCCACAATAAACTTCCTCTTTCGTCCGTCCCTCCCTGGTGGTCCGTGTGCTCCTTGCGGGGTCGCAGGGCCACGTGCTGGGGCGGGGGGAAGGGCATTCACCTCGCAGGTAATGGGCTAGCAGCCTAAGGCCTGGAGGTCTCCCCCATTCCCACTAATCCGTCGGAGTTTACAAAACCTGTTTGCTTCTGGAAATAATAGTGCAGTCTTGCAGTCTGCAGTCGACTGGTGTTTGCGGCTGCCCCAGGTACACCATGGGAGAGAGTGTTCTGCACTCCAGAGCCCTTCGGGGCACACACAGTGGCTTCAGGGCTCTTGCTGGTCCCATTTGCATCCTGGCCTTCTCCTGTACTCCTCAGGCAAATCCAGTGCATAGCATTCACATTAGACAGATGCCTGCAGAGGCACTGGCTCCTGGGAATTATTCTGCCTGCTTTAATACCACTTCATGCTGTCAGGGCAAGGTAATGGCTCTCACTCTGTTTTTTATAGAGTGAGACTCCCAATCAGATTCTGAAACTAGGAAGAGATGCTTGTCCTGGCTTTATTCCAACTGCTTAGCTCTTGTCTCCACTAGCCTGGAAACACATTTTGATGGTGTTCTACTCTAGTCCCCGGCGCAGCAGATGCAGAATGGATTTGGTGAGCTGCTGCAGACATAAGCAAGAATTTAAAAACAAGGTCTTATCAGCTGATCTGGAGGTGCCAGCACAAGCTTGCTGGTGGGGGTGGTGAAGACTGCTGTTCTCATTCCAATGGCCTGCTGGAAGGTGCATGTTAACCCAGCCAGCTGGTGTTGTAAGCAGTATGAAGTGTAATACAGAGCAAGGTGGTTTTCTGCTAACAGGTTGGTGCTGTTTATTTGTTTGTTTTTGCTATGGATGGTTGTTTTGCTGGGGTTTTTTAACTCTTATTGCTTCCAATATCTGTATTCTCTAGTAGTAATCAATAAAGGGAGTAAGACCTTCATGGTCTTGAAAGAAATGAGTGATCTGATACAAAGCCAAACAGACCACTTGCTCTGTCTTCCTCAGAGTACGTATGCATATTGGAATTGGATCATGCTTTGATAACACAAAAATTGCTTGCTCTTGTCAATCAGAACAAACCCTAGTACCTTTTGTCTTGTTGTTTCCAGCTGAAGACTGGAAAGAGGGAGTGGGATGGGAAGCTCCTATGTTTTTTCTGTAGTGGTTTGAACTTGACTCACTGTGGCCAAGTCCTTTTAAAGCCACTTTAGCACCACGTTGCCCTAGGTTTCAGGAGGGTTATGTGAAGGTGTGTTTTCTGTTAGAGACGGTAGGTGGTAGGGAACTGAAGCTTCTGGGACAGAGAGGAGCATTTGGTGTTGAAGGGAAAGAGCATCAAGGGAGCCTCCTACCTCCTTGCAGAACCCTTCTACTTGAGCTGCAAATCTAGTCCTTAGTCCTAGTCCTCTGGGCCTCTTGCAGGCTGCTGGTTAGCACAGACATTCCCAACGCAAGCCTTACAGTATCTAGAAAAAAAACCCTCACAGTCAGCTAGTGCTGGCATGTGTCAGCTGCTGCTAAAAGAAGCAATCCTAGCCTTGATCCCTGTCCAGGGGATAGGGAGGGCTATGCTGTTTCCAATAGCACAGTCAACTTGTACTGAGTTACACCACTCTAAGGATTGTGGAAGCTGCTTGGGTGAAGCCTTTCTGGTCTTGGAGATTGGCTTCAAAACTATGTGCAGAGGGTGCCTAGATGCCAAAGAGAGTCCTGGTTTTGGGACACAGGAGAATGTGAGCGAGAGAGCTTGTTGCCTCCACTGCCTGCTCTGTTACTTGAGGTAGATTGCATTGCTTCTCTTGCTTTGGAGAAGAACCCCTGTGGGACCCTGCTGAAAGGAGGCATGCACTGCATTCCCTCTCTCTAGGCCTTGGATCAGTTTCTAGTGCTGTGCCTTGTTCCTTTGTCCTGAAAAGGTGTTCAGCAAAGGCAAATGCATTGAGTTTATCTAAGGAATTCAGGAATTTATTGGAAAATGTGTTGGGAAAGAACTTTGGGTGGCAGATGAAGCTCTAGGTGCCCCCTTTTTTGGCAGTAGGGTAGAAACTTCTGAGCCAGAAACAAATGATGACAGAGAATGTCATGCACGTTGGAGTTTGTAATATCTGAAAGACTTTGGGATTGCAGCTCAGAGATTTGTTGGATATGAACTCCCAGGGTACTGACCCATCACTGATCTTCTCTTTGCGTGTTCTTAGTGGCTCTAGGGGAGCATACAGGCATTTCTGGCAGTGGTAGCGAGCATCACAGAGCACTGTTGCTGCTCTGTGCCTCACATGAACCTCAGCATTTCTTGTTTTACCCATATTAGAGAGCTCTGGAAGTGCCGACTGTTGGATGTACAGCTCAGCAGCACCAGTTTGTCATCCCTTTTCTGTCGGTCTGTTACAGGTGGCCTAGGGTGGTGACCCTGAGCACAGTGGTTCTTGTAGCAGTGGTGTGGCAGTGTGCAAGTTTCCTGGCAGTGTTAATGTGTCCTGGCTGTTCACTGGAAATCTCAGAGGCTCTGTGCAGCTGACTGTAATCTCCTACAGCCTCTGTTTGCTTTCTGACACTATGGTATCAAAATAAGGAGAAAGCTTGTGCTTATGACATGGCCTCTGTGATGGTTGCAACTTTGGCACTTTGATTGCTTTTTACTGCTTTTATTTTATTTTTCAGCATCCAAAGTATTAGGTCATGGTTTTGTTGCAGTGTTGAAGACTCAGCTGTCTTATTTGAGAGCTCACTTCTAGCTTCGTTGGAGGTCAACCAGTCTTTCCAGAAACCCTTTGTTGTTCAGCAGTAATGAGCTGGCAGAGGTCCAACAGCAAAAAAAACCAAAACACCCTACGTGCCACCCCTCCCTGCTTTTGTCAAGTTGTTTTTCTTCCCAAATGTATAACCTTGCTGTTTTACCAGGTAGCATAAGGGTGTCTCACAGCATGAGACTGGGATAATTATGGTGAAGTAAGACTAAGCCCTCTGTTCCTATTTCTAAATGCTACTGTTGCTATGTGTCTCCCCAATGGTCACTCATTCTTGCTATGGGTCAGACTTACTCTTCCACAGGAAACTTTTTCCACAACCCAGCTGTTTTCCTGCAACTACCTTATCCTTAGATCACCTTCTTCTGCAGAAGAATTTACTGCTAAAAATCTGTGCCCACTTCTATACAGAAAGTGCTGGCAGACCTTCTGCAATTTGAAGGAAGCTGCAGTTATTGTCTTGACACTATTGCTTGTTCAAGTTGGGACGGTACCCTGCATTTCACTTAGGTCCAGGAACATGCAGAGAGGCAGTGAACTGAATTCGTTGAGGTGTGCATAGACCTGAATCTCTGTCCTGTTGTATTTGACTTCTGATTTCCCTGGTGCTTTTTTTTCCACTCTCCATAGTCTTTTAGCATTAGGCATCATAACCCGAGCTTCAAGATTCATTTGGACCCATTTAATCTGACATCCTTGTAGCTGTTGTGGGTTGAAGATAAAAGCAGTGAAGCTTCCAGCTCTTTCCTCTTAAAGCTCTTGCATGTGGGAGCAGTTTTCAGAGGCAGAAAAATGAGCTCCTGAAATTGCATCAGCAGTTTCAGTGATTTCCCGATTATGCACTTGAATACAGGAGGAAGGTTTGTGCCAGGCAGGATGTGCTTGCTGGTGGATTCCTGGCTGATTGCTGCAGTTGCCACAAAGCTCAGTGCACGCATGTTCCTTCCCTGTCTTCCAGCAGCGCTCCTGCAAGTGGGAGCAGAAGAGGGGAGATGAGGTGGGTGTTGTCGGAAAGCCAGGCTATTCTAGCTGCTCATGGTAAATGGGGAAGACATGCCAACTAGAGTGGAAACGTGCGGGTGGAGACTTGGGCTGTGACACCTGCAGAGCCATGAGGAATGCAGAAGAATAAGCTGGGAACTGGGCAGTCCATCTCTCAAGGAGTTACTTGGAGAAGCATTCTTTCTTCCTATTCCAGTTTAACCTCACCCGGCAAAAGGCAAATGATGATGTCTCCCCTCCTCTCTTCAGGAACCTCTGAGTGTTTTGTGCCTGGATAAAGGACACTGAATGCTGAATGCAAAGGAGTAGGAAGACCGTGTATACAGCAGCCTCAGCCTGCCTGACCTTGACATTGATGCCACAGAGCATGTTTCCTCCTTGGAGGGCTGAGCACCGAGTGTAGACCTGTCAGCACTGGGGAGAACTAGAAATAAGGCTCTGTGGGGGAAAATTGTTGCTTTGGAAGGATAAGTCAGCTCCCACTAGTGTTTGTTGGTTTTCTTTGCTGTGCAAGAGGTAGCAGCATTCGAGTGACTTCTCTGCAGTCTCCCATTTGGTTTCTTGTTGAGCAACTGTGTGTTGTTCTTAGGTCTGTCCAGTCTGAACAATCCCCTGTCAGCCATTGAACACTGGAAACATTTTGGTGTCGAGCAGAGCTGTGTTTCTAGGATGTCATTCTAGGGGAGAGAGGCCAAGGTTGTGTACAGATGTTTGCACAGCCAGTGAGAGAAGAGCCTGTATTGGTATGTCTTGAAGGATCTGAGGATGTAGTTGCAGGGTAGGGTGAGTCTGATGTGCTGTGGGTCAGGATGTCTTAACTATTTTCGCTTCTCAGTCTGAAATTTTTACAGTTTCAAAAAACAAGTTGATCATAGGGACTACGAAATGCTTGAATGTTTTCTGCTGGAAGGGCTGAAGAAAGAATGTTGCTATTGTAGAGGCACTGGTGGTTTAACACACAGCAATTTCACAGTTAGGGAATGGTTCTGTGTACAGTAGAACTATTGAGGCTGATTTTCTGTGGATTTGTGTCTTGTCTGACTGTTACTTAGCAAGGTGCAAGCTCTGGTGGCTTTTTATCCTGTAACATGTTCCTCTACCCAATGCATATGTATTGTACTTTTTAAAGATGGCAGCAAGATCTCAATATGGACATAAGTGGTGCTGCCATGAAAACTCAGCATTTCACAGCTGACCCAGTACCCAGAGGGACTGCCTAGCTGTGTCAGCTTTAGAGCAGAGTTCTAGTTTTGTGGTATGTTGGGTAGGAGGCCATTCCTGGGTATATTCTTGCGTCCCAAGCATTGCCTATGCTCCGCTGAACTCCTACTTCCCTGTTTCTAAGTCTGGGGCTGTGTTTCCTTATGAGTTGAAACTAGTGATGGAGCCATTTAGCCCTTTAGCAGAACCCTTGGGTTCTGTGAAAGCAAGTAAGTGCCTGCTGAGCCTTCCTGGGAAGCTGTCTGGACCTATTTCAGAGCAGGACAACAGTGCTTGGCCAGATGAGGCAGCACTAGTGTCCTTTGGGCTGCCAGCCTCTTTCTTTCAGGCTGGGAATTGTTGCACATTTCTTCCTGAGTTGTGCTTACCTGCAGAAGCCTTAGGAAAGGCTTCCTTTATCGCTTTAGCAGTTGATCATGCTCCAGATGTGTTATAAAGGTGGGAAAAAGAATAGCCAGGGTAATTGTCAACTGGTCTGCTTAACTGCTGGTTTTTGGAAGATCAGTTCGGAAGAGAGTGGCAGCCAAATCTCAACAGACCTATTTTTCCTTTCAAAACAGTAGTCTGTGCCCTCCATCTTAACCATAATGAGGTTTTTCATGCTATCCTTATCATATGGTCTTCTCTAAAGCAAACTGCCATAAATTGTGGTACAGATGAGACCATTTTGATGTAAAGTGCCCAATGCACAGGGTTAACTGCATATGAAGCATGGCAGATACCCAAAAGTGGAGGATACAGTGAAGTCTGACTCACGGTTGCTGCTGATGCTGGATCATGAAGTAAATGTGATGTCAGCATTGTGAGTGGGGTAGATGGGGGAGCACAACTCAGTTTTTGTTCAGAGATGTGAACAGGAATGCAGTCTTCAAAAGATATGAAGTGCTTCTGCCCTGCTGAGGTTCAGTAAGGTCTCCAATGTGTGTTGAGGGTTTTCTCACCTTTCTGAGGGATGGATTTGTATCACTGAAACAGAAACCAAAGAAGAGTTGAGAGGAGAGTTCAGGCCTATAAAATAACTCAAGAAAGAGTGAGGATAAAGAGGAGGAAATTAGTGGATATGATGAGATGTGCTACTTGAAACAACTGTCCCAGTGTTGGTCGTCATCTTTACTTTCAGTGCTGCAATGAGGAAGAAACTGGGCCCCTCAATTGCTCAGGGTCGATTCCCTAGTGGCTCCCTGGTAGCTGGACTGTGGGATCGCCCTGAGCCTTCCTGGGCAGACTGCACAGGTGAGGAGAAAAGGAGCCCTGCCAGGAGCTCTGCTCTCTCTGTTCTTGTACCTGAGGCAGGATTTCTGTTCTCTCAGTAAACTAGGCATAAGGCAGCTGCCCAACAAAGAGCTCAAACCATGCAGAGGTGTCTTCTACAGAAGGGCAAGGGCAGATCCATTGGCAGCAATTCTCTCACCACCTCCTGCATAGCTCCTGGGCAGTTTTCCAGCTTCTTGGCAGCAGGGCCCTGGGCACTCAGGTTGCAGAGCCCTCTGCCAGCTCCAGATGGCAAGGAGGTGCTGGTGGGCAGGTGCTGCCTGTGCAGGGCATCACAGGAGGCTTGTTTTGGAGTGACCCATAGCGAGGTGGCTTTATTACTGAGTAATGCGAGGAGGCTGCTGGGGTGGCCCAGCTGGAGGGGGAGGCTGGGACCGGGTTAGATGACTGACTCATGGAGCAGTCAGGGTACTGTCAACCAGCTATAAGGGGTCTTGCCTGTCTCTTGTGCCTTGCACTCTTTGGCCTGTTGTGTTTCCCTAGCTCCTGGACTTTCTATGAAGGGATCTTGCAGCCACACTAACCTTGTGGGTTGTAGCGGTTGGTGTCCCTGTGCCAAGGCAGTAGCTTGGTATTCTCTCATTGTATATCTAGGGGGAGGACAGGGAAGGAGTACAGAGTCCTTATGCCATCCTGAGGAGTCCTTGGGCTGGCAGCAGGGCGCATGAAGATGGAAAAGCTCTTAGTGTTTCAAGCTGACGCCCACACAAGGGTTATGCTAGTGTGACTGTAGCAGTCGGTGTATGTAAGCTTCCCCACGCTGAGTCAGTCCTGCTGGCGGTGTTGTGTCCCTTGTTACCACAATGGCCGTTCTGTGCCAGGGCCATGATCGTCAGGATATGCTCTTCTGGTCAGGCAATATTTTGGCACAGTAATGCCACTGCTGTGGCATTACTGTCTATGAGATGTTCTTCCAGGAGATTTTCCATGAGGAAGCAGAAAGCTTTGAGCTGGCATCCTTCCACTTTCTGTTCCCTTTCTTCTGCAGTCAGAAGAGGTGTTGAGCTCTGACAGCCTCTCTGCATCAGTGGTCTGTGGGCAGGAGATGTACGGATTGCAACCACAAATCTCTGCTCTTAAATGGAAGCTAAATTAGCTTTCCTCCTGCTGGGCGTGTGGGAGGTCAGCACTGATTCTAGCCTTTTTGTCTCCTGTCCACGTGTGCCACCTGCACTGGTTGCCAGCATGCCAGGCCACAAAAGCAGAGGCGTATGCTATGAGAGCTGCCTGCTGCCAAAGGGAGAGGGTAAGATAAAGGGCTTAGAGTAGGCAACCACTTAAACTCTATCTCTGACTGCTTAAAGGAGGTTATGATACCTGTGTCTGGTTGTGGTGCTCTGAAATAGCACTGAGGCACTCAGGTTTTGTTGTGGTCTCTGCAGGGCTGCAGGAGTAGGACTATGTCCACCATGGTGTACCCAAGGGAGGAGAAACTGGACAAACTGAGCCAAGAGGAGATCATTTCCAACACCAAGCTGGTGATGCAAGGGCTGGAAGCACTCAAGAATGAACACAACTCCATCTTGCACAGCTTGCTGGAGACCATTAAGTGCCTGAAGAAAGATGAAGAAGCCAATCTCGTGCATGAGAAATCCAACCTGCTCCGCAAATCAGTGGAGATGATTGAACTAGGGCTTGGAGAAGCTCAGGTGAGGTGGTGGGGGATCCCCTGTGTGTTACCCAGGACTGATGGGGGAAGGTAGGCATGTGGCCATTTCCCATAAGCTGCAGGGACAGGAGGGGGCTAAGTGTGGAAGGCCAGCATGACCTTGGGGTGTACCCTAAGCATGCATGAGGGAGACACAGTACTGTGGTTGTTACTGACTGAGACTCTTAACCAGGTGATGATGGCGCTGTCCAACCATCTGAATGCTGTGGAGTCAGAGAAGCAGAAGCTGCGTGCTCAGGTGCGGAGACTGTGCCAGGAGAATCAGTGGCTGCGTGATGAGCTTGCCAACACCCAGCAGAAGCTGCAGCGTAGTGAACAAACTGTGGCTCAGCTGGAGGAGGAGAAGAAACACCTTGAGTTCATGAATCAGCTGAAGAAGTATGATGAGGATGTCTCACCTTCGGTATGCCCGAGTCCTTTTGAACAGCTGCTTTTTGTCGGTCTGGGAGGTTGGACCAGCAGTACTGCCTGGGTGTAATCTAGGCATTGCCTTGGATTTTGTCCCTTCCCGGCTACCATGCACAGCAATGCCTGTAACTAAAGGGGGCCTGCATGGGGCAGTGTCTCCGGAAGAATGTGGAGTAGCATGGATGCTGGTACTGGGGAAATCAGTCTTTTATCCATTTTGTTTTGGGGGGAATATGGTGGCAGAGACAACAGGGGAAGTTGAGTGTATTGGTGGGCCGCAGAAAGGTGGAGAGTTTGGCAACTGACTTAGCCCAGGCTGCTGTTGTCTCCTCTGAGAAGCAACAGTATTGTGATTCTCATCCTCTCAGGAGGAGAAGGAGGGTGACTCCACCAAGGACTCCCTGGATGATCTGTTCCCAAATGAGGAGGAGGAGCATGGTCCCGGATGTAAGTGTTTGCTCATGCATGGTTGCTGCCTGTCTCTGTTCAAGCTTGCTGTGCCAACTGTGCCATGTTTATTTCTCTGTGCCCATAGTGCCCCACCAGCACAGCAGTGCCGTGGCAGCTGCCCAGCAGGGAGGTTATGAGATTCCTGCACGCTTGCGCACCCTCCACAACCTTGTTATCCAGTATGCGTCACAGGGGCGCTATGAGGTGGCTGTGCCGCTCTGCAAGCAGGCGCTGGAGGATCTGGAGAAGACATCAGGCCACGATCACCCTGATGTGGCTACCATGCTCAACATTCTAGCATTAGTGTACAGGTGAGCATGGTGGGGAGGGCAAGACTGGGCCAAGACAGGCTTCTGCATCTCCTGTTCACCTTTACGGCACATCCTGGTGACAGGGAGCTCCCCCAGCTTCCACTGATTTCCCTTTCAAAAAGGTTTTGGCATAGGTGAGGTATTTGGTTTGCCAGACTCCCAGATATAGTTAGGGACTGGCTAAAGTAGGGAGGAGTGGAGAAATGGAAGGGCTGTGAGGGCTGGATCTGTGTGGAAGGAGGACTATTTTTCGTAGCTCTGCCTGCTATGGGCTGTGTTGTCCAAATCCCAAGTAACTGGTTGGCTTTGCACTGCAGGGATCAGAATAAATACAAAGAGGCAGCACACCTTTTGAATGATGCTCTTTCCATCCGTGAGAAGACTCTAGGCAAAGACCACCCAGCGGTGAGTGTCTCCCTCCTCTTTCAGTCCCTTCCTTCACCTTTGGGTGCTGCTGGGGCACTGTTCTGGCAGTGTTTTACTGCTTCAATATTTCCTGCTGTCTGGTTTGGTATGGCCTGTCAGGAGTTGTCTTCTCTTGGATCCTGCCATATAGGCAGGGAAGCCTTCTGTCTCTGGACCTTCTTATCTTTAGAAGCAGCAGTTCTGCAGCATAGAGGAAATGGGACAGTCACTGTTACTGCTGCTTGCATCCCTTGTTTGGTCTGGAATTTGCTTTGTTTCACGGAGAAGCTTATGTCTCTGTAGGTGGCAGCAACTTTGAACAATCTGGCTGTTCTCTATGGCAAGAGAGGGAAGTACAAAGAAGCAGAGCCACTGTGTAAGCGAGCCCTGGAGATCCGTGAGAAGGTACTAGTCTCCCACACTTTCTCCTTTCAGCTCTCTCTTAGGCCTTTCTCCCATTACCTCAATGCACATGGAAGATTCAGGCCTACCTAGTCTCTTTAGCTGCTGATTCTGCCACCACCTTTCCTGTCTCTCCAGTGTTTGCAGCCTTAGAGAGGCCTGCCAGGAGGTGAAAGCTGGAATTTCTCCTTTTTACCTCCCTAGTCCTTAGCTTTTGTCTGACATAGGCGTGTGCTGGAGGGACAAGCATCTACTAATTCCAGGAGTCCACTGCAGTCTTTGTGGCTTCTTTTCTTTTGTTCACCCAGGTTCTAGGCAAAGACCATCCTGATGTGGCCAAGCAGCTGAACAACCTGGCCCTGTTGTGCCAGAACCAGGGCAAGTATGATGAGGTGGAGTACTATTACTGCCGGGCCCTGGAGATCTATGAGAGCTGCCTGGGTCCTGATGACCCCAATGTGGCCAAGACCAAGAACAACCTGGTAAGACCCTGGGGAGACACTGTGTGTGGTTAGGGAGGGGTGCCATGGGAAAGATGAGCATTGCCTGGTGCTTAGAAGATGCAGAGAAATAGATTAACTCTGCCCCCTCTTGCAGCTGTGTTTCCCAGTGGGGCTGGAGCTGTTTTGTTTTGGTTGCAGGCTTCCTGTTACCTGAAGCAAGGAAAATACAAAGATGCAGAGGTGCTGTATAAGGAGATCCTTACCCGTGCTCACGTGAAGGAATTTGGCTCTGTGGATGGTTTGTACAGCAGAAGCCACTGGGGCTGGGGAAGGGTCTCCTGGCTCTCAGCCTAAACTCAGCTGGTTCTGGTGTTGCCCTGAAAGAGGGATGGGATGACTTGCAGGGTCCCTGCTTTGGGCAGCCCTTGAAATGTTGCCATTCTAGTTATGGCAGTAGTGTTAAGCTGTTCCTCCTCTTCTCTCAGAAGTCTCAACCCAGTCTTTACTGGGTTGGAAATACTTGTGGTTAAAAGGGGGAATAACAAATGGCGCGGTCATTCCCAGACTTAGGCTGAAGTTTCTCTTGTGCACCTGGCACATGTACTTCCCCATGAGAGGACTTGTTCTTTCCTTCCCCTGTCCTGCCCTTGCAATGTTGGTTTCCTTTCTTGGGGCTCTGGCTGAGGGACCAGAAGTATCTGGAAACCTTGTAATTTCATTCTGAGGAGCTACTGGCTCTGGGGACAGAATGCTGGGTTGTGCAGGAGGCAGAGCAACAGGATGAGGTACTGAGTGGACCTGTTCTGCATTCTTCCCCACACAGATGAACACAAGCCAATCTGGATGCATGCAGAGGAGAGAGAGGAGATGAGCAAGGTGAGTGATTGCAGGAGGTTTAATCCTCTCTTATGACAGCCACATGCTCCTTCCTGGAGGAGCTGCAGTCTAAAGAGCTGCCATGGCCAGGAGGTGTCTGGAGAGAGGAGATGCAGCATGGCTGCTCCCTGGGACAACAAGAAGGGAAGGCCCATCAGAGAGCATGAGGCTTTTCCTAGGACTGTTGAGCTTCTCAGCCATGGCTGCATGCTATCTCTTTTTGCTTTAGTGATTCCTCTTGGGCATGCAGATGATAGACGATGGTAGACGGCAGAGGGCTGTGCTGCAACACCTTGGCACTCTGTTCCAAAGAGCTACCAGTACTCAGAGCATAACTGGCTTCTGAAGCAGCCCTGTAGGGCTGTCTAGGGAAAAATGGAGATCAAGAAGAAACTGTGGTAGGAAATGGAGCCAAACCTGAAAAAGATCTTTGAACAGGGTGGGCCCTTAAAGAGGATAGAAATGGGTTGTGCTTGCCTTGGACTAGGCTGGAAGGCAAAGCTGCTGTTGCTCCTGTTGCCCAGGCCCTGCTCTATGGTCAGCCAATAAATGCAGTGAAGTCCTGTCTCTGCTTTTGCCAAGTCTAAGACAGTGCCTGCTTTTTAACAGGTGGGTGAAGCAGCAGAGTGAAGGGCTTTAGTCTGATCCTCTAGCTTCAGTGGGAGCGGACAGTCTTCGTTTTCCTTTGCCCTCAGAGCAGGTCCCAACCCTGCATGGGCTTAGGCAGCAGGCTGGCAGGCTTGACTTAGTGACTGATCAGTCCCATCCTGTGAGTCCTGGGAGCAGAGCACTAGGAGGTGCTTCCCACCAGCATCCTTTGTCTTCCTGTTGAACTGCTCTGTGCCGTTCCCAGTGCAGGGCAGTGCTCAGCTTTTCAGTGTTCCAGTTGCTGCACTATGAAGGCTCTGCTGCAAGGAATCTGTACTTGCTGCAGCACTATCCTGGAGAAATCCAAGTTGGAGTAGAGATCGGACTCCCCATGCCACCTCTGGGATTGAGACTATTCTGATGGTATCTTTGGAGAATTAAGAGGTCAAAAGTAGATAGCTGCAGTATGGAGCTATGCTCCAGATAATGCAAGCTTTGCCACAGGGCAAGACAGCAGGCTCAGGGACCCACAGATGGAGTGAGGTTCATTTTACATGTGAGTCTGAGGCAAGAGCCGGGCCTCTTTCCCTGCCCCTGGGGCTGCTGTCCTTAGGGTAGTTCTGCCTGTGCCCCATGGCACAGCACGGTTGGCATTCCTGTTCAGGCAGCAGTAATCACAGATGTGCTTGTGCTGCTGGCCCAGGAGATGGGGCTGCTGTGCTCTGCCTTGTGCTGTTTCCATATCTTCTTTTAAAATGCATGAAATCCCTCTTGCAGAGCTTCACTACTTTTTTCGCTTGCCCCTCTTTCCTGGCAGCAGAGGGAGGCCAGCTCATGCCAACAGCAAAGCCTTGGGCACAGCTGGCAGCCCTGGCTTTATCTGCTCTAGAGGATTTGACACCTTTCTTATCAGGTTTGGACACCCTTTAGGGCTGCCTCAAGCTTCAGAGGTGTATTGAGTCCTGAACTCTTCTGTCATTGGTGCCTGCCCAGGCTGTGGAGGCTCTGGTGCAAAGAAAACCATGTGTGTCTATGGCTCAGATAGACTCTGGCATGTGCAATAAAGTTGAGAAGTGCTGTGGGACTGAGTAAGAAAAGTGCAGACAGTTTCTTCTGGGCTAAAACTCTTTCCAGAGGGGAAACTCCTTCTGTGGAGCAGTGGCTCCCTGAACCTGCTTGGTGAGAGCAACCTGGGCTGAGGGCTGAGCTGGATGCTTCCTGCTCGGTCCATGTGTCCTGTGGGTGCAGAGTGGGGACGTGGCACACCCCCAGGTGCTTGCCATACACTAGGGTGTACAGCATGCAGACAGGCAGCCCTGCTCCTGCAGCAGTGATGGATTCCTGCTTGCAGGTGCCACGGTCCCTACTGGCCCAGGGTTAGAGTTAGCAGCTACTGCTCTGCATTGTGGGTTGTCCAGATCTTCCTCCTTGTGCGTCAAGCTCTGCCTTCTCTCCTGTTGCTCTGGCCAGCTGCCCCTTTGCACCTGGGTATGACAGGGCCAGCCAGCCACCTTTGGGGTGCAAAGGCTGGGCATGGAGAGGAGACAACTAACTGGGCTGAGCTCTGTGGGGCAGGCCTGACCTTGTAGGCAGAAGGCTGGGATATGGCTGGCTGATTCCTTTGCTAGCTGTGGCTGAGGGGCTTAGTGCCCATGCAGCCTGGTGTGCCTTTGGGGTTTTGTTGGGTTTCTCGTCTCCCTTTTGCATGTTGGTTGGGGTGTTACGCCCTCCAGAATGCCATGAGAATGGGCTGTGTTGTCTGTGCTGCCTTTGGTACCATGGAAGGGGGTAAGGAGATGGGATAATGCTTCTTCCTGGTACTGGCTTATCACTTTTGCTTGTGGCTAAAATGTGTTGCAGCAAATGGGCCTTTAACTTTCGCTCCAGGAACCTGCTGGGTCTCATCACTGTATTTGCATATTGTGTTTCCAAAGGTTGGGCTGGTGTGGGGGTGCAGCCTGGGGCCTGCCCCTGGAATCCAGTGGGAGAGCACAGGCCAGAGGAGGGCAGCAGGTGTGGGACTAACAGCTCTGATCTCTCCTGTAGAGCAAGCACAGAGACAGTGCTCCCTATGCTGAGTATGGTGGCTGGTACAAGGCCTGTAAGGTTAGCAGGTAAGAGGTGGTCTTTGGGCATCTGTGGATGCTGAAGGGCGTGGCTCCAGGGCTCCCACTCACCTTCCATCTGTTACCACAGTCCGACTGTGAACACCACTCTGAGGAACCTGGGTGCACTGTACCGGCGCCAGGGCAAGCTGGAGGCAGCGGAGACCTTGGAGGAGTGCGCAGTTCGCTCTCGGCGACAGGTAATGCCAGAGAAACCTTCCCTGGTGGAGGGGGCATTGCAGGCCTTGAGGTGGCAGGTTATGGCACTGTGTTTGGTTTGGGTGTGGTGAGGGATTCTCCTGGGCCTTGCAGTCTCTTATGTTCTTGGTTTACATTCCCATGACACCAGAGCACCTTGGTGGTTGGGATTGCATTTGTGCAGAGGTACACATGTGTGTACATGTATGGGGTTGTGCATGTGCCTGTGCACAGGGATGGAGCAGATGTCAGTGTGTGTATGCATGAGGAAGAAGGCATGGCTCATTGAGTGCAGAAATACTGTAGCTGAGTTAGGGCAGATTACTGGACTTTAGTCAGCTACTGAGGAGAACTGCACTCACTGGGATGTTTTCCGCACACTAATTTTTTTGTCCAGAGGACACACCGGGAATTTGTTAGAGTACTTCTCTCCCTAGACTCCTCTCAATCCTCAAATAATAAAGCAGGAGCTGTAAGCACCTAGCACAAAGACTGAAGGACAGCACAATACTTCACACTCCAGAATGTGAAGAAAAAAGGCTGTCAGCTTTGGGGTAGCAAGTCCTTGTTCCCCAGGGTGGTTTATGGCTTTGTGGGGTCTTACAGAGCTGGGAATCCAAACAGAGATTGCTAAGTGCAGGAAATGACATTTGGCTGCATCCTGCTTGTGCTGGAATGTTTTGGCTGTGATGGGGCAATGGCCAAGAGAGGGAATGGAACCAAGCACAGTGATGCACGGCAGATCTCTAGAGGGAAGGAATACAGAAGGGCAAAACATGATTCTTTCTTATCCTTTTCTACTTGCAGGGCATTGACCCAATCAACCAGACGAAGGTGGTGGAGATCCTGAAGGAGGGTGATGGCACAGAGAGACGTCGGAGCCTGGGAGGCAGCGTCAAGTACGAGAATGCCACAGACGGTAGCGAGGAAGTGAGTATGGGCGTGGAATGGAGCGGGGTAAGTACAAGACACCATCAAGAATGGCCTCAGCCGGCTACCAGAGAGAAGGGACAACCTGGCTGAGGGCTGTCCCCGCGTGGCCTGTCGTGGCATCCTTGTCTGCCTCCATTCCCTGCACATTTCCTTCCCCTCTTTCTTGGCATGAGCCAACCAGCCTGCAAAGGTGCGTGTCTGGGTCTGGCTTCAGGTGTACAGGCCAGATATTCCCAACTAAGGGCTCCTACTTCGGGGGAGCTGCCGGGCCCTGGCAGTGCACAGCATGAGCTGGTCCTGGTCTGCCCTTAATCTTAGGCTTGCAACCTTATTAACATCTCTCCCTGCTGCTCCCCTCTTGAGGTCCTGGCTGAGAGCATCGGCCCCATCTCAGGCTCACACAGCCTCTGAGAGCCATTTGGCTGTCTGTCCTGCACTGCACCACAGACAATGCTGAGCCTGGGGAGGGTTGTGTGCATGTGATGTGCCTGGTGTGTCTGTGAGTGAGTGACTGCAGGGCACAGGAATAGTGTGCAGCCAGTGTCTTTGCTGTCCCCATCTCCTGGTCTCATGCCCTGAACTGGCTCTGGCCAAGCAGAGGTGATAAAAGGCAGGTCTTTGTGGGATGCTAGGCTGAGCTGACTAATGATAGAAAGAGACTGGTGTTAGCTGAGGCACAGACAGGCCAACTTGAGGCTGTCTAGGTTTGCTCTGAGGCTGAGGGGCACTTTGGTTACTAGCACTGAGTTTGGAGAAAGGCCTGTTCCAGACCTAGATCACTACACCTTTTGTCTCCTGCAAGGAGAAGGATGGAGAAGAGGCGACAAGTGAGCATAGTGCTGGTGGGTGCTTGGCTTGAGGGTTGCTAGAGCTTTTAACACTTACTGTTACTTCTGCAAACTCTAGCTGAGAGTGTAGTGTAGCTGGGTACCTAGGGGTTGTTGCAGCCTGGAACAGGCAAGACGTTGAGCACACAGAGTCCTTTGCTTCTCCCTCACATCTGCTGTCACTAACCCTTCCCTACCTGGCTCTGCTCTATCCTCACCTGCATCAGCTCCCTCCCTTCCTCCTTTTTCTTCCCTGTTGCCATGACAGCCCTTCAACACCTGAAGCCTGAAGCCTGCTGGCTCTCTTGATTGTGGATTGTACGCAGGAGGTGGCTGAAGGGGATCTGGAGAACAGACCTTTGAGAGGACCCAGCAGCCTCTGCCAGATGCATGGCTTCCTCTGTGCCAGCTCTTGGCATAAGGAGTAAAGAGGGTTTTAGCCCTGTCAAGGCACCAACCCTGGGCCCTTGCACTCCTCATTAGTAATGGGGCTAGACAAGCACAGAGGGAGGGCTGAAGGTTTGGATTAGAATTGCCTGGTCCCTCCGCTGGCTGCTCAATCTCTACAGTTCCTCCTGGCTGTAGTTGGTGTTGGGTCATCTCTTTGCACTGGTGATGGTCTGGGAAGACCTTTCTGATGATCTCTGAGGTGATCATTTCAAGACAAGTAGGCAATGCCACCCTTTCCCACAGCCCATCCTAGACAAGGGGAATAGTTCCTGCTTGTATGACCCTTCCACAAGGGTCTTCACAGAGCTTCCCTGACCCAGCCAGGTGTAGATAGAGGATTTGAGAGCCTAGGCGAGACAGTTGCTGCCTCATGATGCCTTTTCCAGCCTGCTGCACACATAACCAGTCTCCTCTCCCAAGCCAGCGGCCCTGCACTGTGCTGCAGCTCCCCCGAAAAGAAGACTGGCAGCTCCTGCTGCTCCTGTCTGTCATGGCCTGTTGTTCTCTGTGTTGGTCCAGAGACCTCACATGAGCTCCCTTAAAGTTGTGTCTGCTGCCCTCCCTTAGCTGTCATGTGCTGCAGGTAGGGCCATGGGAGCCCCCAGGATGCCAGGAACCTCTGTGCCCATGGGCAGCTCTGGAAGCACCCCAGGGCCTGGACCAACTGCTTGCTGCCCAGGCAGTTGGGCTGCGAGAGCCAGGGTCTGGGATGTGAGTGCAGGAATGGCACCAGCTCAGTGGTGCAGTGGCCTTGGCAGGTACCCCATACCCAAGGCCCAGGAGAAGGAGCCCCCAGAGCAGGAGGCCCAGGCTGTTCCTCCCTGAGCTAGCTGTTCCTACCAGCCTACTAAACACATTGGCAAAGAAGTGAGACTGCGATTTGTCTCACAAGAATCTCTCCCTGCTCAGATGTGGCCCATTGTCTCTGCATGCAGCCTGGGCCCTGCCCCACCTGTTCCCTAGGTGACCTACAACCTCACAGCCTTGTAAATTGTGTCTTTCTCCTCTCTGTGCACTAGGCTTAAATGCCTCCCGAGACTCCCTCTTTCCCCTCCACTGCAGTCACCTGGATGTTTGTGTTGTATCTTCCGACTTTTCCTCCACACCATCCCTCCTTCCTCGGCGAGAACTCCACACCAGTCCCCCAACCCTCCCGGCGCGCGAGGGCACCGCGATGCCTGCAGAGGAGTGCCTGGCCAAGTGGCCCAGCTCCAGTCCCATGGCCAGCAAGAGCAGGAAGAATCTGCAAGGAGCTGCCCACTCCCCCAGGCCAGGGTGACGGGCCACCGTCCCCTTGCATGCCCCCACCCCCAACCTGCCCTTGTACATCCCTGGGGATCAGGCCTGCAGGGGCTTGTCTTCAGTCCAGGCATGGTGACTCCACTGTCATTAGACATCCTCAACCCTCCTAGCTTATTCCTTCTATCTCTACAGAAGCACGAAGATGGGTGGCTGTTATGGGACAGCAAGGCCTGGCCTAGGCAGGGCTGTCATGTGCCCAGTTGCTTTCTTTCCTGTAGGCTTAGCTGATGTTAGTGCTCTGTAGCAAACCTGCACTGGTCCATGGTGAGCTGGGCTCTTCCTGCAGCACAGGACAGTCCCTATCTTGCTACCCTTCTCCCTGCTGAGCTCAGCAACCCAGGGGCAGTATGTGGGTCTCTCTGCAGGGCACAGGAGTATAGGATGACCCATAGACCTACTGGACATCCAAGACAAGGTGAAAGGGTGAAAGCCAAAGGCCGTGCATGGAACAGGGACCTGCCAGCACAGGCATGTTTGGCTGCAACCTCCTGACTGGATGCTATAGCCATGTTCCTCACCTGATGGCATTAAGGGGTGAATCGGCTCCCCATTGCTGTGGGGTTCCTAGGTGTGGCTGGTGGGAGAAGCAGGGCTGAAGTTGTTCGCTGTTCCTTGGAGGCAGAGGAAGGGTAGGAGGAAAGAACTTTCCTGCAAGGGGTCAGATCCCAGGCAATTAGAAGTGGCTGAGATGGGGAATGGACTGGTTTGGAGCAGAATGGTTGGGAGAAAAAGGAGGTGCAAAGAAGGATGTGAGGAAGGGAGGAGCTGGGGCTGGGGATGCTCTGAGCATGTGGTAGCAGGTGGGATGGCTGGAGGGAGGTTGCCATGGGGGAAGGGGCTGGATTACTCATAGGTCCCTGGGGCTGACTGCAGTCTGTCTGTCCCTAGCCAAGTGGGTGGGAAATCTGTAACCTGATTAACTGCTAGGAACACAGTACTGACCCTGAGGGTCTGTGGGGGTGGCTCAGTGCCTCTGATTGGTACTTCAGGCCTTCACAGGATCTGGTGCTGCTGGTCACTACTGGGAAAGGAAATGTTTCCCAGAGCCAGACTACCACTGTTCTGAGTCTCACACCCTTGGGTTTACACAATCATCCTGCCTCCTATGGGAAGTGAACCTCCCTGGCCCTCCTATCTGGGAAGAAAGCTGAGGAGGCTGCAGCCAGCAGGATAGAGCCCAGAGGCCAGTGCAGGACTCTTCCTTATTTTTTTAGCTAGATTGTTTCTCTCGTGCTAGTCTTCTGGCAGGTTATGATGCTAAATGTGCCTGTGTCTGTCTGGGCCTGGCTTTCCTGTGGTGGTGCAAAGGCCTTGGGGTACATGCATGCTGCTCCCCTGGGAGCTTGTGCTTGCTGAAAGGAAGCTTGTCCTCTGGACCATGGGCTGTGGAGCCCAAGACCAAGTGCTCCAGGGCTGTACCTTCCCTGCCTCTCCTAGTGCTGCTCCATGCTCCTGGAGAGTTGTGAGTCCCCAGGGCAGGGTGCATTTGGACATCGGGGCCACCTGACCCTGTGCTCTGCCATGTCTTGGACCTGGTACTGTAACAACCATACCTCTAATTAAAGGTAGATAGACCCAAATTGCTGCCCTGTGCTTCTTTCCATGCTCTGTAGGCCAGCGTCGGTCAGTCCTGGGGTGGTGGGTCCAAATGCTGCTGCAGCAGGTGTGGGATGCTTGGTGTCTGTCTGTGTGTGTTCAGGGGCATGTGCTATCCCCAGGGCACCTCTCTCAGGCTGAGAAGTGGAGATGAAGGACCCAGCTCCACTGTGCTTCTCCCTGTCTTCCAGTCTGGGATTGCTGCTCAGTTCTGTAACCATGTGTGGCAAGGCTGCCCTGGGGGATCTGAGCTTCACCAAGAGGCATTTCTATTTAGCCAAAGAAATACCCCCTTGTGTCTCTCAGTTCTGAGTTAGTTCCACATGCTGCCAAATCCTGCCTAAGTCTGCTGCTTCTGTGCATTAGGCAGGGTGGGAGCATGCAGGGGAGAGCAGCTCAGTGGTGGAGCTGCTGCTTTTTCTTTGAATGCTCTCATGCTGGTGGGTGCAATGGGGTGGGGGCTCTGCGGCAAACCAAACCCCATAAATGTTCTGGGTTAAAAATAACCCTGCAGAAAAGGGAGTGGGGAGAGAAGAGAGGCTATTTTTAACCCAGTATGCAGCAGCATTTGATTCTGGTGTTGGTCTGCAGTCAGTCTGCATCAATGCAGCTGGGAAAACGTGGCTCCATCCTCACCAGCCCTGACACAAGAGCATACTTCCTGGCCAGATCCTGCTGCCCTGGTACTACAGTCCTGCTCCCCTTCCCAAGCTGTGTGCCCTCTTCCACTACTGGTTTGTGTGCCCTGGGAAAAGGAACAGTGTCTAGCATGGCAGGAAGAATTGTGACCAGTGCAAATCTACTGGGGAGGCAAAAAACACCCTACCCCATCTTTGCTAATGCCACACGCTTGATGTCCATCTCCTCCAAAACCTGCCCAGGATGCTTCAGGCAGGAATGAATTGTTTACTTTGCTACTTTTGGTGCTCTGCATTTCTGGTGAGTGAGTCCCTTGCAGCAGCAACACATGGCTCCCAGCTTGGAAACCCCTCATTCCAATGAGAAAGTGAAGAGATTCAATGCACTTGGCTTATCCAAGAAGGAATGAAATGAATACCATGAGAAAGGGTTACTGGTGAGAAAAGTCCTGGTCAGCTGTTAGAGAGGCTGAATCAGCTTTGGGTAATCAGGGCAGAGAAGTGCTGGAAAAGGCTTTCCTAGGACCACAAGCTGTAGCAGTCAGCACAGGGGGGTGACCGGCCTAAGGCAGAGACCCTGCTTACCTACAGAACTGCATGGGTAGTCTTGGGGTAATTGCTGCTGCTAGCCTGAGACACAATGCATTTTGGTCATTCGGAGTGGTTCAGAGGGGTTCCCCCACATCTTAAGGAGCAAAGGGCTTTTGCCATCACCTTATCTCAGTTTCTACTGCCTGTGTGTGCCAGGGGCCATTGGAACAGGGAGCAGGGAAGACTGCTGTTATCAGGTCATCAGAGCAAAAGTAATTCCACATCAGCAGTGGTGCCATAACCTTATGTAACGAGCAGGCCAGGCCACAGGGGAAGAGCTTGGTGCTGTAATGACGCAGTGGCATGATGTGGTGTCAGGCAGGCAACCTGTGCCTTGCCTGCATATGGAGCTAAGTGCAGGAGGTGGGCTAGAGCCTGTCAAGGGCTGAAAGTGCCTTTCTGAGTATTGGGGACTTTTGGAGGCACATGGGAGGAAACAGACTGGGGAACAAGATTTCTGCCTGGTTTTGGTCTTCAGAAAAAGCAGGCAGACATAAAGAAACCCCTGCTAAGTGCCACCCCTGGGGCAGCTAGTGTGGCCGGACACAGCTAAGGGTGGGGGCATAGGAGCCTTGGCAACACAGCAGCCAAATGAATGTGTCCCCAGTGGAGCTGCCTGAGTTGCTCAGGAGGCTCAAAGCTAATTGTCTTGGGGCTGTTAGAGGTGGGACAAGGTTGTGTGTGCTTGTAGAACGGTCTTGTCTGATGTGAGTGAGCCTGCAGGACAAGGGTGTGCATCGGGATGAATACTGGATGGAGAGGAGGACTAGTAATGGTATGGTGAAGAAGGGCAAGGGATGGGGGAAGATAGTCTCCAGCCAGTGGCAGATGAGGAGAGAGTCCTGGCAGTGTGTCCTGGCCTGACAAAAGTATCCCTAAACTTGAGACTCTCATCAGGGCTTGTTGCTTCCCTGGGCAGTGGTACCTCCTTGGCAGCTGCTGCCTGAGCTGTTGCAGGTGATGAAGCTGTGTCATGTTTGAGCAGGGACGCCAGTGCCATTCGTGCTGGTGCCCTGGGGCAAGTCAGCAACCTGTCTGGGTGCTGGGCTTGCACCAGATAGGCTCATCAGTTTGGATGAGCCAGACGATGGTATGGGGGGATCCCTGACTCCATAGTCATCATGTCCTGTGAAGGACCAGGGTGGGAGGGAGCCATGTAGTCAGCACTAAGCCTGCTTTGGGCCAGAGCTAAACCCTCAGTTGCAGGCAGACAAGAGGATGTTTGGAGCCAATTCCAGCCACTCATCAGCAGCATGCCAGAACTTTATCAGTGCCACTCAGCCATCATCCTGGCTTGTGTCTCTGTGTCCAGGATGGCAGTGGCACTCTGCAGCGCAGCAGCTCCCTGGGGAAAATCCGGGATGTGATACGGAGGAGCAGTGAGATGTTGGTCAAGAAACTGCAGGGCAATGGTCCCCTGGAGCCCAGGAACACCAGGTAGGTACAAGGATCAGGCTGGGTACAGGGCAGGTGGGGGCCCTGACACCTTGTGGGTCTGGATCTGATCAGACACAGCGTGGTCAAACCTGCTCTCCTCTGATTTCTTGTAGCATGAAACGAGCTGCATCATTAAATTACTTGCACAAGTCTAGCGATGCTTCATTTGAGGTAAGCACAGGGTGGGTGGAGGGGTTGGTACAGGAGTGGGTATTGGGGTGGCGGCCTTGTGGCCTGTGTCACAGCTGGTGAGGGGCATAATAGCGGGCCACAGGTGCAGTGCCTGAGACCTCACAGTGTGTGCACTCTGCAGCTGTGCGGTATTGGAGCCACTCTGCCTAGGCTGGTGGTCCCACGGCACCCCTGGGCAGCTGCAGACCTCTTCCAAGGTCATAGCTCCAAACCTGAAGGTGTTGCCTCCAAGTACCCACCTCCCTGCCTGCTCAGCAACCCCTCTAGCCACAGAATGAGAGCAGAGGCAGCACTTAATGGGTCTGACAGCAGCACCACCAGGGCATCTCTGGCTTGTGAGGCAAGGGGTGCAGGAGTTGGGGTAGCAGCTTTGGGGCATGGGGTTGGACTGCAAGTACCTCACCGGCACTGTATTTTTTCTAGGGCACCCAAGGCCTCCGTGCAGAGAGCAGAGGCCTCAGCGCCAGCAGCATGGACCTGTCCTCCCACAGCTCCCTGCTCTCCTCCAACTGACCTGGCTGCTCTGCTGCTGGGCACCCTGGCTTTGCGCTGCACAGGGCAGCACCCGGCACCTCCCCACACCACCTGCTCTGTTTTCCCCATCACCGGCTCTCGTGCCACCGTCTGCCTGCCCAGCCCGGCCTCCCCCGGGAGTCCCTAGCTAGTTTGGGCACCGCAGCCCGCCCGCATGCTCCTCTGCCGCACATCGGGCTCAGCAGCCCCGGTGGCGGCTTGCTCGGTACCGGTCGCACACGCTCACCAGGTAGAATCGCCAGCCCGGGGAGGGGGGGTGGGCTATCCCCCGGCCGGGGCAGTGGCAGAAGTGCCCCGTGCCCCCGGACGTCGGTCCCCCGCCGGGTGATCGCTGTACTTTATTTTATTAAATAAAACCGACCCTAGAAGCGACCGCGGCTCGGCCTGAGGCGGGGAGGGGGGGGGGGGGGGGGGGGAGCGGGCGCCGCCTGGCGGGGGGATTGCGGCGACGGTCCGCGCGCGGTCCGCCGGCGCGCCAGGGGGCGCTCCCGCCGCGCCGCCCCGAGGCGGTGCCGCTCCCGGCGCCGTTCCCGGCGGACGCGATGGCGCGGATCACGCTGGAGGACCTGGAGCGGCTGGGCGAGGAGCCCGCGGCCGCCGGCGGGGACGGCAGCGACAGCGAGGACGACCAGGAGGAGCAGGGCCAGCTGTTCGCGCACTGGGAGGCCGTGGCCAGCACGCATCGAGTGAGCCTGCCCCGAGGTGAGCGCCGGGCCGCGGGGGTGGCGCGGGCCCGCCGGGGCTGACGGCACGAACCGGGACTCCTCCTGCGCTGCGGCCGGGGCGAGCCTTGTCTCTCCTGTTGCTTTGCCTTGCAGACATGGCAGGCCCGATCGCCCAGATGGCCCGGCACAACCAGGCTCGCGAGCCTGTGCCGTACGTGTCCCTCTCGCAGCACGGGAAGGTGAGGCCGGACCCTCTCCGCACACCCGGGTTCTCACCCGCTGCCCGCCCGTGGTGAGGCAGACTCCGGTGCTGTTGCCAGCTCGGGGAGCAGGAAGAGCCTCTCCCTGGCGGGGAAGGTGGCCCCGTGTCGGCAGGCGCGCACAAGCCTCACAGAGGTTCCCGCAGAAGCATCCCAGGATGGCACCTCTGGATCGGTGCAGTATTCTGGTGTTCCTGCATCTCCTCCTCTGTAGAGTAATGGCAGTGCTCAACTTCCCGGCCTTTATTTTAAAATTGTACTAGTCCTGCAGCTTTCTCTGGTCTTCTGACTTCTAGCTGCCTTCTTTACCAACCTGTTCTCTGCTGGGGTGGGCAGATCCAAGGGAGTGAATTTTCAGTTCAGAGTCTGCTCCCTGCCTTGCTCGAAACTCCTCGTTGCATAGCTCAAAGCCCTGCTGGCTTTGTATTTATGCTGGTTATGTGGCTACTGTTTGAGCTGGAGATCTCAGCTGGCATAAGATAAATATGCTTCTGTGGGGAATGCAGGGCCTCTGGCCCTTGTCGTCAGACCTGAGCATGTGTTGTTACTTGTCACAACTGCCAATCCAAACATGGTGTCTTCTGCCTGAAGATCTCCTCTCCATGCTGGTCAAGTTGCACACTTCTCATCTCTTGCACATATGGGTGCTTCTGAGCTTTGAGAAATAACTGCTTGTCAGACTGGTTCCTGTGTCTCTGCAGGCCTCATTGGGCTTGCTACCCAAGGCATCTGTCAGTTGTCCTCTATATGAGGAGAGGTTAACCAATTTCTTCTGGGCTGAGGTCCAGCACTCCCTGTAAAACATGTCTGAGCATGTGGGTTGTGCAGCTCTGAACTGGGGCTTCACCACACTCTCTCTTTCCCTGTTCTTCTGGTCCCGGGGACTTAATCTGGCTTCTTTTCCACCTGTGTTGTTCCCAGGCAGGAATGTGGGCCCAGGACTTTGTGGGAACTGAAGATCTTTTGTTGCCTCAAGATCCTCTGTTCCTGAGGAAGATTCTTGGAGTTTGAGGCTGGGTGAGAAGAGCCACTTCCTGGCATTAGTGCTGAGGGGACTTTGGAGCTGGGCTCTTAGGGACACATTTCCCAGGTTCAGGCAGGTCATTAGTGTTTGTTGCTTCTCTTGAGCTATCAGTGCTACAAGACCTCATTCTCTCAGAGGCAAGTGAGTTACTGTGTCACCTACAGTGCCGTGCTCTGTCGATACTCAGTCAAATTCCCCAGCTCACATTGCAGGGACCTGTTGCTACTGGATCTGTGTGAAGCATCTTCAATATTTCTCTTGGCCAACTCCTATCTGGAGTGGTAGTGCTTAATATAAGGGTCAGGCTGTGGCATACCCTGCTGTTGTGACTTGCTGAGTTGATAGGTTTATTTGCAGATGGTGTGGCAGATGAGAGTTGCAAATAGTGTAGAGGAACTGGTGGTTTTCTTGCTTGGAAAAGACTCTTGCCCTGCTCTGCTTTGCTTGGTGGGACAATAGCTGGCATGGCCTCAGCTAGAAGGCTGGCCTGCAGTGTTTTGGGGCAGTCTTACTGGCATCCCACTGATGCACAATAGTAGGCCAGATGCCTTCCTTCTGCCTTTGGTTTGGCTCTCAGAGACCTGATGTGGGTGGAGGCACAGGGAGGACAACAATTCACTGTTGAGTCTGGTCACAGCTTCCTGGCTCGGTCACTGCCAGCACAGCTGTGGAAGCAAGAAGTTTGGAAAGATACCCTAAGCTCTGGAACAAGGTTGTCTCATGACCACTTTAATCTGGCTGAAGAACAAGAGAACAGCAGGAAGATAGGTGCTGGTTACAACTTCCTAGCATCTCTTTATGTGTTACCTGTGATCACAGACGTGCCATGAGCTGAACTATGAGCATATCCAGGTGCAATTTGCCCTACTCCCCTTGCCCTGCTTGTGTGTTGGCTTTCTCCAGAAGACTGGACATTCTGTCTTGGAAATAGAGATTCTGACCCATCTCACAAAGTTGTCCTCTCTGCACCACCTGAGTTCATGTCTCTTCTTCCTCCTATCACTTTCTGGTATGGGAGAAGGAGTTTTGTTCCAGTCTTCACAGCTCTTCTGGATGCTAGAGCTCTTCTGGCAGATTTTCCCCTCTACTGGGTGGGAGTCTTTTTGCTCATTATCTTCTGTGCATACAGTGTTCCAAGGAAAAGGCACTGTACCTGAGGATAACATCAGCCTTACTGGAGGCCTTTGGGTGCCTGGAATCAGGAACATCCTTGTGAGTAGGCAGGACAGAGACCAGAGGATGTACTGCATTCCTTGTGCATGCCAGGAGCCTCCAGACCCCCTTGCACCCTGTCCCTTGTCTGTGCCTTTCCTTTTACTGACTTTTGCCCGGTGCTCATAAGTATCCTTGTCTGAAGTGTGTGTCATGCCAGCTCCCCTTGCCTTCTTTGTCCTCCTCTGCCAACTGATTAGCAGAGGGGCTTGTTTTGGCAGGGTTGTGTCTGCCCGCTTCTTGCCTATCAGTGTTGGTTTTCCACCCAAGTGCTGCAGTGTTGTCAGCGTGCTTAACTCTGACTTGGCTTCTCTGTGGCCTGTTTCAGTGCGAGGAAGCAACCTATGAGGAGCGGCATTACCCAGCTGGGAAGTGGGCGTGTGTCACCAAGGGGGAGCCCATGTATGAGCAGAGCATCTCCATGAGCTTCATGAAGCTCATGCGCTACATCTGCAAAGAGAACTCAGTAGGTGTGTGCAGGCAACAGCTGGAGGGGCTGGCAGGCTGCACAGAGGGAGGGCTTTACCACTGTCCATCTGGAGTGGGGAGGAGCGCTGCCACTTCTGACCCACCTGTCTAAATGCCTTCCTACCTCCTAGGTTGCTATCTGGGCATGACAGTCCCGGTGCTCAACGAAATCCACCTGACCAAAGATGAGACCGAGCTGGAGCGTGAGGTCGTAACTGCCTATTATCTCCCAGGAGAGTTCCAGCAAAATCCTCCTGTTCCCATGGACCCTGAAATCCACATCACCGAGAGGGCACCGCTCCGGGTTATAACCAGGTGACTCCAGCACCAGAGATGTTTTCTCACCTCAGCAGAGATGTATGAACTCCCTGCATGGCTGCTGTGGTTCCTTGGGCAAAGGGATGGGAGCCCTGGCTGTGGGAAGGGGGAATGTGCTGGCTCTTTTACTTATGTTGCTTCCTTTGCTGCAGGGTTTTCTATGGGATGACCACTGAAGAGACAATTCTGCGGGAGATCAATCTCTTCTGGGAGCTCTTGGGCTCCACAGACACTGTGCTCCGGGAAACCTACATTGTGGCTTCTTATGAAAATCCCAGCATCCCTCAGCGCCGCAATGAGATCTGGTTCATCTGCCGAGCAGAGTGAGTCCCCTCTGTGACTGCAAACCGTCCTGTGACTGGACCTGGTGCAGATGGCAGTTCTGACCCAAAGGAGATGGAACATGTCCTGACCCGCTATTCACCCACAAAATGACAGACCAAGAGACTGCGGGGTGGGTTTGCAGCCTGCCCTGCAAGGGTCCTGTCAGGGGAAGTCCTGCCTGGTCTGCACTTCACCTGCCCCCACAGGAGCCAGCTGAGGCTGGAGCTGGCACCAGGGACAATCTCTGCAGCAAGCTCCTGGTGGGAAGCATGTGGTGGGGGGTCATTAAGGCAGTAACCATGTGGGCTTGTGCAATGTGCTAGCCTGACCTGTGCTCCTCTCAGCTCTGAGCTGGGCTTGCAGAGCTGTGCCAGGTATGCTAGTGGGGCTTGTGGTTGGCAGAAGCACAAGCTGATGGTGTCTAGAAAGCAAATGACTGTGTATAAGGTGTGGGGCTCTGTGTGGCCTCTGGCCTGCTTCCTGTGAGAATGGCTGCCTGTCCCGAACAGAACCACTGAAATGCTGCTACAGGGACAGTGGGGTTTGAAGGGGGAAAGGGCTTGAATTCAGGTGGGAATCCTGAGTGTTTCCTGCCGGAGTGGCTCTCTTTGGACTGTTGGATGCCTCCCTGGCTGTCACTCAACAGTCATCAGCCAGGACTGGGGCACTGGCAGCCTTTGTCCATCTATTGTGGGTGCTGTTTTGCAGACCTGCTGCTGAGGGACAGGTGCTGACAGTAGCAGGCGTGGCACCACTGTGTGTTGTGCATTGATCAGTAAGTTTCACATCCATGAATACCGTCATGCTTTCCTGGGGGAAGCTGGCAATGCCAACAGTAAATAAACCCAGCTCAAACCACTGCAGCTACAGATCACTGATGGTGGGGATGTGGGGTGCATGGGTTGGCTTGGGAAGAGGCTTGCTGTCTCCTTCCTGAAGATGCTCCAGGCTGCAAAGCTGTGGCTAATTTGAAGGGCTCTGATGTTTGCCCAGGTTATGACCCTGTGTTAAGCCAAGCACAGCCTCTGCACTGTTGCACATGCTGTTTTTGTTGCTACTGCAAACAACTGTGGGCACACTCCCCTGCCGGTAAGGTGCTTTGCTGTTGGATGGGGTCTGCTCTAGCCTCATTTTTCTCCATGCAAAATTTGGATCCTTTGGCTGTACTGCACATGGGCTCCTGATCTTTGGGGGTGAGAATTCTAATGTGACTGTACGTCATGCTGGTTGGCTGCAGAAACACGTACTTGTGTAGGGATGTGTTTAACTGGCTTGGTGTCAAGGGACTTGTGACTGCTTCTGACCCAGTTCCCAAGGGGTTTGCTCCTGCTGTGGGTGTGAATGTGTGCTGTGTGGCTCGCTGCCTGCTGCTCAAACTCTGGCTCTGGCCCTTTGGCCCTACACTGCAGCTGGAGAGTAGGGATGGGGGGAAAGCCAGGGCCAGCTCTGTGGTCTCACTGCCTTTAGCAGCACAGGTGGCTTCTGCCACTCCTTTCTTCAGTCAGATGCTGTTCACTGGCCTCTCCAGGCTGGCTTGCCGTCTGGCAGCAAGGAGTCTGGGTGCCTAGCTGGTGGCTGTGGGAAGAGTGGGGCTGAGCATGTTACACCCTTCTCTGCAAGGGAACGAGGAAGCAAGGAAGCTTCAGGCAGAGTCTGGGCAAGCACAGCAAGGGCAGGCAGTGGTTTCCTGGGTATCTTATGGTGCAGTTCTTGTTCCTGGGGCACTAAAGGCAATATGGACTGGGGAGATGCAGTGACAGCCTGCAGCTCTGAGGCTGATGTGGTAAGTGCTCCTCAGACAAATCATGATACCTGGGTCAGCAGTGCTGAACTCACTTTCTCTCCTGGGAAAAAGCAGCAATGCTCTTATGTGAGGCTCAGGTGGTCAGGTGGCTCAGTATCAGTGGGAGAGAAAGTCTGCCAGTGTGTGTGGGACAGAGACACTTTCTCTTACTACACATTAGCTGCTTTGCTTGTCTTGAGCTTTCAGGTTGAAATAAAACTTTCTTTCTAGAGCTTTTTGAGTAGGGTACCACTTCCTCTAAGGCTTCTTGGTCCCCAACCACAACCAGAACAGCTTTTGGTGGCAGGAGATGATGGCTTCCCTACACGACGGGACTGGTCTGTGGTTACTGGCAAAGTTCCATGGCTGCATGCCCTGTGGGAGCAGCTCCGTGGTCTTCCAGGAGGTGGTAATGGAGGCTTCTGGTGCAGCACCAGAGTGGCACTGCCACGCAGGGCAGCAGCACGCTCCAATCCTGTGCCACAGGTTTTGCTGAGCACAGGCTTCAGCATCCTCTGTGATGGATTCAGCAGCGCTTGCGGGGATGTTGTGTGCCTGATGGCGAGACTTCCATGCAGTACCAAAAGCAGCTAGCATTTTGGAGGCTCAGCAAACCGGCTGGAAAGCTGGCGTTCAGAGCTACAGCTGTGAAAGCCCCTGTTGCAGGACTGCAGCACATTCTACCAGAGGCATTGGGTCGGGCAGAGAGGCCTCTAGCCTGAGCCATGCAGATGGCCAGACCAGCTAATGCCTCGGCTTGGGCCCTGCAGAGAAGCAGCAAGGGGCAGGCTTCTTGTGCTGTGTCCAGCCCTCTGCCCCTCGCAGGGTGTGGAGCTCCTGGCCCCTGCTGCCCAGTGCCTTCATAGGGTCTCTCACAGCGGTACAGACCGGGAGCTTCTGCCATCAACTTAACAGCCCGACTACGAGGAGCCCCTGGGCGGGAAGGGACCTCTGTCGCCTCCTCGCTGCTCCGGGCACGCCGTGTTCGGCAGGAGCAGGGGTCGCGCAGCGCAGGGGCTCCTGGCGCGGCCCTCACGGCCCCCGGTACCGGGTAGGCTCTGCACCATGACGCCGGCGAGCCCCTCGCCTCGCGATGGAGGCACGGGGGGGGGGGGGGCGAGCCTGGCACCGGCCGCGGGACCCCGCTCCTCCCGACCCCGCCCGGTTTCCGGTGGCTGCCCCTCCCCCGGAACCCCTCCCGCCGGCGGCGGCGGGCGGGGCGGCAGCGGCATGGCTGGGGGCTGGCGGGCGCGCTGACTGGCGCGGCGGCGGCGAGGGGTGCGGAGGATGGCGGCGGTGCGGGCGCTGCTGGTGCTGGGTGAGTGCGGGCCGGGGCAGCCGCCGCAGCTTCCCCCGCCCCGGGAATGCAGGTCCCGGCGGCGGGGCGGGGGCGGAGGGGCTTCGCACCCCCTCTTGCGTCTGTAGCTGGGCCGCGATGAGGCCGGCGGCGGGGCGGGGGGCTCCGCGGCTGCCGCCGCCTCCGGGGCTGAAGGAGGTGCGGCCGTGCCCGGGGCTGAGCCTCCGGTGGTCCGCGCCCCCTCGGGTTGGGGGGGGGGGGGGGGGGGGCCTCGGGGCTCCGGCGCGGAGCAGGGGCTGCGTGGGGCCCTGTGTGTTCCAGCCCGGGGGCGGCCGCGCCCCCGCCCCGCGCAGCCCCGGGAGCCACCGGGGCGCCTCGCCCGGCTCTCCTTCCCCGGCGTGCGCCGGCTCGCCCTGCCCGCCCGCCCGCCCGCTCGCTCCTATGGGGGAGCGTCGTGCCTAAATCCACAGGGATGCAAATGCGCCAGACATTTGCCGTCTGGGAGATGGCGACCAGACGCTCCCGGAGCAGCCGCGCTCCGGGGAGGGCTCCCAGAGGCCCCTCTAGCGAGGCTTGGCCCCGACCCGCTCCCCTCCGGGCTCCGTGGAGAGAGCTGAGACTGGGAAGGCTGTTTGTGTGCAGTGGTAGGTGGTTTTCCTATGAAATCTGATCAGATCAAAACTAGAGAACAATCAGTGGGCGCGCGGGGGGGTTCCACCCGTGGAGATTCACCTCCCGGCTGCTGGAGGGGTTTTGTCCCTTGCTGAGCGCATCTGGATGAGCCCTCTCCCCCGCCCCCCCGTGCCACCCTCCATGCCGTGTAGGGTGTGAGCCAGCCTCCCTGCCCTGTCCTAGCTCTGCGGCCCGTTGATTTGCCTGGCTGCTTGCTTTTCACGTTGTCCAATTCCAACTACAAAGCCCAGACCCACCTTCCCTCGCTCTGCTCCATGGTGTTTCTCCCCCGCTGGCCTGGCCTCTTAGCACGGTTTCCCTTGTCTGAGGAGCCCAACGTCTTGGCTGTGGCATGAGAGCCGCAGGGGCTGTGAGCTGGTTTTCAGCCTGGCTTTGGAAGGTCCCACGGCTGTCCCATAACAGAGCACCTTGTTTCTTCTCTTTGGAGCCCTGCAGATGGGGAGGGTCCTGCGTGCTGCTAGTAGCCCTTTGCAGTCCTTTCTTTCTCACTGTGCACAGTTGTAGAGTTTGCTTTCCAGTTTCTGCTGCAAAATCAAGAGCAATCTTAGTTTAGCACTTGGGTAGGATACTACCTCTGAGAGAAAGATATCTATAGCGCTTCTGCCCTTCCATATCTGGAGGTGTAGCTGAGCCCTGCTGCCAGGCGGTAAGTATTGTCCAATTTACAGCTGATAAGCATGAAAAGCTGCGCTTATTTAGCTGATTAGCACCGTGATTGCAGAACGTCTTGGCAGCCTTCTGGGAAGGCTGTTTCTGGAGAGAGAGTATATGCTTAGCTTGGGCCCTGGATTGAAGCCACAGGGCTCTGTGAACCTGCCACAGCATTCACCTAGCTGCCAGCAGGCCACTACCGGCAGCTGGGATGTGCAGACCTGCCTGTGAGGGCTGTCGGTTGCCTTTCCTACCAGCACACTCTGCTCTACAGTTGCTGGAGTTTCTGTGCGGCTCCAAGCATGTACACTACTCCTTGTTTCTCTTGCTGAGCAAGACCATGTCCTGCAACACTGGGAGGAACACGCTGCTGTTGGGCTCACAGACACTAAAAAATCTCAGATGGTGAAACATAGTGTTTGACATCTAGGTTTTTACAGGCTAGTGGTAAGTTTTATGGGCTGTAAGGCGTCGTCTCCCTTTGCCTGTAGATGCTGTTTGGAAAGAGCACTGGGCAAAGACCTGTGAGGCGTGGAGGCTCATGCAGGTCCTTTGCCATGTGTTTCAGAAGTGCTCGGTGCCTGGACTGCTGGTCCTTGTTCCTCCATTGCCGTTGTTCAGTGAAGCTGTGATCTTTCTGGCAGTGGCACTGCAGCATGCCAAATGTGTGCTGACTTATGCTGGAACATCTGGTTGAAGTGCTAGCAAAGGAAATATTTGCTGAGTCAACTTTTCTTTAAAGTGAAAAAAACCCCAAAAGGTCGATTTTGTTCTGGAAATGCCTCCATGTCCTGTGGTGAGCTCTGTGTTTCTGTATGGCAGTACTTTTCTCATGTTTGCTAGCAAACCTGGTCTTAAAGAAGAAAATTTCTGAAGACGGTAATGACCTGATCCCCCTTGGGACTTGACTGTGTTCAGATGGGGCTCTAGGCGGGCTGGAACCCTGATGTGGCAGGAACTTCAAAGGCGTGGCAGCTTCATAATCGTGGCCATAGGCACTTCTTTGTCTGCACAGTGGGGTCCTGAACCACTGTGAGCTGGCACTGATCGGAGGGTTGTCATCTTCTGCATCCTTTAAAGATGTCCTCTGAGCTCTTAATTGATCTGGAATGAAGCCGTCTTCTAAAGGCAGATGGGCAGCCATTTAAACTGCAGCAAGCACCCTGTGTTTAGTTGCATGCTGGGTAATGAACACTTGCCAATTGAGAATATGTTTCCTCCCAGTCTGCTGAATACCTCTTGCTCAAGGGAGGCAAGTGGATGGCAGCTCATATCTGCTAGTAGGTCAGATGTTTGGCCAAGGGCTAGTCCATGTTGCATCCAAGCAGATAGGCACGTGTCCTAGGAGGGCAGGCTGCACTTTCTCTAAAGGCCATGGAGCTCAAGGGGAATGGAGAAAAGAAGGTAGGAAAGGGGTGGGAAGAGAAGAACCTGGCTTTGGGGCAATGGACAAGAGTGCAAGGGCCAGTTTGGCTGTAAGCGATAAGGCACTTCAAAAAGATCTGAAGGCTGTGAGGCCTGGTTACAGGTATTTGCTAGAGGATTTTTACACTAATATTTTTCTTGCCTTCATTTCAATTCATCTGCTATTTAAGTTGCAAAGATCAAAGCTATATTCCAGCAAGCTAACGTGGACTTAAGTAAATAGCTGGACCTAGTACACCTCTTTCCAGTGAATAAACACTCTTTCCTCTCTGAACATTTTCAAGCATACCTCTCATGCCTGGAATGCAAAATATTTCACATTAGCAGTGGGTGTTTCCACTACTTTCGATATTTGGGAACTTGGAACAAATGCTTATTTAGCAGCGGACAAATTTAGGTACAAATGTGCTCTTTGTGAAGGCAGTTGCTGCTGCGGTGTTTGCAGGGAAATTCCCTTGAGACTGGGGGACATGTTATTGTTTGTCCAGACCACAAGGAGCAGTTCTCGTTCTCCTAACGTGGTCTCGTGGGTTGGGACAGGCAGCTCTTTGGAAGCCTGGAGGGCAGCAAGACCAACAAGATGTTTGGCAGATGCACAGGAACATTCTTCTTGGTGAGGTTTAAGTTGCACAGGGTGTTAACTTTGGGTTTGGTGGGGTTTGTGAAGGCTGTGAACCAGCACAGTGGATTTTGCTGTGTAAGTGAAAGAGGCAGGCCCACAGGTGGGCCTTTGGCATGGCAAATACCTCCTGGAGAAGGCTGATAGTGCCTGATGTGGGAGAAAGGCAACTGTAGTGTTTTTTACCTTTATAAGAAATCAACTGTGTCTTGGGGGAGAGAGGAAGGAGAGATGGAGAAATGACGATTTGACAACTGACTGAAAGAAAGACCAGCGTATTGGTAATTGGTCCTCAGTGTACATTTCAGCATGGCAGAGGTGCCAAGGTGAGTGGTCTGATTCCACGTCAGGCTCCTTGCTTGGAAGATGTTGGGAGGTGTCATCTAAGAGCTACTTGTAAATGCTTTTTAGTCTGTTAGAAGAGCAGATGTTGTATTGCACAGTGGGGTTAAAAGGCTGTGCTGTGAATGTAGTATACCTTATGTGCTGGATTGCCTGAAATAAGCAATCCCACTGCTGGACATGGAAGAATTTGTTCTCTGAGAGAGACCTTACAGGAAGGAGGTAGGGATGCTGCAGATTTTCAGGCTGTTTGCTTGCTTCCTAATACCAGAGCAATTGAACCACAGCACAAGGAAGCAAGCACACTGATTTTGGAGGATGTGGCCAGTTCAGAGTCCTGTACTTCTACCTCCTTCATCCTACCAGACCCTGTCGGGATGTGCTGTGCTGGTTGTGTTGATGAGGTGTCAGCTCTCTCCTTTTCCCCGCCTAACACTGTGGGATCTGATCCAGAGGCTGCTTTCCTGCACTGCTGTTGGGTGCTATGTGAGGGAGCATTGTCCAGTCACCTCTCAAGTCATACAGGGCCAGCAAGTCCACCTTTGCACTACACTGGGAACTGTTACTCTTGCTGTTTGGTTTAGAGGGCAGCTGGTGTCCCTATAAAAGGACTAGACTGAAGGATCATCATTCTGGAGAAGAATGATGAAACCATCTCCTGTTTCACTCTTCCTGTGCTTTCTGAACATATATATCACTGTGCAGGCAGTAGAAAGGAAAAGAGGCTTGCAAGGTATGTTGTTATGTGGATATAGGTTAGTTTGGGAACTAGACCAGAATCTAGCTTTGCAGGAGGCACATGAGTGTCTGCAGTCTCAAGAAGTGAAGTACTGGAAGAACAGGTGTCTAGGGTTTCTTCTGGAAGTGGGCAAAGGCTGGTTGTAGTCCTGTGGGCTCTTAGGGATGGAGACACATTCAGTGTTTTTAGCAGCTGCAGTTCTCCGTGTCCAGGCTGTGGATCTGGGTGCTGCTTGAATAGAGGTTGAATATGTTTGTCCAGATTTCCTCTTGCCTCTGCTTTGGTGTGTTGCAGCATGGTGAGGATGAACCCATGCTAACCCGTCAAGGCAAGGACTCCATTTCTGGTTATTCCTTTGTTCCAGGGAAATACTTGGCAGCAAGCGCTGTTCTGTGTTTACCTGCGTCTCCTTTTAATCTGTGCAGCCCTTGCCGAGTAGCTGTGGAAGATCTTCAAGCCAAACACAAGTGGTCTTTGTTTCAAAGCATCAATTTGTGTTGGCAGCCAGGTCTGCAGCGCATGTGCTTTTCATTGACTGCTACTTCGGCTCCATTTCTCACTCTTGCCAGCTCTTTTTTAAATTTAATACAAAAATGTTTTCCCTGATCTTAAAAGGTTGAACCGTACAGTACTTCTAGTCTTAATTTAAGCCTTGCCATTTTCAGGGAAGCAGTCTGTTCTGTGACCAGACAGAGACTGCTTCCCTCTACTCTGAGAAGTAACTAATACATGCTCTCTGATCAACAAAGAGAGAGGCAAGGGGGGACTTCAGAGTGGTTTGCAAGTTTCTGAAAGCCTGTTCTGTGTGCCTGGGATGAGGAGTTTGGGTGTGCCTGCCCAGCTCTGACCATTCCTGAGCTTGCTTTTCTTAGAGTAGTTTGGGAAAGTTGATGGGTAGGTGCTTTTGTTGATATTCTTTGCAGACTGTTACTGCCTGGGACTGCTCATTTTATTTGATTAGCTTTCAAAAATCCATCCTCTATTCTCTGATTTTGACCCTCTGCAATTGTTTTCCAAAGGCTTCTCTTGAAAATCCATTCTAATCCTTAAAAATTATAGGTGACATCCAGGCAAAGGCCTATGTCATTACTTAAAACGTTTCTGTTGGTAGTGAACAGGTGAATGCTGAGGTGTTCAGATGCCCCAGAGAGCAGAATGAAAGCTAGCCATGTCCAGCTGCAAAAGTCAGGATGGAACAGCGCAGTGAGGAGTACTCTTGAACTCCTGTCCCCTTGCACAGCAGGTCCACACAGATTGTGTGTCTGGAGAGGAGGCATGACTGTTTTTAAACTGATGATTCCTTGTGTGAGATGGTGCTTACCAGTGGGATACCAATGGTCTGTCTTCTCCTTGTCAAATTAAGCTGTGATTTGAATGAAGCAGGCAGGAAGTTCAGCATTTGTGGATTGCAGTGTACACAGGGCCCCTGAGTGTGCATGAATTCAATCCACCACTGTCAGATGGTTTGGACCTCTGTGAGGTTGGGATGTCTTGGATTGATGCTTGTATTGTGCAGGATGATGAATGAAGAAAACTGATACAAGCAGATTTCTGTCTGGAAAGTGGCGTGACACATTTGATTTCAGGGCATGAACCTTCCCTCTCTGGAAGGCAAGATGTTGCATGCTGGGAGAAAGCGATGACACGGGGTTGCTGTGTGTGCTGGGAGCTAGTGCAGAAAGGGGCTAGGGCTTAAGTCAGTGAGGATTACAAGTCTACTTGTGTTTCAACCCCTGGTTAACCTCTGTTCAGTTCCTGGGTGACTTATCTCCCAGGAGACAGCAGAGTCCATGAGTGGTGTGCACTCGGACCTCAGTGCTAATGGCAGATGTTTGTTTCCAGAGTAGCTCTAAGGTGACAGGCTTTATAACTTTTCCTCTCCTGTGATGCTGTTGTGAAATGAGGTTTGTCCCAGCATCAGAATTTTACACCTGAATGCAGCTCAGGCCACCCTGAAGAGCAGCCAAGACAGTGCCCTACTGCTGTCGATTTGAGCACACTGGCAAGTTGGCTCTGTCCTCCGTCCCCCAGAAAACCAGAGGAGTCTGTCCCCAGAGCCATGGCACGTGAAGGCCGAGTACCGTTCTGGCAGCAGAGGGGTGGCTTACATGCCTCTGGGCAGCCCTATAGGGGGTTGTCCTTGCTGTCCAGTGATGCACAAGATAGGCACAGTATTGCTTAAGACCAGCTACGGTTGCTCATTGGCTTCTTGAAGAGCACAAAGGAAGCCTTTGATTCAAACCATACAGTGGCTCTCCAAATGGTTAAAGGCAGGACAAGCTGTGGCTTGCAAGTTCCTTTATTGCTCTCCATGCATTGTGCTTTGGTGTGTGTCCTGCCTCTGCTGGGCCAGCCCATCACTCACGTGGCACGGATTGATGGGTGCTCCATGGTGCTGGCTCTGTTGAAGTTGCTACAGTGCCTGTATCTGCAGGAAGCTTTCGTGGGAGGAAAGGTTGTGGCTTTTGTCTTTTGCAGCAGACAGGACTAGAGAAGATAAAGACAGACAGTCTTGTGGGGTGCCACACAGGGCAGTGCATCCAATGCTCCTTAACTGTTCATGGAAGCATAGATGGGTCTGTGCTGCTGAGGACAAGTAATTTAGTTACCTCTGCAGAGGGGCCAACACTGGAAGTCTCCTTCAGCAGTTGCAGGAATTCTGCAAGTTGTCTTGGACCAAAGAAGATAGCTTCTTTTGAGTTACTTGATGTTCTTTGTTCCTATCCATCCATACTGCCTGCTGTAAACGCTGTGAGCCTGGGACACATCTGGGCACCTGGCAGGTGCTGTGGGAGTGGCCAGTTCCTGGGCTGAGCTGCCTTCTGTAGCAGTGAGATGGCAGTGAGATCTTGTTTTGTGATCACTCTTTCCTCCAGCTAAGTTTGAACAGTTCTGTATCCACCATATTCCAAACTAAAACCGAGCTCCAAAGGCAACACATCTGTTGCTTTTTTTTCTCTGTTGAGTTCACTCCTGATGGCTCTCCCTGATGTTTTGTGTGTGTGCTTACAGCCTTCGGATGCGTAAGCGGAAGAGCTGCTGGCTGGGCCCTCACCAGCATTGACCCTCCTGCCTGGGTCCTGCCTCTGTCTTGCTGCCTTGTTCTGGCCCAAGTGCAGCTGTTCCTTTTCCAGTTGTGCCTCCTGTCTCCCCTTCTTCCTGATTCCTCTCCTCTATCCAGACCCACCATAGCATGCCACATGCTCCCTTCTCAGACTTTGCTGTTGCTTAGTTTCTCTCCAATGCCTGCCTCTGGGCACTGCTGTTTTGCCAGGTGTGGCTGTGACTTTCTCATCCCGTCCTGAGATTGCCTTTGTCTCCTTGAGCCAGGCCCCCAGGTCGCTCAGGCTGGTGAGAAATCAGAGCAGAGCTGGCGCAGGGCTGCTGAGATGTTCAGGTGGATCTTGGAAATCATAAGTCTTTTTTGACAAGAATTCTTTCTCTTAGCTGAAGAAACATCTCAAAACCATGTGACCTGAAGCAGAAACCACTAATTTGAATGGTCAACATTTTGGCAAGGAAATAACAAGTGTCATATTGGGCATCGTTCAGCATCACATTTTGTTTCTGTGGCCTTGCTGGGATTTAGCCCTGCCTCTCACGGGCTGGAGATGCGTTCCTGCAGACAAAGGCCTGTCATGGGTTTGATGGAGCAATCCATTTTACCTGGGTTGCTGAGTGGCCACAGTGATCAGCCAGACACCTGCAGATATTTCAGCACAACTTCTTGCTCTCCAGGACCTGTTCTGGTTGTCTGTTGCCACAGTTTGTGTGCTGCCTTGGCATTTAATCAAATGTCCAGGTACTCTTCACACTGGTAGATTAGTAGCTGTCCAGTAAGAATTATTTGCTCTCCAGATATATTGGAAATTAGCTTTTTTGCCACAATGGAGGAAAGCGCTTGTTTTTCAAGGAGATCTGGTTAGCATGAATTTCTGTCTCAGTGAGTCTATTATAGCCAAGCTTTTCTTTAATTTGACACTGGAGCTTTGCATTAGATCTATTTAGTGCAAGTGTTCTACTTGGTTATTGATTTGTAAAATATTCCAGAAAGTGTCCTGCTTGCATATTCTTCCCACTCAGTGACTTTTTTCCATTTTTAGCAGAGATAATGTAGCAATGTCTCACAGAGAAGCTACCTTTTAATTAATATTGCATGAGCAGAGGAAATATTAGCTTCTCTGTCTGCTTTCCTATATTTATGGCTTTTAATATAGATTTATAAATGGCTTTAATGAAAATAAACAAGGAGCTGTTCTTCTCTGTGCCCTCTTTGCTTTCAGAGATGATACTGCAGGTTCAGCCTCCCTGGTGATGCTTCTCCCAGGAAGAAAGGTCCTGGACAACAGTGCTTCCCTGCACAACTGTAAATGATGATTGTGAAATAAGGCTGATCTTCAGCTTTCCAGGAATGAAAAGAGGAGGATCTAGGAGAAATCTGCAGACCTTAGGACTTAGTGGGAGACAGATATGGGGAGTTGTGGATGATATTTTGTAGCCAGGAAGCAGTCAGTGCCACATAGATGCAGGCAGTATTTATGAACTAGTGTTCCTGAAACACTGGTGAGAGTTGACACAGAAATCATACAAACCCAGTGGGAAGCCCTGGGCAACCAATCCATCCTCTTCAAGCTTCAGAGGCAGCCAGAGGTTAAAACTCAACAGTGCAGAGCCCATATAAACAGGAGAGACGTGAATACAGCTAGTGGAGTGAAGCCTATTTGAGGTGTCTCCTCAGTGCCTTTTTGTAGCAATTTTTAGTTTGCAGCACTGTGGTGGCTGCTAGGAAAAGCTCAAGTGAATTTGTTGTGAATGCCTCTCCTGGGAGCTTCTTCCCTTCCTATGGGAGGGGAGCAAACAGGTTAAACCTTCAGTAAACCAAGTGGCAAAGCAGGATGCTCCAGAGACCCACTCACCTCCAGTGGGACCCACAACACAGCTGTGCTCTGTGGGGAGTGCAGTGGCAGGATTGCTCCTGATCTACTGCTGTGTGTTGCATTTCCCAACCTCTGCCTTCTCCTTGCTCCTGGGAAGGCAGAGTGGCTGAGAGCATGCTTGTGAGTGGGCTATACAGAGGCAGCAGCATGAGGGGGCACACATCCCTGCAGCAGTTGCCAGTGCATGGATGTAATTTTCAAGACTATGGTACTGGATGAACCATTTCTCCCATGAGCTGTAAGCTGTCTGGAGAGCTTGGCCAGCTGGATCTTCTTGGCTTCATGGCAAATCCATCTGAGTCTCTACAGGCAGATAACTAAGGGAAACTTAGCTGTAAATATACTGCCATGACCTGGAGAGAGATTTAAAATATTTATCCTGGAGCAGAGCTTGGGATATAAATAAGCTCCCTGTCTGTTTCCCTGCACGCAAGGCTCAGTGCAGCTGTCCCTTTGTCCCCAGCTCTGGGAGTCCTCTTTGGGACTGGCAAGTTGCTCGTGGATGTCCATATGGATAGTGTAAACATGTAGCTGACAGCAAAATGGAGAGGGTATTTGCGCTAGTGTAGATGTGAGTTCTTCACTGCGCTTTCTGTCCCCTTGTTACCCCCTCCCTCCCCAGCTGCTGTCCCTGCACTCAGGGTGTTTGTGGAGTTTGTTGGTGAACTGTATCTTGGGGTCTGCCTGGGTAGGGTTGTAACCCTCTCACTTGGCCCCCTGAGCAAGCATGATCTGCAAGACATCTGGACAAAGTGTATCCAAAGGCCAGCACGGGTTTGGGTGGTACTGGGGAGGTTTTGATCCTTCCAGTGGGTTTGGTGGCAGCACGCAAAGAAGCAGCTCACTCAAACACTTTCAGTGCCAAATATGCTTCTTTCTTCAACAGATAGTCCTGGGAGAGCAAAGATGCCTTGCTGGCAGGAGTGTGCCATGCCCAGTCCAGCCTTGGCTCAGGTGCTGAGTAGGCACCGTGCTGTATAGAGAGGTCCTGGCTCTGACAGCAGCTTTGGCTTTTCCTATGATGTGTTGGTGAAGCAGCTGTCTTGGCTTGCAGGCCCCATGTGCATGCTGCTTCTCTTTGCACTGCTTTCCTTGCCCTGGCCTCTTCCCACCCCCACCCCCTGCCCTTTTGTCTCTGCAGCCTGAGTTTCCATTCTCTGGAGTGGCTGGCTGGGGCTCCTGTTTGCTGAAGGGAAGTGCCAGACAGTTTTATGGAGCTTCTTCTGGTTTTTCCTGTCATCTGGAATGGTGTTTCAGCTGGAACAGGAAAAACGTGAAGCCCTGGCCAGAAGCTCTATCCACACACACAGTGCTGTTATGGGGGAATCCCTCTTGGCTGGGCTTGGGATGGCAGGAACAATGTCAGCCTTTGGTCCTCAGCCCAAGGGAAGGGATGTGAGGATGGATCAGGAGGTGCTGGCCCCAGCTACCACGGGATGAGCTCTGAGCCACACAGACCTTGTGGGTGCAGCAATGCAGCCTCATTGCCACAGGGCCTCACCTCGCCTCCAGCTCTGGGGCAAGGAATGCTGAGCCAGCTCTGTCGCAGCTCTTTCCTGCTGGCAGGACCTGCCTGGCTGTTCAACGCCACCAGGCTCTCCTCTACCATCAGAGGAGTTTTGCTTGGTGAAGACCTTTGCATTCTCACATGCCCCATTGTGGGGGAAGCATCATCGTTCAGGGCCACTGCACAGGAAGTGTGCGGTTCGTCCTAGCTCCACTTGGCATCTGTCTACCATGTTTCCTGTAGTGGGAGAAAAGTGCAATACCTTTGCTGTGCTGGCCAGAGAGCTTAGCCTTCAGATCACTGTTTGTCTCCAGCCTGCCACGTGCTGCCAGAAGCAATCATCAGCTGTTTATGAGGAAGCCAGAGAATTGCTCAAAGGCTCAGAGCAAGCCTGGGAGAGTCAGTTGGCAAGAGTGGTGGGTGCAGCGAGCCTGCAGTGGTGCTGAGTCACCCTTGAAACATTCGTGTTTCTCACTGGGGCTTGGCAATGCAGCTGCTGATGTCTACTTGGGAGCCTTTGGCTGATGCACCATTAAAGATGGTTTCATTGAGCCAGCAGGATTCCCATCTCCTACGCTGGGCTTGTGGTCTTCCTGTCTCACTTATTGCTCTCTCTCTGTTTATCTACTATGAAGATGTTGTCCTGGTACTTCTGGGAGTCCCATGGCCACCACTGCCTGTGCTGCTCAGCACGCGGGCACAGGCCCACTTGCCTGACCAAAGCAAGCCTCCTTCTCCATAAACCAGAAGCCAAGTGGTGCAGACAGCTGCCAGCAGCTGTGCCCCGAATGCTTGGGCAGGAGAAGTGCTGGTCTAGCTACCAACTCTGCCCTGTTCCTCTCCCAGCTGCATGACCACAGCACTGCATTCATGGCTTGGGCTGCTTCTCTGGGCTGGGGGCTCAGGAGGGGTACCTGGGCTTTTCTTAGGGGCCTGGGACCACACAGTGGCTTCAGTGGCCCATTAGAATGACATCCTTTTCCTGGGTCCATACATGTCTCCATGGGGAGATGCCCATGCCTCCTCTTGCGGTGGTTGCCAGGAGCATGGGCGGTAGCCCTGTTGCTCGGAGCGGTGCCAACCTACTCCTAGGGCAGACAGGGAGCTCCTGCAGTGCCAAGGCCAGTTGTTCTGGTTCAGCAGCCCCAGCTGTTTCAGGGAGCCAAGGAGCTTGTCTACCATGGGGACTCCCCTCTCTTACTCCAGCTTTTTCCTGTTTGAGCAAGGTGCTATGATGTTGGGAGAGACTGTAGGGCAAAGTGCAGCTCAGCCCAAACACATCCTCCATAAAGACCACAAATGAATCCAGCAACCTTGGAGACAAACTGCACAGCATGGTGTCTGCCCTGCCAGGTTGGTTAAGCCTGCAGTGGAGTATTGCTTGGCAGCAGCCCTGCTCTGCTTGAGAATGAGTAGGAACCTCCCGAAATATTCCCATCACTCTGTGGCTGCAGAGTAGCACCCTTGTTTGCTGTTCTTGCTCCTTGCCAAAGCAGCAGCTAGTTCTTGTCCCAGACCTCGCTCCCTGACTGCAGAGGGTATCATCATGTGCTGTTGCTTCGGGGTGGCCGCTGCCTGGCTTTGAGCACACAGGGAGGCAGGGTCTCTGCTCACTTCTGGTGAGGGTGAAGGCAGGGAGCTATGAAAGTTAAGGGCTGCAGAGCTCCTATGGCAGAGTTAGGAAGCTCGGTTTGGAATGGTCTTGCAAGAAGGAAGCTGGAGGGATGTGTGGCTGGGGAGGGAGCTGGGATTCACAGCGTCTGGGCTGAGGAAGTAGACTGGGCAATGTAAGGAACAGAGACAGGGAAGCCCCAAACTAGTTTGAACCGAGTGGGCGAGTGAGGTCAGTGCCAGGGTCTGTCTATTCTGACATGTGCTGGAACAATCAGGAGGAGTCTGCAGCTGATTACCTGGGCTCACTGTCCTTGTGCTGAGCTTTTTTTCTCAGTTATACTGGTCTTTTCTCCTGCAGCAGGTGTGTGAGTAGGACCTGCCTGCTTTGGGACTGGAGCTGTCTGTGGCAGCAAGCTCTTCCCATGGCCCAGCTGTACCCCAGTGCATTACTGTGAGCTTCGCCTTAGTGTCTGCTCCAGCAATTGATTTACAATGTTCAAACCCCAGTGGCTTTGTTCCGGTTTCTTGTGATAATTACTCAGAAGCTGGACTTGGCCATTCCCATGTATGGGATCCTGGGCCTGGAAGGGCAGGGATCCCCCATGGCTTGGAGCTTCTTTGAACAGTTCTGGGGAGGCTAGTGGGAATTGTGCTAAGTGGTTGCAGCTTTTTTTAATTTTCTTTTTTTCTTCCCCCCCAGTTCTAAAGCTTGGTTTGAAGGGCAGAATTGGCTTCTCAATGTTTGCTTGGTTGTGCTCCACCTAGAAAGCAGTGGAGAGAGGTGTTGTGGACCACCTGAAGTGAGCTCAGGCTGCATCCTGCAGCAGAGCAATTGTCACTTGTTGGTAGGCCAGCAGCCAAGTTGTTTCCAAACAAAGGCTTACTTGTGCCATAAGTCATAGGGCTCCTGGCGGGGTCCATGAGGGTGTCTGGGACCTGGGCAGATGTAATCTTGAACTGGCACACAGGAATGGAGCTGAGGAAAGAATGGACCAGTCTCAATTTCCATTTGGGACCCAAGCAAAACAGGCAAGTACGTGGGATGAGCAGCTGTTAGAGGATGTGGATGTCTCTGTGCTTGCTTTGATTCTGGGTTGTTTTTCGTCCAGATCAGTAAATCCCACCTGGAAGATTATGTATCTGGGTGCTTTGCAGTTGAAATTTTGCTCACAGAGGCAAATGGCCGTCTGTGGAGGAAGTGGGAAGAACAGGATGGTTCTTCCCATCCTGTGTGGTGGTGTGATAACTGGCATGAAGCGGGGGTGTGCAGGCATCGTGTCTCCTGCAAATCTGGAGCAACCTGCCACGAAAGTGAGAGGTTTGGTGGTCATCTGAACAGACCCACACTCATAGTAGAGCTGTTGGATCCAGATGCATGGTACAACTGTTGGGGCATATAGATGATGTTTTCCCAATTTCATCATCATCTTGATCTCCTGGAGCTCCTGGAGCCAGTTCCTTCTGGCTCACGAAGCCAAAGTCAGCTTTGGCTCTTGCAGAGCATTTCTTGGAAATGCTGCTTTGTACCCACGATTGTTTTCCTGGGTGCAGTGAGTTTTTGTTTTTACTTTTAACTGGAAATGGGAAACAATGTAGATTTAAAAGGCTTATATGATGGGTGCCCAAAGACTTTCCAGATGTTAGGCTTGGTCAGACCAAGTCTGCCATGTTCAGAGCTCCTTGCCTGAATGAAACCCTTTCCATGTGGCTTGTTGGGAGAGAGTGGTTTATTGCAACTCTATCCATATGAGAGGCTTTCTCAACTGGAATCTCTTGCAGAAAGGAACATGCTGGTTGGAAATCATTTGGAGATGCTAATATCTCTGGGTGTTTGGCTTGTCTGCTGTTTCCACAGTATCTGCTGAGCAGTGGAATAAGCTGTATGTGGAGCAGGCGTGCTCCGAGCAGCTGCTTTATGTGGCTATAGGGACCAGCCCACAAGGTGGGGGGTTGCTCATGTTATTAAGCATTCATGATTTCTCTTGCCACTTCTACAGCTTCAGCTGGTGCAAATGAGCCTCCTGGCTCTGTGTTTGTGACCAGGAGGGAAGGGAAAACTGACCCATGTGTTGTTCCAGTTCTGGCATGCCAAAAATCTGCTTTTATAGGAGCGTGTTCATAATGAACTGTGCCAGGAAACACATGGATTGCTTGAGCCATGAATGGGAGGTCTGTATGGGGCCCTGTGCTCACTGAGAGCCTCGCGGGGACAAAGAGCAGATGCTGGCATGCATTGCTCGCTCTGTAGCAGTCTATATCCTGTGGCCCCCGGTGGATGGGGAGCAGGAGATGGGATCAAGATACTAAGTGCTTGGCTGGTCCAGTGGTGGCAGAGAGGGCAGGAGAAGAGGCTGAGTGAGTGGTTTTACTATGTGCTGCTCTTTGGGGCTCCCCTGGTCTAGAGTGGAGGTTGGGTAGGAAGGAGCCCGAGCACTGCAGGCAGGCAAAGAAGTGCTGCTGACAGCTTAGGATGATGATTGTGGATGGGGATGAGAGAGAACGGGAGAGATGTGTGAAACCCATTGGGTCCTAGGTATCCTGTGGACAGTGTGACTGTGCATCCTGTGCCTGGCTGCCAAAGGAAGAAAAGGCTGTCAGGTGAGAGCTGCCGTCCTGAGCGTTAGCAGCTCTTCAGTGTCTGGACTGGTGCTCCCCTGTAGGAGCTGCTGTCAAGCCTGCATGAGCTGAGCTACTGGTGAGAAGTGCACACCCAGCACATGAGGAGTTAAACCTGCCTGCAAGCAGTGGAGCCTTGTTCTGACAGGGGGCTTGGTGAGTCCTCTGGACCAGCAAGCTCAGGATGCTCCAGCTCAGTGATTTCATTGCCCAGCCTTTGGAAGCAAGCCAGGGCTTTGAACACAGAGTCTGCTGCTCTTTGATCTAAGAGTGACTAAAAGCAAAGCCTAAGTACTGGAGCCATTCCTGAGAACTTGGCAACTGAAGGAATTGCTGCCTGCAGACAGTGATGTTTAATAAATTACTCCTAAAGAAAAGACTTGTTTGATAACACTCTTGGGGAGCGTATTATTGAAACCTGTAAGAGTCCTGGATTGCAAACCCTAATACCATCCCTGCTGTGCCTTTTGTGGTCTTGGGACGGAGCACAGGTCATGGTCTTTTCTGAAAATGTGCATATGGTTGCCTTTGACACTAGACTTCTTCTGTGGCCCAATGTCTTCCTCAGGGAACATGGTAATAAATCAGTCCTGTGTTTGGGACTATCTGTGTCCCCCCCATGTTGAGCTCCTTTGGGACATGGGACCTGAGTGTGAGCTTCTCAGTCTCTTCTCTCTTTTCCTTCAAGGTCTGCCTTTCTTGTGGCCCTTAGCTCTGCCTCTGAGCTTGCAGAGAGCCAGGTGATTTTTGAAGCTGTGATCTGGTTTGTTGGTTTTGCTCAGGTTTATGAGCAGCTAAACATGCTGCTGAGGGATACAATGACAGCTTCAGAGCCTGTGTCTTCCTTGCCTTGTTACGGGTTTATGGAGCTGGGAGTGAGTGCTGCAGTGCAATATGAGTCCAGAGTGCATTAGGTCATCCAAATCTTCTGTTTCCCTTAGTGGTTGCTCATCAAAGAGGAATAGCATGTATTGTTGCTGGATGAATTGCAGAGGCTTTGTTTCTTCAGTGGTCTGAGCAATGGCAGTGGCAGAAACATAGAGGTCACTGTGGATATGGTGGGGTAGCGATGCATTGGCAGTGGACTCCTAGGTGGCTAAAAGCTATTGCTTCCACCTTGCTTTGCTGTGGTTTGTTAATTAGCTGACACACCCAGAGTTGGTAGCTTGATTAAAAAGTGGTGAAAGTGCCTCTTAATCTTGGTCTTTCAGTTTTAGGCTGAAGGGCTGCAGCCTGGAAATGGAATTTGGGCTACTCCTGCTGTCCACCTCAAGTTATTGGTGAGGACTAGGGCATCTCTGGCCAGGTTACCCTCCTTTCTCCCAACTGTATCCCTGGCCTCCTTTCTGCAGCAACCTGCATTGTGTGGTTGCTGCAAGGTACCCCTGGCCTTCCTTAAGTGAGTGGCTGTACTCTTTGCTCCTTGGGTATTGCAAAGGGCCCTGCAAGTTTGGCGAGCCAGGGGGAGCAGGCTCCCCGCCTGTGTGCTGCAGCAGTGCCTTCTAATGGATCATGACATCCTTGCTAACTGTTACTGAAAACAGGCAGGGAACAAATGTTCAGCAGTGTTTTACCAAGCTCTCTGTCTTGTTGGGTGCTGAGCTGGTGAAGTCAATACATTCAGCTCCCACCTCAGGTCTGAGACCTGCGTGCTCGTTGTGCAGCCCTGTGAAGAGCTGGCTCCACAGCTGTGAGCTCCCTTGCTTTGGCATGGGGGCACATTACATCGACTCTACTTTGAGAGGCCAGACAAATGCTGGCCAGCTGTGTTGTCTGCCAGAACAGCTCCTTGGTGAAGCTGGCTGTGCCAGTATTTGCAGCTGGCTTCTTCCATTGCATCCTGGTACTTTTGGGTCTTTGTTTCCTGTAAGCCAAGTATCCCCTTCCACAGCTGGGGCAGCTCTGAGACCTCCTGCTAGCAGGGGAGGAGGAGGGTTCCCCTCTGGGGAGAAAGGATGGATGCAGTTTAGATGTTCTGGGCTTTGCTGTCCTGGGTGCTGCAGATGAATTACAGATCCTCTAATCTGCCATTCCACATGCAGAGCATTAAAGGAACTGGCTTGCACATCTGGCTGAGCTGACATAGGATGAATTTTGCTGAAGTGCTTCTGGAAGCAAGTCTGCAGAGTAACACCCCTGGGGCCTGGCTGGAGAGTAAGGCTGGGCTACAAGTTGCAGAAACCCCACAGTGCTGGGCTTGCTTGCCAAACCAGGAAACCTTAAACTTGTACAAAGCCCTCTCCCAAATCCCATTCCCATGCTTTTAGTTCCTTGTTTGGTTGCAAACAGCTTTGGGATTACTCATATCCTGTGGTGTCTCAAGAGATTGGTGAGCTCTTGGGTACCAAGTGAAATGGATCCTTTCCTTTTCCCTTTCTGTCCTCTGTTCAAAGCTCTTTTAGTTTGGTGAGAAGGAGGTGCCCAGGAACTGGGCCCAGGGCATGCCTGAGGGTGCATGGCTTGGGATTGATGAGGGCCGTGGGTCTCCCATGGGGCTGGGGATGTGGAGCATTGCATTGTGCTTCCAGCTGCCAGATGACTTGCCTGTTGCTTCCCCAGCCGTGGCTCTAGGTGAGGGGGACGGCTGTGGACTCAGCAGGAATCTGAGGCTGTGAAGCAGCTGAGGGCTTTGTGGTTGAGGCTGCATTCCCAAGCGATGTCGTCAGGCAAGGAGACAGTGATTTTTGGATTGTTTCAAGATGTAGACGACTTGGCCTTTCAAGCAGGGCAGGAGATGTGCTGCCTGGTCTCCTCAACCTTAGACAGTTGCTCTGCAGTATCCAGATGGTGTTGGACTACTGGAGTGTAGTCCCCAGGCAAGTGCTCATGTGGGACTGGTACTCTGATGCATTAAAGCAGTGGATGGAAAACCCAGCTTGGGATGAGGCCTGGCTTGTAATGTTGCCCCCCATGCCCTTGCAGCCTGTAAGATGACCATGAAGGTTTGGGCTTGGCGCCATGGCTGGGACTCACCAGTCAGCATTCCTGGTGCTCTCAGGCCTCTTGCAGAAGGTGGGGTTGGTACTGTTACTGCCAAGCCTGTCCCGGTTGTGCCAGGACCGTAGACCCTCTTGTTGGCTGCAACCCTAAATATAGCCTTAGGGAGGGCTGATCTCCCAAGGCTGAGTTCTGCCATTCCACACATTTTCTGGGTGTATCTCTGTGCTTACAAAGACCAGCATCCTACAAAGGTCTGCAGTTCATGAGGTTGGAGCCCGTTGCCCAGCTATCTCCATGGCACAGAGTGGGAGGACAGTGTCCATCCTGAGAGGTGAGCATTGAGACATAGGGCTGGGCAGTTTGCTGTCACCTTCTTCCCCCAGAGCCCTACAATGTCTCTGTGTTTGGGATATACCAAATGTGATGCTTCCCAGGTGGGAACAGGGATGTGGAATCCCCCAAAATTTCAGCTCCAGTTTCCCCGTGCTAGCCCCCGGCCCTGCCATGGGTCCCCCGGATCCTTATTACTTTTTGGATGCGTTTTCTTATAGGTCTGGCTGATGAAAAGAGCAATACTGATATATCTCTCTCTTCTAGCTCTGGAGAATGGTCCCAAACCAAAGACATTCCCAGTCTCTGCTACGTCTGCTGCCAGATCACTGCATTAATGCTGTGGCAGCCTTTGAGTGGGTTGCCTACCATGGGGCTGGGTCTCCTTTGCCAGATGTGTGGAGAACCTTTTACTTCCTGGCAATCCTGTAGAGCTTCAGACAACAGTGACTAATTTCATAGAGTTCCTCACAAGTCTGTCCTGAATACGGCTTTGATGATTTAATTTGTCACCCTGAAATGCTCTGCACGTGCTCAGGCTGGAACCTGGCAATGGCTGAGTCCTGGCGACATACCAAGACCAAGAAGTGAATTGAGATACACTTGGTAGAAATTTGGACTGGCAATGCAGATCTAGTGGAGTGTTTTGAGCAGGGGATACTTCTGCATGCAAAATGCTGTGTTCCTGCGTTCAGATCTTTGCCATATGATCTCAGAGCCAGGATGTGATCTGAGCCTGCTCATTTCTCTGTCCATGTGTGTCCTACTGGTGCACGTCCCCTCCAGGTGATTTGCTCTGTGTGTGGGAATGATACCCTCAGGACCTGTAGGTACTAGTTCAGCTTCCCTGGACTATTCACTTAACCTTTATCTGTTGCTCCAATAGGAGGGGTTTGCATTTCAATTAAATATCCTTTGGGTAACACACTACTGGGTGTTTTCAAGTGTGCTGCATTTCAACAATATTTGTCTAATCTGGCTGAAGCTTTCCTGAAAAGCTTTCTGTAGCCACAGCTGAGATGGTTTTAGGCCAGAAACATGTGCTGAGGGTTTCTTTTTCTCCCAGCCAGAGGTGGCTTGTGTCACATGCATATGCAGAGGCCGGGTGTTTGCCAGAGTACACATTTGGGACTGCTGCTTGGCTTTGGCCAAGGACTGTGGCTGGCCCAGCCATCTTGCTGGGGAGAGCTCTGCACTGGCTTGGTCTTGCTAAGCTGTCTTGGTGTTGCTGGGTAGTTTTTGAGGTGGCTCTCATTAAAGGAATAGAGTCATTTTGCTTCTTTCAGCAGCTCCTAGCAATGCGCTGCAGCCCAGATGAGCTCATGAAACCACAGCAGAAACATGCTGTTGGGAAGGTGTCCAGTCAGATTGTGCTGGGGTCGTCTTTGTTCTCCATCAGTGCTGCAAGAGTTCTCTCATCTGCCAGCTGGGGCAGTTCTTGCAGCTACCAGTGGCTGAGTCGTGCACAGCCCTGACTCTGCCACACAGTGAAGCTGGGAGGTCCTCCGCCTGGTGAGTACAATAAGCAGAGTAATTTTCTTCTTTATTCATCACTGGTGGAGATTGTTGACTTTATACAGGTTTTACCCAAACTCTGGCATAATGGCATCCCACACAGTAGCCCTCTCCTTGGACAGCTTTCTTGAGCCTCTGTCCCAAAGGCCCAGGTGAGATGTAGGGGGGATGCATGAACCCTGCTTACTGCAACCCTTTCCTGGGCCAGGGTTGTACAGCTCTTATGGGCAAGTGCAGCACTTCTCATCTCCGAACAGTGGGCCCTGGTGCTCTGGATTAAAGTACTGTGAAAAGCTGTGTCCAGCTCTGGACTTCTGATGTCTTCCACCCAAAACATCTGGACTACGTCTAGCTGCTGTCAGTCTTTCCTTGCAGTCCAAACCTGATATATGGTTGGGACAATGGTTTTCCAGCATGTGTAGCCAGTTCATTAATGACACCTTAGATGCTACCGTCAAAACAAAACACAAGTTTATGGCTCTTGCTGCACTTTAACACTTATTTATCCCAATTTACCTTGACACCTGTGCTCATTAGATGTTCATCACAGGGATCTTGCTAGAGCTGAAATGTTTGTATCCATTTCCCCAGCATGGAAAACAAGGGCATAAATAGTTTCTCCTGTTTCACCAGGAAGCTGTATCCTAGTGCTTCCTGACACCTGGTAAAATCCCTGCTTCCCATGTGGGACTTGTGCCAAGCCTTCATCATGCTCTCTGTCCACAGAGCCATGTCCTGCCTGGATGTGGGGCATAATGAGGCAGCTAAAACTATCAGCTGATCAGCACTGAGGAAAATGCAATTGTGCTGTCACTGATGGGGTGAAAGCAGTTCTGCTACTCTTTAGTCTTATATTGGTAATGCTGCTAATTTAATGCTAGAAACACTATAATTTAAAATATCATGTCTTAATACCCTAATGGCATATACTTTCAGAGAGCGGGACCTCATCACAAACTCCATCACTAGCATGACCAGTAGGCTGAGACCCCAAGAGGAGAACAAATCTGTTTCCTTCATGAGCTCTCTTAATGCACCCTGCCACCTTGCACATGCTTTGTACCATACAGATATGGTTTGATGGTCATGTGCTTGGTGCCCTGAGGCATATCTGTGGAAACAGACAGACCCGGCTCCTCTAGGTTCAAACTCGAGTGGATTTGACTGTTCTGTTCCCCTTTCATCCTCTCTGTCTCTCCAAGCAACCTGTTCTGGCATGACCTCAGCTCCTGATTCTCTGGAGCTGTTGGACTATTGAGCACATAGCTGTGTTTGTGTGAGGTTGGGTGGTTGCTGCCCTGCTGAGTGCTCTTGATGAGACAGATCTGATGTGCAGAGAACTAGATGTGTGTACCTGTGCAAGAACATGTTCCCACATGTTGTGTCACCTTGGGGCATTTGTTCATCTTGTGGTGTTCATGAGACAAGTGGACAAGTGTCACAGACTGATGGATAGTTCCTACCTTTAGGGGAGGTGCACGGTAGCTGGCGATGGAAACTTCGCTGGACATGCTGACTTTGGAGAACATCATGTTGATGGGACTTGGCTCAGTAGGAGACCCAAAAGATGGGACTTCGATCACTGTCTGCAGCTCTGCCATTCAGGCCACAAGGGTCAGTCTTTGGCTACTCCTGGTGACCTTTGATTCTGTGAGGACAGATGGCAAGTGATGTCCACCCAGGAACTGTGGGACTTAACCTCACTGAGGGCAGTCCCTTGAGAATGTTGCCTGCACACCCAAGTCAGTGACTCAGCTGTATGCTGAAAGTAGAAAGCCAGGCTGCAATGAGATCCATAATCTAGACCCTGCAGTATGTTGTTGTACGCTGCTGTTCCTGTGACCTCCCAGTTCCTTGCTGCCTCCTTCCTACTTCTTTGGGGTGACTGAAAATTAGAATTGTACCCACAGTCACACTTTGAACAGTCTGCAGGCAGGAAGGACCTCTGAGTTCTGGACTACTGTTTCCTCTGCCCCAGTGTCTTTGGAAATAGGCTTCTATGATTTTCACAATGGGAGGACTTTGTTGCTCTTTCTGTCTGGACTATGGGGAGAGGGTTTTAGCAGATACGGGCTGAGGTGCCCCTGCTCCCGGCTGATGTGTTTGGAGCTGGGAGATTGGAGCCGCCTCCTGGGAAGCAGCAGCACCAGATGAGCACCTGCATCTGAACCTTGCTGTTGCTGAGAATGGGAGAGCTCAGGCTAGCCACGTTGGAAATGTGTGGCTGGCACTAGGATGCCAGTGAGCAGCTTCACTTGGTGCTTGCACTGCGTAGCAGGCTCCAAAGGCTTTCCAGCATGGGAAGGGCTCTTGAGGCTTTCTGGAATGTGATGATCTTCAAAGCACCTCTTTTGGAATAGGATCCCTTACCCTTAGCTCTGGGTGACTGAGATGTCCTGTCAAATTGTCTCCCTTTACCAGGCTTGTATACAAACACCACACAGGAGGATCTGGCTGAGTGTCCTAAGAGAAACTGCCTTTCAGCTGAACTTGGATCTTGTTCATGTAGCTTGTCCAGGCAACCATGTTTTGCTTTCAGCACTGGGAATGTGCTGTTTTGACCACTTTCTTGCTCATCTTCATTCTGAGATGCTCAAAATCTGCCTGGCTTCACCCCTTTACCTGCAGAGCATGCTGCTGGGAACAGAGTCCAACAGCCATCAGCATGCGCTGAATTGCCCTTTGTCTACTTTCCTTGCTGTGGCAAGCTGGTAACTGTACAGAGTGCCTGCAGGGCTGGCTGTGGGCAGGCAGCAGCCAGCTTTGGGAGTGTGCTAGCGTCCCTCAGCAGCTGTGTCAGTCATTGCCTAGGCAAGCACTGGCTGCTCTGTTCCCGGGACCCTGAGATCTTGGGTAGGCTTTAGTGTGTCAAGGAGGGTTCTTTGGGTTTTCCATCGTGGTAGAAAGATGCTTCCAGCCCTTCAGGCTGCCATCAGACCCTGAGGTCAACTACTGGATTTCTTGTTTCCACTTCAACTTGCAAGAGGGCTGAGTCACCAGTATAAGTTTGGGGTGTCGCTGCTGCATCCTCCTGAGCTGTGCTCCAGCAGCTTCTGTGTTTATTCACACAGACAATCCCTGTTCCAGACAAGTGTTTTTCTGGGTAGTTTCTGAGGATGTTTAGGTGAGACGGAGATGTAATAGCAGGGAGAGAAACTTTGAGGAAAGCCTAGAAACAGTCTGTAGGTGTTTCTGATCAGGGGCAGTCTCGATGCATGGCTAGGACTTAGGATGCATCCCAGAAGACCCAAAAAGCGGTCAAAGAAATATCTAAACTGCCCAGGAAGCTGGTTGCTGTCCAGTGTTTTGGTGACTGACTTCCCAGCTGCAAGACACTTCTCTGTTGAGGCTGAAAGTGTAACTAACACTCAGTAGTGGATCATGGGAGCTCCCTCTTAACTCCCCTGGCCCCAGAGCTGAGGGCTCTCCTTGTCTTGGCAAGCTCAGGCAGCCCTGTTCCAGTGATGGCTGGAGAGACAGGCTTAAAGCAGCTGTGCTGGAATCTGAGCATAGGTCTGTTAAACTCTGAATTGATTTTGACAGATGTGCTTTGGGATGTTTCTCCTAACACAGTGGTTTTGACTGTCTGGAGACCCTTGAGAACAGTACATGCTTACCTGATCCCTTCTCCTCCTCCCCTTGCTCTGAACATGTTCGCCCCCCCCCCCCCCCCCCCGTTTTCTGTCTTGCAGCCATGGGGACTCAGGCAACAATCCTTTTCACCAAGGAGCCGTACTCCCAGGATGCCCTGCATGGCCGCAGTGCCATCCTCCGCTGCGAGGTGAAAGAACCAGCGGATGTGGAGTTTGAATGGCTGCAGAATGGGCTTCCTGTTGAGGACACGGAGCAGCGCTTCAAGGAAGGCAGCAACCTTCAGTTTGCCTCTGTCGATCGGCACCGGGATGTTGGGGTCTTCCAGTGTCTAGTGAGAAACGTGCTCACTGGGGAGGAGGCCCACACAGCCAATGCATCTTTCAATATCAAGTGTGAGTGTGGGGTGAAGGCAACAGCCTGATGCTGCCCACTGTGGACAGAGAGAAGCTCTCTGGGGAGGACCTGAAGCTGGAAACAGCTTTGCCACACTGTTTGCTGATGCTTGTGGGGGTAGGGGTTAGGCAGGGGTTGGACAGCTTGGACTGTGCAAGTAGGATTCCTCTCCAGCTAACATGTCCATCATGCCCTCTAGACCTCTTGTGTCTTCTGGTGTACCAAGACTGTCAGAGATGCTTTCTTATGCTGTCATTCCCATTTGTATATATGAAACGGAGACATTACTGCACCAGGTGTGTCCTGGGCACTGCAGGTCTTTTCAGAACACCTCTTATCCCTCAGAGAACAGCTACACAGAGCAAAGTTGGACCTTTGCAGTGTGGGTGTCCCTTTACTCTGTGCTGGCTTGAGGGCTTATGCGTCTCTAAGCATGCTTGTGCCCTTGCTGCCTGCTCTGATTATTTGTGTGTCACCAGTAATCATTACCTGGGCTCATTAGGTTTGGAGAGCCAGCTGTGTTGATATTCTTTGATCCTACAGGGATTGAGACAGGCAGTGTGGTGCTGAAGCAGCCGGCCAGCATAGCTGAGATCCAGCCCTCCTCTACAGTGGTGCTGCGGTGTCACATCGATGGCCACCCGCGGTAAGGGTTGCCTCCTGAGGAGTGGACCCTGCCAGGGGTCCCCCTGCACCTTGGCTGTGTGCTCTTCCCCTCTTTCTCTCTCTCTCTCTCTTCCTTCCCTGCCCTTTCTCTCTCTCCTTCTCCCTCACCTCCCCTCCTCTCTCCTACAAGAATTCAGTAGAGTCTAGGAAAGGCGAAAGGCAGGATTGAGCCTGTGGCTGAGCACCGTGGGAGAAGGCAAACGGCTTCCTCAGAGCCGCGTAGCGAGGAGCACAGTAAGAATGGGCTGTCACAGTTCCGTCACTGAGCTGCTTGGTGTGCTGCAGTCACTCTCCGTTGCTTTCCAGTCATGTCCCATCCACTTGGCTGCACGTCTCATGGCTTTGTGTCTATGTCAGGGCCAGCAGCGGGGATGGAGAACGAGGGAAATGGGCCATGTCTGGGCTGTCTCCTCCGCACACCTGCTCTCTGGGGAGCCCTGACAGTGCCATGCAGCTGGTCACCTTCTTGTCCCTGTCTTGCAGCCCCACATGGCAGTGGTTTCGGGATGGTAACCCCCTCCCCGATGGCCGCAGCACCTATTCTGTCAGCAACAAGGAGCGAACGCTGACCCTGCAGAGTGCCAGCCCTGATGACAACGGGCTCTACTACTGCTGCGCCCGCAGTGCTGTCGGCTTCATCTGCAGCCAGAACAACTTCACACTGAATGTCATCGGTGAGTTGTGACCTAGCTGTTTAGGACTGGAGGCTCAGCTGTTTTACTTCCCTGATAACAGCCTCCCCTCTCCTGCAGGACCAGGAACCAGGCTGCAGGGGAAGTGTCAGGCTAGTGTGACTTTCTCTGTGCAAAGCTTCTGACCAGAGACGGGCCTGGAAAATCCTGGCCAGATTTGAACCCTACCCTATCTACAGGTGTTAATTTGCCATTGTATTTTTCTGGAGCAGGTTTATGCTGTTGTCTCTGGTAGTGGAGCACCAGGTTTGGACCCTGGAGGCTGTAGGTACTGCTAGTTTTGCTAATATTAGTGCCACATGGGTAGATGCCCATTGGCCTTTGGAGGCAAGACCCAAGGAGGGCAGGAAATGTTGACCTTAGAGAGATATTTGGAACTGGACAAGGGAATTTGCAGTCCAGTGACAACTTTGATCTGTTTACTAGGAGCCAGGGTGCTCAGGGCCTTGCTGGAAGCAGAAGGGGTTTTCCCCAGAGCAGCTACCACATGCAGTCCTGGGCTCTGATTCCATAACTCCAGCCCTGCTGGCATGTTGGTCTCCTTTGGACTTGCAGGGTGCATCCACCTCTTCTTTGAGCTTCCCCCAGAGCACTGATGAGGGGACACAGGCCATTTTGTTCCTTTCACCCTCCTGTGGTCTCTGCCATTGCAGATGAGAGCTTTCCTCAGGCGGTGATCGTCCCACAGGACCTCATTGTGACCAAGAATGAAGAGGCCATGTTTGACTGCCAGTTTGCAGCCGTGCCCCCTCCCACCCAGGAATGGCTCTTTGAAGACAACCCCATCACCAACAGATCCAAGTAACAGGGACCTCAGTGATGTGGGCAGGGCTGGGAGGAGAGGGGCACTGTGTTCCGGAAGCGACAGAAAGAGGCCAAACCCTGTCTGTGCATGAAGGCAAGCATGCAGCATCAGGCTGGCCGTGGGGATTGGTTTCTCAGCTTCGCTGGCTTGGGTTTAGTAGGGGCTTGGTCCTTGCGCATGGCTTTATCTGCAAAGGACTCTTTGTAGTTTGTCCTCAAATGAGTCCATGGGGCTGTCAGTTCTCGACGCCCCTGAATGATGGTCCCTACAGCTGGGGATGTCTCCCAGCCCCAAATGTCTGAGTGTGGTGATTTCATGGAGCCAGGGACTGCTCAAGCTCCAGTCACTGACCTGGGACAATTCACAGTAAGGAATGTGTCCCAGTACCAGATACCCACATGTGGTGATCCCCAAACCCCCAACCCCCAACATCTGCACAGCAATCACTGGGTGCATGGCTCTCTTGCACTGCCAGATACAAATGTATGATGATCCCCAGAGTCAGGAACCTTTCTGAGCCCCAGACACCTAGTCAGTCCGCAGAGCTGGGAACAGTGATCCTGGAGCCTGGCTGTCTCTCAACTGGACTGTGCAGGCAAGCAGTGCTGTCTGGGTGCCAGATGCCCTTGGCCCGGCAGCTCCCGGGCGCCACCTTGTGCCCCCTGCCCCCTCTCCTGGCTGTTCCTTTTCTCGGTACTGACCCAGTTTCGTGATGCATCTTTTGATGGGAGCCAGCTCTTCACTAGGAAAAAGACTTCTATGAGCTCACTTCCTCCATGAAGAATGTATCCCGCCATCTCCTTGTATATGTCTGCTGCTTCTCCCACACTGGGAAGCTTTGGCTCAGTGCAGTCTTCCTCTTGGTTTCATGGGCTCGTGTGGGACACTGCAGGGCTGTAGCTCTGGCCCATGCCCTGCAGAGATGCCTACTGAGCCCTTCTCTCCCCACATGCCCAGGACCACCGTGTTCACCAACGGTTCCCTGCTGATCACCCAGGTGAGGGCTCGCAGCACCGGTGTCTATAAGTGTGTTGGCCACGGGCAGAGGGGGAAACCTCTTGTATTGAAGGCGACTCTGCGGCTAGCAGGTGAGGTCCTGGGGCTGGTGACAGGGTGGGCAGCGGGTCCCAGAGTTCCAGTGTCACTCTGGAGCTGTGTGACGATGGTACATGGAAAACTGCTTGGTTTATCTGTGAAATGGTCCATCCTTGCTGCCTGGATGAGGGGAGCAAACATAGCTTGTGCACTCTCTACCTCGAATGATGCCTTCCATTTGAATGATGATGCTGGTGAGTTTCCTACATGTTTCCTGCCCTGTTTGAGCTCTGCTGTCTGTTGCTCCTCTCAGAGATCGAAGAAATGGCACCCTTCTCCCCGAAGGTGTTGACAGCGAACCAGGGGCATCGCGTGTCCTGCACTGCCCCGCGAGGTGTACCCACCCCCCAGGTCTGGTGGGAGAGGAACCAGGAACGAATTCCCACTGCTGGCAGGGTGTACCAAGAGGCAGAGCAGCTTGTTTTTACCAGTATCACTGAGATGGATGCAGGGATCTACACGTGCCATGCTGCCAACAAGGCTGGAGAGAAAAAACAGGAGCTGAGCATCACTGTGGCTAGTAGGCAACTTTCTGAGAAGGGGGGAGCAGAAAAGGGGCTGGGTGGGGGTTAGAGTGAACTGGGACAGCATGGTGCATCACCTCTCTGATACAGACAGGCACTTCTCTCATGGTTGAGCTGCCGGGCCCCCTGTCTGGCTGCACACTGCCTGTCTGGTCTGCACTGGTGCTGGTCAGGGAGATAGTGAGTGACCCTGTGTAACCCCTTGCCTTCGTGCCCAGCGGTACCCAAGTGGGTGGAGATGCCCAAGGACAGCCAGCTGGAGGAGAGTAAGCCAGGATACCTGCACTGCCTCAGCAAGGCCTCCCTGAAACCTACTGTCACCTGGTACCGCAACGGTGTCTCCATTTCTGAGGTGAGGTGATGGGGCAAGCCCCTGCTGCTTGTGGGTGCTTCTGCTGGGCATCTGCTCTGCTGCTGTTGTTTTTCACCTTTTCCTAGGCCCAGCATCCCTGTCACCCCCACTTTGACCATGTTCCTGGCATTATCTTCATCCTTCTGATGTATTGATACACAACTGGCTGTCTCTCGCCACTTGGCTGCCAGTCAGCCCTGTGCTTTTGGGGCAGTGACAAGAGAAAGGTCACTGCAGCTTGTCTCAGTTATCATGTGGGTCTCAGCAGAGATATGTCTGTCTGAAGCATGGTGTGGGCATGTGGAGTGTCAGAAGTGCCACAAGCAAGGGCTGAGCCCAGGGCTGGTGACAGTGTCATTTCTACCCCTCTCCTTCCCTCCCTCTGGGCAGGACTCACGGTTTGAGATTTCCGACAATGGGACGCTGCGCATCAACAATGTGGAGGTGTATGATGGGACCATGTACAAGTGCGTGAGCAGCACACCAGCAGGCAGCATCGAGGGGTACGCACGAGTGCACGTGCTAGGTATGCTGACAGTCACCTCACCTCCTTCCCTTGTGGGGACCTCTTTTGCCTGGCAGGATGCAGGTGTGATACCTGTGGCTCCAGTGCCTCCTGTGGCCGTGGGGGGTGTAAAACAGCACATCTGTCTATTGCAGAGAAGCTGAAGTTCACCCCGCCACCCCAGCCACTGCAGTGCATGGAGTTCGATAAAGAGGTTACAGTATCCTGCTCAGCCACTGGCCGGGAAAAACCCACCATCCAGTGGACTAAAACAGGTAAGAGAGACTTGGATGTGATATGTCTATTTCTGACCTGGGGCCCCAGGAACTTTTTCCCACCTCCAGTGTGGGCGAAGCAGCGGTGCTATGGCTGCCTGGGAAGCCGCCATGTGGCACAGTGCTTCATGCATGACTGGTGCATCCATCTTCTTGTGTCCTGCAGATGGGAGCAGCCTGCCATCCCACGTCAGCCACAATGCTGGCATCTTGTCCTTCCACAAGGTGAGCAGGAGCGATTCAGGGAACTACACATGCATCGCCTCCAACAGGCCACAGGGCGAGATCCGTGCCACCGTACAGCTTGTGGTAGCAGGTGAGGGCTCTGCAGCAGGCAGGTGGGTTTCCTACTGAGCTGGCCTTGCAGTGGGTTTGCCTGGGCGGCACCCAACTGGCATGCCCCTGCAGAGAAAGCAATGCCTGGCCTGACCCCAAGCTGTGCCCTGTGGCACTCAAGTGTCTGGTTTGTCAGTGCTTTGCATGCAGCCTCAGAGGGCATGTGCCACTGTGCCAGTGCTGGCCCTGCGCCCTTGTGGGAGCTCAGCACCATTCCCAGGAACTGATAGCGTTCGTGTTGGTCTCTCTGCCTTCAGTTTACGTCACCTTCAAGCTAGAGCCAGAGCCCACAACGGTGTACCAGGGACACACAGCCATGTTCCAGTGCCAGGCAGAGGGGGACCCCATACCGCACATCCAGTGGAAAGGAAAGGACAAGATTTTAGATCCTGGCAAGCTGCTGCCCAGGTATACAACCTCCATTCCAAGCTGAAATATGGTGCAACCTGACATTCCCCGTGTCTACTCAGCATGTGGGTGCCAACAGTGCAATCTCGGGTTCCCAGCTTGCTGGGCACATAGTTGTCTCCATGTGCCAGGACCTGGACTCCCTTGGTCCCAGGGTTACTCTTTCTGGCACAACCAGCCAAGCTGTGATTGAGCTGCAGTCATTTGTTCTTGAGTGTTGCACAGCCTGAGATTGAAGATGATTGCACTAGGGACATGGGGCTGAGGCATTCTGGACAGATGGGGCTTCAGGTGCCCCAAGCCTGCCTCTGCCTTCTGGTGTTTGCAAAGAGCTCTATGTGTGTGATTGGCAGGATTCAGATCATGCCCAATGGCTCCCTGGTGATTTACGATGTCACCACCGAGGACTCTGGAAAATACACCTGTATCGCTGGCAACAGCTGCAACATCAAGCACCGTGAGGCCTTCCTATATGTTGTAGGTAAGGGAGATGCCCAGTGTTGGGACGTGGCCTCCTGCGATCCCTGGCAATTCTAGGCCTTGCTTCTGGCCTTATATGTGGGTGCTGCATGTCAGGTCATGCCTGCCGGGTAGTCACAACATCATCCCCATAGGGATGCAGCACAGTGTGCTGTGGGATATGCCCAGCTTGCTGTGCCTGGATGAGGAGGTGGCCACAGCAGCAGGTGGGGGGTGGGGCTTTTCTCATTCCTACAGCACATTCCTGAGCAGGATTTGGGAGATCTCTCCACACCCTCATGTGCTCGGTGCTCTCTGCTCCACAGATAAGCCGGCAGCAGAAGAGGATGAGGGACTTGGCAGCCACACACCCTACAAGATGATCCAGACCATTGGGCTTTCGGTGGGGGCAGCTGTTGCCTATATTATTATTGTGCTGGGGCTGATGTTCTACTGTAAGAAGCGGAGAAAAGCCAAGAGGCTGAAGAAGCACCCAGAGGGCGAGGAGCCCGAAATGGAGTGTCTGAATGGTGAGGCTGACACCCTTGAGGGTGGGGATTTCACTGCTGGCCCCCTATGCCTGTGGTGGAGGGTCTGAGGGGCATTCCTTGCCCTTGGTCTCTTGCTCTTGGTTTTGTCTATGGCTGGTGGAAGAGACCTGCTACCAGGTAAGAAATAGGAAAGTTGGTGTGAAACCTGCGTCCCAGCCTGACATTGTGGCCATCTCTTTCTGCTGAGTTATGTGTTGCTCCTGCATCCCAACACTTGTACATGGCATCATATACACCAGAGGAGGAAAGGATCCCTATTGCAATGTAATGAAATACTAGTACTCTGCTGGCCTCTTCAAATCACAGCTCAGCAGCTCCTGGTGCTGGAGAGAAGTTGTTTCACTGAACTCACTCTGTTATCCCTGAAACCCTTACAAGCTTTGAGCATCTACAGCATTCTCCAACAAGGACTTCTGGAGCATAACAGATTATATAAAAATTCTCTCTTTGCTTTTCGAGCTTGTCACTTACCAGCTCTGCACTGGAACACACAACTTTTTGTATGTCTGGTTGTTCCTGCGTGTGCCTTTTCTAGTTATGCTGTCACCTTCCTGAGATGGGGAGCCCCAGACGGGATTTGGTGCGTCCACCTTGCAGAGTGACACAGCTGTGCTATGTCTTCTTCCCAGCTATGCCCCTGGCTTCAGTTCCCTGTTGACAGAGCTGGCTGAGCCCACCACTGTGGATAAGACATTGCTTTCCTCGGGCCTCACATTGCATCTTTGGCTGCACCTCCCAGTTCTCAGTGTCACTGCAGCTGGCCTCAGCTGGCCTCTGTCTTTGCTGCTAGCTGCACTGGCAGCTTTGGCAAACAGCTGCCAGCAGTACCCCATCCATGTTGGCAACGTGTTGTACTGCCATGATTCCTACCTTCCGTGTGTCCATTGGAGGATGTTTCCTCATGTCCTGTAGCAGCTGAGCTGCTCTTTAACAGCTGTTTCCGTGAGACCCAGCAAATAGATTAAACTGGGTTCCCATTGTGCGTGAGCTACAGGACTCCTTCAATGAACCCAAGAGATCTCTGGGGCATAATTTTCATTTCCAAAAGCTGTTTCAGCTTTCTCTTGACAACGTGGTTGTCCTTGCATCACTGATACTAGTGAGGACTTGTAAGTGATGGGGCACAATCAAGTTTGCTGTCCTTAATCCCCTGAATCTCCCGATACCTCCCCATAAGTGCAGATGTTTCCCCTCCCAATTCTCTAGCACACAGCCATGACCTGATCACATGCGAATTGCTGTGAGGGCCTGGCAAAACATAACTGCTGGATTTCTCTCCTGGTTTTCCTCTTGCATTGGTACTTTGAACAGAGCCAAACCTCCAGAAGAGAAGTCTGGCTGTGGGGAACTCCCTGGGAGCAGGGATGTGGGAGCATCTCTACAGCTTTGTGGTCTGCTGCTGTCACTACTGTGAACTCTTTCTGTGGACAAGTCACAGGCAGCTCACCTGTGTCAGCAGGCACTGGCCAACATCTTCCTGGGACAGGATTTTTTAAAAATCTTTTTTGAGGTGGTCTCAGATTTTTATCTTGGCCTCTCTTTATTATATTTTTATTCTACCAGAGTTTACCTCTTCTTATTGCCTTCATCTGTAACCAGTTTAGCTATCAGAGAGATGCATCCTCACTGCTACAAGCAGATCCAGCTGCCCAGATGTCTACATTCCTCTCCATAGCCTGTCTGGAGAAGTGGTTTGTGTTTGCTCTCAGCTCCATTGGAGTCATCCCACTCACCATAGTCTTCAAAGATCTGACTCTATGCCTCTTTTTGATGTGGTCTCTTTAGCTGAAGTATCTCAGCACCTACCTCAGTAACTACAAGTATTCCCTGGCTGACTACCAGCTGACTTGTCCAGTGCCCTCAGAATCCAGAAAGATTTGACCTTCCTATGGATGTGCAGTAGATCCCTCCTATGGATTTCCTATGGCTTAGTCCACTCCTAACCAGTCAGTTTACCTTCCAAGGTCATGTCCTTGTTGTGCCACATCCTCTATAAAAAGGGTACTTGCTCTCAGTATCCCTCTGTCTGACTGTGCTGCTTTTTTTTTTTTTGGTGAATACAGACATAGCTTCTGGGGAGGCTAATGGCTGTGGGGACTGATTTCTGAGGTGGCATGTGCTAATGTCTCTGGGGCAGGATGGCATTGTCTCTTTCTTCAGGTGTTGCAGGCAGGTGGGCAAAGTAGGCCATTTCTTTACACTTGGTTTGCCTCTGGACTGCTGGATACACAGATTAAATTCCTGTTATTTTTGCAGTCCCCTTGTTATTAACTGCCTTTTCCAAGCTCTGTAAAACAGTCTGTTCTCAAAAGCATCTGTTCTTGCTGCCTGCTGGTGCTGTCTCTCAGTGGCAGCACACTCCCTCTACAGCCTTCGGGATTTTCTTGGCACAGTTGCAGTGGTCTTCTTGTGTTATCTTCTTGGCGTGAAGCTTGTAGTCTTAAGACATGATCAGTCATGAGTGCAGACAGCACAGGGTCAAACAGTCCTGCTGATAATTAGTGTAAAAACAGGGAGAGTTAAAGTAGCATCAAGCTTTGATTTATAGGATAGGTGGTGTTTTTTCACTATTGTCTTCTGCAAATCTTACTCCAGCATGTGAGAGTGTATGGCTGTCAGTAGCCATGGCTCTTAAGTCAACATAACTCAGTGTTCACAGCTGCAGTCCTACCTGTGTTAAAGCCATGGTCCCTGTCAGGGTGGCCAAACCTGCTCAGGATGTGCTGGTACCTCTCTTGTACACCTTCATTGTAAGCATGCATGTACACGCACTGCTATACAATAACCTTTGATGGAAATTACAGGCAGTGGGATTCCTGTTGGAGTTAATTTTTTATTGGGTTAAGTCTTAATTTTGTGATTTCCTTTTTCATGGCTAAGTGTTTGCCTAATGCTTGTTCCAGGACTAGCTGAAATGCAGTGTGCACAGTAGTACACAGAGTGATGCTTGAGAGTGTGTCAGCCACCTTAGCTCAGAGCTGTGCCCTCCTTTACATTCCAACTCCTGCCTCCAGCTTATGGAAAGTACCATTTCCAAAGTACCAGGTCTGATCCAAACTGATCCAAAATGCCTTTAAAATCAAGGTTTCCTATCTATGCAGTTGTTCCTCTACAAGCTGCCTGTAAAATGCAGAGTTCTCTACTTTCTCAAGACAATAATGTTGTCCTGTTCTTTGGCTTCTGTTTATGCTAAGGAAATTTCTAGTGGAGTTCCTGTGCAGAAAATTTGCTGGGATTGATTGCAAGGACAGCACTTCCCAGCACTGCTTTAATGAAGCCAGTTAAAGTCCAGACTGATCTGGTCTTACAGGTTTCCGAAGACATGAGCATTGCTGGCTTGCTGGGAAGTGAGTAAGGAGCAGGGACATCAAGACTGCAGCAGCTGAGGTCAGATAGACTTGAGATGCTCTTTGGCACCACGAGACTGTGCTTATAGTGAGCAGGGTTCACTCTGCTCCATCTCTCCGTCATACCTCATCCTCTGCTGTTGATCTGCGGAGTTTTGTCAGTGGTAGTTTGGATGTAGCCACCGCTTTGGAATGACTGAGTGGCATGGGATGGACAAGGCCAGATGGGGCTGGCTGGTTCTGGGACCAAAGCCATTGCTCAGCATCTGATTTCAAGGGTGGCTGCAGGACTGCCAGAGATGAGGCCGGAACTGAGCCCAGAGGGAACAACTGCATGGAGGCCACTCTGTTGCCTGGGGCTAGACATCAAGCTGGGGTGCTTGGAGCCAGTTGTGAGTGCTTGGAGTGTCAGAGGCTCAGAAGGGGCTAAGCCCCAATATAACATTCTCTACACAGCCTGGCAGGATGCCGAAGCCATTTGTGCTTCCCTCACAGGTGGTGCTTTGCTGCAGAATGGGCAGATGACAGCAGAGATTCAGGAAGAAGTGGCCTTGACCAACCTGGGCAGCAGCTCTGGGGCCAGCAAGCGGCACAGTGCTACTGACAAGATGCACTTTCTGCGTTCCAACCTGCAGACGATCACAACCCTGGGTATGCTGGGCTACCCTGGCCCTGACCCCTCTCCAGCAGGAAACGTGACTGAAACCCCAACTGTCCTAGCCAAAAAATGGAATGTGCTGGGGTACTGAGGGCCCTGCAGCCACTGGAATGTCAAATACACATGCTGTCCTAACACACGCTCTCTTCCCATGTGCTTCTCTGCACTTTCAGGCAGGGGTGAGTTTGGCGAAGTGTTCCTGGCCAAGGCCAAAGGTGCAGAAGATGGTGAGGGGGAAGTGCTGGTCCTGGTGAAGAGCCTGCAGACGAGGGATGAGCAGCTGCAGCTGGACTTCCGTCGAGAGGCGGAGATGTTTGGCAAGCTGAACCACTCCAACGTGGTGCGGCTGTTGGGGCTGTGCCGTGAGGCAGAGCCACACTACATGGTCCTGGAGTATGTGGACTTGGTAAGGGCCCTATCAGCAGTGCCTGCAGTGGAGCAGGGGGATGACAACAGTGGCATGGGGCTTGCAAGTGTGACAACAGGCTGGCAGCACAGGGCAGGCAAGGTGTAGGGATACCAGGCTGAGCTTACTGCTGTTCCCAACCTGTGGAGGAGTCTCAAGGGGAATGAAGTTCTTCTGCAAGACCTGGAGGTGACTTTGTTCTTTACATCCTCCTGATTCCTGGTTTATGTCCTGGACTCAGCTGTGTAAGCTAAGCTGTGGGACTGCATGCTGCAGAATGGCTGTGAATGCTAAGGGCTATAGGCAGTCTGGAGTTTGTAGGAGGGAAATCAATCTGGGGTGTGAAAAACCTCCTGGAGACTTAAGGCCTGCTTGCCCTGATCATAGCCAGTTGAGGCCCAGAAGCAAGATACTGGCTTGCCCTGCAAGGCAGGGACCATACATCAGGAGATGAGGATCTGTGGGTCTGCCAAATCCAGGCATTGCAAGGACTGATGAGACTGGCCGCATGTAGAGGTGCTGTGTCTTAATTGCTTTCTGTCTCCCAGGGGGACCTGAAGCAGTTCCTGAGGATCTCGAAGAGCAAAGATGAGTCTCTGAAGCCACAGCCTCTCACTACCAAACATAAGGTGACAGTGCAGCTTTTGAAGTGCTGTGGGGTTGGGGACCTAAAGGAGGACAGCCAGTGCTGACACCTCTCTGGGGTCAGGTGTCTCTCTGCACACAGGTGGCCCTGGGGATGGAGCATCTCTCCAATGGCAGGTTTGTGCACCGGGACTTGGCAGCCAGGAACTGCCTGGTCAGTGCCCAGCGGCAGGTCAAGGTCTCATCCCTGAGCCTCAGCAAGGACGTGTACAACAGGTCAAGTGGGAGCCTGACAGGGGAATGAATGGGGGTGGAATGGCGCCAATCTCATTGCCTGCCTGTCCTGCCCACAGTGAGTACTACCACTTCCGCCAGGCCTGGATCCCGCTGCGCTGGATGCCACCTGAAGCTGTGCTGGAAGATGAGTTCTCCACTAAGTCGGACGTGTGGTCCTTTGGGGTGCTCATGTGGGAGGTCTTCACGCATGGGGAGATGCCCTACACTCCACTGGCAGATGATGAGGTCTTAGCAGGTATGTGGAGTACCTTGCGCTGTCTCTGAAATTGTAGCCTAATTTCTTTTCATATGGTAAAGGTGGCCAGACAAGGTGTGTGATGTCCCTCCTCTTGACATGATGCTAATCTGTCTGAGGAGGCTGTCCCAGCCTGCATGGAGAATTGCTGCCCTCTTGAACTCCCCAGAGAGGATCGCAGCCCTTCCCTATCGCCCTTTGAACTTTTCTTTCATGCCAGGTCTGCAGTCAGGAAAGATGAAGCTCCCGCACCCCGAGGGCTGCCCTTCCCGCCTGGCCAAGCTGATGCAGCGCTGCTGGGCCCCCAGCCCTAAGGATCGGCCCTCCTTCAGTGAGCTCGCCACCACCCTTGGGGACAGCTCAGCTGACAGCAAAGCCTGAGCATCCGGCCCTTGCTGGTGAAGGACGTGGCGGGGTGGAAGGGGGTCTCTATGTGCCTGGGGAGCCCCTGGCACTCCTGCAGCCCCTTGCTGAGCCCGACCCCAATGTGCCAGCAAGCAGCTCAGTGCCAGCAGCTGCTGGACTCAAAGCACAAGCCAGTGTACCCCAGCCCCACCTCCTTCCTCCACAGGTCCCAAAAGACAGCCCTTGCTGCCTCCTGCTCTCCGCCTGCTCAGCCCGGTGCCCTTAGGCTGCTGGTGTGGATGGAGCGCAGCTCCCCCTCATCCAGTGAGAGCTGGGGTGTCCCTGCTCGCCACGTCCATACCTGCCGGCCTGGCCCGGCCTCTCTCTCCGTCCATCTGTGCTAGGCATGCCTGACTTCCCCAAACCCCCATGGGTACAGGCCAGCCAACAGGAGCACAAAGTGCCTGGCATATGAAGGAGCTCACTACCTTTCCCAGTTACCCTGTGCCTTTTTTTGTACTATGACTCTGGGCAGAGCCCCCTCTCTCCCTCTCCCTCTTCCAGAGCGCTGACTCCTCCCTACCATAGTATTTCTGTTACTGGAATGCAGCCTAGAGTGGGTTAGTTTGTTTGCTTGAGTGGAGGGTACTGCAGCCAAGAAGGGTTGGGTTTTGTTGGGTTTTTATGTGCTGCTCTCAATAAAGAAGGCGCTTTTTTTTTTGGTTTTTTTTTTGTCTTTGTAAGATGCTGCTGTCAGATAGCTGTTTTCTTCCACATAGCTCCTGGGAAGGGTTGGGGGCCAGTTCTTCAGGCATCTGTCTCCTGTGTTTAGCCCTTTAGCCCCCTTCTCAGATGAATTTGAGCTTTGTGTTCCCTGAGGGAGCACTTTGCCTCAGCGCTTACTGTCTCTCTGGGCAGTCATGGGTTGCCTTCCAACAGGAACAGGTGTCTCAAGAGAAAATGTCTCTCTCAAACTCCAAGCAAACAACCACTTATGGACACGTTGACAGTCTCCCCGCAGTTCAGGTAGTAATGGGATTTGTGCACATACCTCTGTGGCCTGGGGCAGCTTTGCAGCCAGCACTGGGTTGTGGTTTTGCACAGCTGCTGCTTCTTGAGGAACACAGAAGCTTGTAGGGCCAGGCCTGTATGGGGATACTGGGGGAAATCCTGCTGTCATATGTGGTCTGCAACCCTCTCCTCTGTGCTAATGGCCCAGAGCAGTGGCAGGGTCCTGGCAGTCTCTCCTTGGGAAAGGAAAGGTGGGCAGATAATGTACAAGAAGCCCCAGCCCCCACAGCATGAACATGAGCCAAGTCCCTTGGAGACATAGTGAGATGCAGAGTTTGACCGAGATGCAGACCAGCAGTTTCACTTGCTGCTCAGCTCTGTGTTGGGGAGTTATAGAGACAGATCTGAGCTCTTCCAGGAAGCCTACTCAGGCTGAACTGGAGGTGATGGGGGTAAGCTGCACCAGGGACTTTCATATTAGGTATTGGAGAAAATGCTTCACCTCGAGGGTAACAAAGGTGTGAATCCCAGGGAAGCTACAGCATCTCCATCATCATCAGAAATGCTCAACCCTGGACCGCTTAAATCCTGAACAATCCAGTCTAGATGGCTCTGCTTTAATCAGGCATGGATCAGAAATGTCCAGGATCCGCTTCCCACCTCTGCTACCCAGAGAGGCTGCGGAGATACTGGAGGGTGAAAAGGGCTCATTTCTTGAAAGTGTGCTAGCTGACACTGAGCTCAAATTTGGTCCAGGAAATGGCTTGCTTGGAAACTCTGCAAGCAAGTTTGCTGGCCATAGAACAGTTATCGAAAGTGTTTGTCTGTTTTCCAACACTTGTGTGTTGCAGCTGGGAGCTATGGAGTCTCCCCAGGCCAAGGCCTCTTGGCAAGCTAAGACTGGCAGTGGCTGAGTGTTGGGCCCCTCTCTAGAGGGGGACAACCATGTCTAGTTCACTAGACCTAGTGCTCCTGGTGGACTTGGCTGCAGGTTACTGCCACTCTGAACCCTTGCTGCCTACGTGACCAGATGGCCTGGCCACAGCCTGGGACTGGTGGCACTGCTGGGAGGAGCTGTTACAGGCTGTGTCAGGATGTGCCTTGCCTTCTCCCCCTTGCAGCTGCGTGATCCTCTTGTCACCCCCTCAGTCCTCTCTCCAGTGTGCACGCAACCCTTTTGAAGCATGAGTGTTGCAGCACTGCTGCGTATGTGCTCTCAAACTTGCAAGTGACCTCTCACATTTGCTGTTTGATGTTCTTTTGCTCCATTTCTCTCATCCATCCTGTTCCTGTGGACTTTCCTATCTGCTGTCCTTCGTTTCAGGCAGGACCACTGCACCCTTTGGGCTGATTCCTGCAGCCACTTGCAGTGGCCTAGGCCAAGCAGAATCTCAGTGATGCCATAACTAGAGAACAGAGATGCCAAGGATTTTTTGGGTAACATCCTTGTTCTGGCAGCTTTATTCATGCAGGTATCTTGTGTACTGGGAGGGAACACCATGGCTGCAGTGAGCTGTTCAGTGAGCAGTGTCAGGATTGGGTTATCTTCTTTATCCCAACACATCCTGGAGACTTGAGTACCTGTTTGCCGTGCAGTCGAGACCTGGTGACTACAGGGAAACATCCAAATGGAAAGTCACTAAAGCTAGGACAAACTCCAAACCCAAATAGTGCCGAATGATGGGGGTTGGGATTGTGTATTTTTGGAAGTGATGTCATGAAAATGTTCTGTATTCTTGGGGATAGGACAGATGTTGGCCAAACTAATTGGAAACAGCAAGCTGAGCAAATACAGTCCTAGCCAAAACCCCTACAGAAGAATGAGAGGACTTGGGCAGTTGGCAGAGGTGGGATCCAATTGCCTCAGCCCAAACTGAAGGAACACCTTAAAGATGTGATTATCCAGGGCCAGGAAAAACAGCATGGTTCCATCAGAGCAAGGGTTCACCTAGTGGGCCACCTTCTGTGGCCAAAATTGAACATTTACTGAACAGTGTAAGAGAAGAGCAAGTAGGTGTATGTTCGTCCCAATAACAACTCCCTAAAACATTAAGACCTCCAAACCAGGCATTTCCAGCAGTCCTTGATGTTTTTTCTTGCCAGAAGGTTATCCAGATTCCCCTTGCACCCATGTATACTTTGAGCACCCCTGATCAGTGAATGCACAGATCTACTGTGTGGCTTTTTGGTTTACTCCAATTTCATCTGTTGCCCTGTGGACCTTCTGCAGCCTTGTGTCAAGCACCTGTGGGGGAACTAATGGGCCTTAATGGTCCTAAGCAGCCTCAACTGGGACTTCCACACACTCTTGAGCTGCATTTAAGCTCAAGCCTGGGCCTTCAGGTTTGCGTTGAGCAACTTTGTAGGCGTTCTTGGTTTTGTCTTGTAAATAAGGCACATAGGCTTTATTATCCAGTCCTGATTTTGGCTCTATCTCATGACTATGTAGATACTGGACTTGGTTCATTGTTTGCTCTGTGGATGGAACCTGATACCGAAACCTGTCTCGGTTCTGATCAGGTACTGTGGGACCTGTTCATGAGGGCATGGGGTCACCCTTAGATAGTGGCTAGTCACCCCTCATGGAGCAGCCCCATTCGTGCACCCCTCTGCTGACCAAAAAAAGCACATTAAGAAAGGCCCTAACCTAGTTTTACACGTGCAGCAGTACCGCCATTCTAGTTGTTACTGCTCATAAAAGAGATCTGCCTGTTAAAAAAACAGCAGCTACCTGTACTCCGCAGCAGTCAAAAAAAAGCAGCTGAAGTATCAGTAGTAGGAAGATCAGGAACAGGATGGAAACCATGAAACCCCAGCACCCAGTGAAGAGGGCGTTTAATAGTCTCCCAGTTGAAATATGGATGAAGAGCTGGAAAAGGATGAAGAAGGGCTCGTTGCAATGGCCTAGAGGAGGATTGAAAAGGGGGCAAGGAGGGTTGGGGTGATGCTGGGAGCATCTGGCAGCTGGGCCCATGCTAAAGCGGAGCTGTTAGGCAACTTGTCCGGAAGGAACCTTGTGAGTAATCAGGTTAAGAGGCTTTTATGGCATAGTGTTAAGTGCTGTGCCTGAAGCTGTGTAAGACGAGGGTTAGAAATGGGAATTTTATGACTGGGGGGTTGTAAATGAGAATAGCCCTGAAGATAAAATGGGACTGTCGAGTGGTTGAAAACCTACTTTAAGCTGCTTTCATTGTCACTGCCTGTTGGTTTGGTTAGGGAGGGCATGCTGGTAGCTTGTGTCCTGTGGCCTGTGACAGTGGCTTGGGGACACAGCTTGGCTCTACAGCGTGCATCTGACTGTCCTGGGTGAGAGATTGGCATCTCCAGAAGCTGAGGCAGGCTCTGGTCCCATTCAGAGCATAAGCAGGACAAGTGTATTGGAAAACATCCCCAAGATGAGGCCAGGGAGGGAAAAGATGGCAACAGAAGGGATGAGCCAGCTCTCACCTTTTGCCTGTGTAGACCCTCCCGCAGCTTGGGGAGCAAAAGGCCTCCACATGGCCCTGCCATCAGAAGGCCCAGGGAGAGGAAGGGAATGTGTAGCCATCTCATGAGCAAGAGAAAACCAAATTCTGGTAACCTGCAATGGTTGTACAGTTGTGCTAGGCACGCAGACCGGCCTGGCTCTGGCTGTCAGATCTATGTGTTTATTGTTCCCAGTCTAACTGGTGCCTCAAGCCATGCAGAGGGTCTTGCTGATCTTTTCTCAGTCTGGCATGACATAGAAGGGCCTCAGTCTCACCTGTGCTAGGTGTAGTTTGCTCAGCTTGAAGGGAAGGTGGCCAGGGCATGTGATGGAGGCATGTGAGTTCCAGCAGCCCTGCTGGGAGCTAAAAATGGCATGTGTGCTCACTGGAGGAGCATGGCTGACGGGGAGGAGGGGGAGGCGGTGGTGGCAGTGAGGGGGGTGTTTAGTTTTGCAGTTACTCCCTTGCTCTGTAGGAGGTTGGCCCTGGGCTCTGGGAGACAGCTGTGAAGGAAGACTGGTGGCAAGCGTGCATGTCCTCTGAGTGATGAGGCAGATATGGAAAAGGCTTGTGCAAGTTGCAGAACCCTCCCTGGGGTGCCCAGGAGACAAGATGGACCTGTGGTAGGGCTGCTCCTGTCACAGGTGAGGTCTTGCCCTGGGGTGCAGTTCCTGTTTGTAGGACAGGGTGTGAGAGAGCCCTTTCCTCAGCCAAGGATGTGACTTTGTTCTCACAACTTTGAGCTCTGAGGCTGTGGTCCCTCCTTCAGCTTTGCTGGACCACATGCAGCCTGCCTTGCACACAGTTGTCCTGGCTATGTGGGCTGTCCCTCCTGTGGAGGTCCTGGGTCACACCTGGGCAGAGGAGGTGACCTGTGCCACCTGCTAGGAGCCCTCTGATCTGCAGAGCAGGGGTGGGCAGGGGCTACCATGTGTGCTGGGGCCTGCCCGGCCATCATCCCAAGTGTACAAAGTGGTCTGTCATACCCATGGATGACTGTCATACATCCTTATCCTCATCTGTGGATTTGAAGGCAGCTGTGGCCCATCCTGATAAATCAAGACCCTTTCTCTTCGGACTAGTGATCAACCTGTGCTTGGGCAATGTGTATTTCAGACATATCTGCTCAGTCCTGTGTCCTGCACACCCCTGAGCACCCACGTTGCCCACAGATCCTCCCACTGCCTCTGCAGCCAGAGAGAGACAAGGGGGACAGCACTTTGTCCCTTGCAGGGTCTGAGAGGCAGGCAGGATGATGCGGAGCCCCTCCTGGCTAGATCCTGAGGATTGCGAGGCAATCTTTGAGCCACGTGGTGTGTCCCCTACGAGGACCTGACTGCCTGGAGCTGGCGGTAGGAATAGGGGGCGAGGGGAGGGCTGGCAGCGCGGGTGTCTAAGCCCTAGCTTCCCCGCCCTGCCGCAGGACGGCCGGGCCGGGCCGAACCGAACCCAGCTGGGCTGGGCCGGTCCCAGCCCCGCCCGCCCGGCCGTGCGGTCCCTTTAAGAGCCTCCCTGCGTGTTTCAACCCGGGGGTGACGCGAGCGCGGTCGGACCGTATGCAAATCAAACGCCAGCCGCCGGCCAATGGGCGCCGGTGCTCGGCGGCCGCTAGCCAATGGGACGGCGCCTCCCGGCGGGGCGCCGGCTCGCCCCATATAAGGAGCGCCTTCGCCATAAAAGGCAACATTGTATCGCTTTATATGGGGGCGGCGCGGCGCGGCGGGGGCGGCGGCGGAGCGGGGCCGTGAGCGCGGAGCGCGGCGGGGCCATGGCGGGGCCGGCCTGACCC
>NW_020884964.1:1375205-1526330 GCF_003945725.1 Corapipo altera
GGCGGCGGCCGCCTACAGCGGCGGCGGGGGCGGCGGGGCCGTGAGCGGCGCCAAGCCTGGGAAGAAGACGCGGGGCCGGGTGAAGATCAAGATGGAGTTCATCGACAACAAGCTGCGGCGCTACACCACCTTCAGCAAGAGGAAGACCGGCATCATGAAGAAGGTGCGGCCCCGCGACTACGGCCGGCGAGGGGGTCGGCCTGGCCCGGGCTGTGGGCCGCGTCCCACCTGCCCGTGGGACCCCGGCCGAGCGCGGAGTGGGCCGTGCCCGGAAACGGCGGCGGCTTCCCGGTCCCGCGGACCGGGGGCGCGGCCCGGCACCAGCCCCTTCCGGGGGGCTGCGCGGGAGCCTCGGGCGGAGAGCTGGGCGGCCAGGAGCGGGAATCCCCGCGGTCGGGGGATGTCGGTGTGCCTGGCGGTCTACAGACGTCTGGTATGCCTGGGGAAGCCCATCCCGGTGCAGCGTCCACCTCTGGGCCGCAGCTGATCGGGGCCACTCCACGCTGTGAGCCGTCGTTGGGTGTTTGGTGGCACAGCTGGGCTGCCCTGCCCCGCCAAGGGGCCCGGCAGGGCTGGCTCCTCGGGCCGCGGAAGGGACTAACGCCACGTCTCGGCCAGTCCAGAGTGCACTCCGTGGTTCCTGATGTGCAATGACAGATTAGAAACTTGGGGGAATTTGTGGGCGATTGGAAGCAGCTGGCTCGCCTGCATCCCTGGTGGTGCTCATAGCATCTTCTGAACAACTGGGCAGTGCTGCACCCCAGTTGAGTTGGGCATCATGCACCCTGGGAAGGTGGGAATGGGTATGGGGTTCCACTGGGCACATCCTGGGTGTACGGGATGTAGAATTAGGACATCCTGTCTGTGGAAGCTTGTAGTGTGCAATGATGGCATATGAAGAGTGTGCTTCCTAGTCCACAGGTATTCACCTGGGGGATGGTGCAGTGGTGCTTGGGTGCAGCTGTGCTCCGGACTGTGAAGCCTGAGAGAGGAATCTGGGTCCTAGTCCAAATGAAGTGTCAGTAAGGGGAACAAGGTAGCAGAGACATTGTAACATTGTTACAATGTAACAGACGTGTAGGCCCAGTAACATCTTTTCACAGAAGTGAGGAGGAGGGACATCCTGATGTGTCTAGAGAGGCGAGTGGGATTTCCAGAATGGAGATATTTCATTGTCCCTGTGTTCTCAGACTGCTCTACTGAGGGGACCACTCTACCTGCGGCCTCTTGGCAGGCAGCATCACCTAAGGGCATGCTAAAGGGGGTGGAGGCACAGCTCGAGGCAGTTCAACCTGTACAGAACCAATCTTGGGTTGGTTTTAGAGACCACAGCTCCTCTGGCATGACAGGAAGCCCGAGCTGGTGTGAGGAACAGGACAGCCATACTGGGAGTGCAGGGGCATGCAGTGACTCTTGTCCTGCACTTTATGTTGTCCCTGTCACCTCTTCTGACTTCCCTGACTCCCTCTTCTTCCCTTGTGCTGCTGGCAGGCCTACGAGCTTTCCACGCTGACTGGCACTCAAGTCCTCCTGTTGGTGGCCAGCGAGACAGGCCATGTGTACACATTTGCCACACGGAAGCTGCAGCCCATGATCACCAGTGAGACAGGGAAGGCGCTGATCCAAACATGCCTCAATTCCCCGGACTCACCCCCACGCTCGGACCCCACCACTGATCAGCGCATGAGTGCCACGGGCTTTGAGGAGACGGACCTCACCTACCAGGTGTCTGAATCGGACAGCAGTGGGGAGACCAAGGTAATGTTCCTGGGCACCCAATCAGAGTGCCTCTGATTCTCTCCTGTGCCAGGAGCCCTGATCATCCCCAGGCCTCTTTAAATAGCAGCTTACGGAGCTGGGGATGGATCCCCTTTTGCTGCAACTGCAATGAGCTTGTGCTGTGTGCTCTCGAGGTTGGCTCCTTGGCTGACAACAGTGGTGATTTGAAGAGGGAGGGAAGCGAGTGGCAGGTGTCCTGGTCCTGGCCTTTGCAGCATGGCTCCCCACTGTCCCAGCCCACCCCCCTGGCCAGCTTTCAGCACTGTTATCTCTCCCCAGGCGTCTCCATGCTCTCGCACTCATTGATAAAAATTTGATTCTGCCTCCATGGCCTTATAAGGCCTGGTTTCCCTCGCCAGAGTCCCTGGCAGGGCCCCTCACATTCCTTATAAGCTGCAGCTGTCTCTTGCTTTGGTGCTGTTTTGGAAGGGGGCAGGGAGGACATGGGGAATGGAAACATTTGGCTGGACAGACCATTTCTGCTCCCTGCCTGTTGTCCTTGCAGACACTGGCCATTGCCTGCCTGTGTTACTTGCGGCCTTTTGCTCAGGGTGGCCTGCCTGGGGGTGCAGAGTCAGGCAATGGTGCTTTTCTGCTGGAAGGGCTCTGTCTTATCCCTGCATTCTCTGATGCTGTTCCTCACAGCTGTTGCAAGAAAGCCGTCTCCTGTATCCCTCCTACTTCCTTTGCAGGCTGGTGCTTGGGTCCACAGGTACTTGGAGGTGGGAGGCAGGGAAGTTTGTGGTGCAAGGCTGGGATGACATGCTGAATTTGGAGTTGAGCCACAGCTTCCCAGATCTGTGTGCAGTGCCCTTGGGTGCTGTGAGTTAGAGCAGTCCTGTACTTGTGCCTGTGACATGAGTACCGGGCTTGCTGCAAAAGTATCCTTCCAGGTGAACTGTGGCCTTGCTCTAGGAGCTCTCCAACCCTTTATGTACAAGCCACAGTAGCATCCTTGCCATGCAGTAGCCATTAAACATTAAGCAGATAGAACCTAGAGATCTCTGTGGAATAATCACAAAGGTAGTGAGTGCAGCCCTGACATGTGCCCAGCATGTTGTCTGGGGCTTCAGGAGTGTTCAGCTGCCTGTTTTTATGCTATGACAGCACAACAGCTCTGGTCACAGTGCTGCTGGGTGCCCAGCAGCCCCTATTCCTCCATGGCCACTTCCCCACATGTGTGCAGTGCTGCACCAAGCACGAGCTTATTGCTGCTGAGCCCTGAGAAACATCAGCAGTCCCAGAGATCCCTGGAAACAGAGGAGCTGTGGTGGGCCAAAGTGTTCCTGACTGGAGACTCTGTACAGGAGCCCAGAAGAGTCCTTGGGAAGGCTTCCTTCTGATGAGAGCCCAACACCAGTCCTGGCTATCCCAGTCTGGCATGTCTTCCCTGAGTGCCTCTGATTCTCAGTGTGAGCTGTGTCAGCCCTTTCCAGTAGGCAGAGGAGCCAGCTATCGCCAGAAATCTCTCCCTTGTGCAGCCTATGTTTGTAAGGACTTGTGTCTCTTGGGCTTCTCCTGGATGAAAAGACAAGTTCTGTGAGCATTTTGTAATGAGACAAATTACTTGTACCTGGAGTAATTTGGAGGTGCAGGAAGCACTGTGTGTGGCAGCTGATCCGTCCCTAGCACGGGACTTGTCCACATCATTTCCCTTTAGATTCTTCCTGAAAGTACTGCTAATTAGCCCCAAATGAACTGTTCTCTTGGGGTGCACTTACTCTGCAGAGATCTTCTTAACACAACTTCTCTTTTCCCACTTTCCGATGCAACACTGCAAGCTCCATCCCAGTGGTAATGCTTAGTGTGAGGTGCTTTGTGGCCACAGCCAGCATTTGATGTGAGGCTGGAGGAGTTCTATGGCCCTGTCTTCTGCTTGATATTCTGATTAAACCCACCCTGGCCTGCTGAGAGTTCCTGTCAAGGCAAGCCCTGGGGCTGGGGACAGTCCTACCCTAACCTTCCCCAGTCCTGCTGTGCCTTCTGCAGGCCTGGAAGTCTGCTTGGTGCTCTGGCGGAGATCAGCCCGATTCAGATAGACCAAGAAGTCCTTTGAGAATCAAGGGAGCCTGTGGGTGGGCAATGGCTAGGTGGCTGGCATTTGCTGAGGGATGAGTGGTACACATGGCTGGGTTACACAGGTACCTCACTGGAGGAGGTGGCAGGAGATTCAGAGCCTGGACGACCAGGTCCAGCCACGTAGGATGCTCTGAGAGGCTTCCTGGCCTTCCTGTGTAAACTCTGCTTTCCAGATCTCTGTGTGGACAAAACCTGCTTGTGTTCAGCTGCTGCAGCAGAGTTGGGAAGACAATGCAGCCAGGCTGTTACCTGCAGTCAGCAGCCTGCTGGCATTCCTCTGTGCTACAACCAGCAGCAGCTATGAGACTCTCCTGGTGTGCCAGACCCAAACTCTCTGCCATGGTGCTGAGCTCAGACCACAACTGGGATTGGGGCATGCTGTATCCTCGTGATGATACTGTTGTGCACTGACCTGTCTCATCTTTTGCAGGCCCCAAAGGACACTGTCCGTGTGCAGTCTCTTGGGTGTGGTTATGTGATCCGCTCATTCTCTAAAGCAGTGATGTGGGTGTGGGCAGACATCTGCTGCTATGCTGCACCTCTCTGCTCTGTGCTTGTTCCCAGACGCTGCTCTGCAAACTGAAGTTTGCACTGAGCTGTGATGGGGAATGGATATGCAGCAGGAATGGATATGAATCAGGAAGGGAATGGAGTTCAGGGCTGCTGTTTGCCTCGAGGCTTGTCCATGGCCCCTTGGGTAACCTCTGATGAAGGTGATCCATGGCTTGGCTCCTATTGAAGGCTGGCCTCATGTGTGTAGTCTGGGCTTTGCAGGGTGCTGGGGAAAGCCAAGGAGCCCAGGGTCACTGAGGCATCCCAGACAGTCATGGGTATGTGGCAGCGGGTGTCCAATCCCAAAGCCTTTCCCAGCTCTTTCTGTATTGGGAGCTATTGATGCAGCCCAAGACAAACAATAAAGATGGAAGGAATCCGAGTCTCCCTTGTGTCAGAACAGGGAGTGCAGAGATGGAGTATGCATGGTTCAAGCCTGCTGGCAACAACTCTCCGAGCACCTTTGCTGCTCTCATGATACTGAGGTTTGCCCTTATGCTTCTAGGGAGCCCTGGAAATCCTCTTGAGTAGAGTGCTGTGAACTTTTTGGGATGTCTCCTCAAGCCCTGAGAGAATGGAGTGCCCTGGCTGCCTGGGGACTATGTCTCAAGGGTGTACTGCTTTAGAGCTATAGCAGGGGATGTGGAACCCTGGCTTTTCCAACTGGGAACAGGATCTGTCCTGCCCCACTCTGCTCTGGCTCTTCAGTGGGCTGGGGAGAGCTCTGCCCTGTCACCCACATGGGGAGGGCACCCACAGCCTCCTGTGTCCCCTGTGCGACGGCAGGAGTTTGTGGTTGAGCTAATGGAAAGTGCTTCTGCTGGGCTCTGCTCTGTTATCACGTGCCTCTTCTAATTTGGACTTCAGGCACTGCCGTGCCAAGGGTGTTGCTCTCCTCCCTCCCCAGGCCCTGGGGCACGACTGAGTGCCTGGGATTGGATCCCCCTGTCCAAAATGGGCTGCCTTCCCTTTTTTAGCTGTTCGTTGAGCTGTGAATTCCTTGTTCCTGGCAGCCTGACAAGCTGGGAACAAGGCTTAGCACGTGGGAGAGCTGGGCCCACCAGCCTGCAGTGGGAGGGGTGGGAGTGTGGCAGCCTTAACTCTTCCCAGGCCTACTGGCAGCTGAGGCAGGACATGGGGATGGCAGTTCCCTTGTGACTTGTGACATGGTCTCCTGTGAAGCAGTGCATTCTTAGTGTGCTCTTGGCCAGATGAGCAGGGCAGGGGAGGAGCCATGGGGACCCTGGGTATTTGAAAGGGGATTTGGCGTACAGAGGCATGTTAGGTGAAATATAACTGTTAGAGACAGCAAGGCTTGGTTGGTTTCTGCAGACCCAAGCCACATCCAGCTTCGTGCTTTGTGGCTGTGGAAACTAGGGTGTTATGTGCTCTGCAGCCTGGCACACGCATTCCTCCCTTGTTCCAGACCTGGCAGGCCAGTCTCTGAGGCTAGTGTTGGCCCAGCACAGGGCCCTTTCCCTGGTGCTCAGCTTCTCTGGTAATGCTGTCCTCAGGCGTAGAGCTCTGATGCTCCTTGCAGGACTGTGCTGTGTGCTGGCTGTAGCTGACACGTAGGGTCCTTTGGAAGCATTTGTCTTGTGCCCGTCTCCTGCTAGTAGATTTGCAAATAGGTGCTTTCTACTGCCTTTGCTCTGGGAGATTTGTTGAGGCATTCCCCAGGGCCTGCCAAAGCTGCTGTCAGGTCTGTGTCTCCCTAGTGTCCAGGTTTGCCTTTGCTCACCTCTCCCTTGCTGCCTTCAGCGTACAGCTGCCTTTAAGAGCCAGTTCTCGGCTTGTTCTCGGTTGTGTGTTTCCTGCCTTAAGGGAAGTGCTGTGTGTTCCTGACAGGAGGCAGTGTATGCCTTTATGTCTGTCCCTGCAAGGACTGCTTTTACCTGTTGTGTGCCAAAAAGAGGCTATTCTCCTCTTAGATGTTTTGGGGACTCCTGGGGAGGGGAAGGGTTGCTTTTTCCCCTGATGCATTGCAGGGAAGGCTCTCAGGGGATCTGTGTGGCCCTGGGCTTGTATCCAGAGTTTATGCTGAGCACTCACTAGCTCTCCTCATGCTGCATTATTGGGTACAGTCTCCTCATGTTTGTACAAGCAACTCTTCTCTGCTGCCCTGGCTCTCCTCCATGTGCTGGCAGCAGGCTATTGAGGGTATGGTTTGGCAAGGGGATGCAACCTACAGAGCCTGATTTGGTGTCGTGGGCAGATGTCTTATGGGCTGGTCTGAGTTTTCACCATCTCTCCTTTTGTAGGATGCACTGAAACCCGCATTCGCTGTCACCAACCTGCCGGGAACAACGTCCATCCAGACAGCCCCCACCACCTCAACCTCCATGCAGGTCAGCAGTGGCCCGTCATTCCCTATCACTAACTACCTGGCACCAGTGTCTGCCAGCATCAGCCCCAATGCCGTCACCAGTGCCAACGGGACAGTGCTGAAGACTACTGGAGCCAGTGCAGTGACGTCTGGGGGCCTCATGCCAATACCCACTGGCTTCACCCTCATGTCAGGTCAGTGCCTTTAGGGGCTGAGGGCTGCATCTACCTGTCTCTGCACCTGGAGTATGTTGCTGTTCTCTCTGGGGAAGAGGAGGCCTAGTGGCAGAAGGGAAGCAGAGTGGGTTGTTGCTGTAAGGTGAACCTGGCTGAGATTCCTTGTCCAAACTCAGCCAGGCCAGTGACTGGGGGAGGGTCATGTAGTGACTGTTTCCTTAGAGTGCTGCTATTTGGCCCTGCTGCTGGGAGGTGGCAGGGAGCTGAGCTAGGACCCCAGGACAGCACCAAGAAGCCTGGAGGGAGTGAAAAGAGCTGGTGGTGACAAAGCCTTTCTTTCTCCCTCCTTTCGGCAGGTGCTTCCCTTTCTCCGGGGACCCCTACCATTCCTCTCACTCAGTTACAGCCGCACTCTCTGGCTCTTTCCAGCCAGCAGGGCCAGGTGGTCACGGGTACAGCTGGACAGCTGCAGCAGGCACAACAGACAGTCTTCCGCTTCCCTGCCAGAGCTGGAGGGCAGATCGTGTCGCTGACAGGTCAGCACTCGCTTCTCCTCCGCTTGCTAGAGATGGGGGGATGGAGGTGTCTGTGCGGGTCCTGGTCCTGGCCACACAACTGACCACTGACTGAGGTGGGAGCACAGAGGAAGCAGAGCACAGAGTACCCTTGTTGTAGCTTTGGGGGAGAGATGGGAAGACAGGGCAGAGAATGCTTGACGTAGGCAGGAGTGGCATCCTGGGGGATACAGACCAAGGGAAGCAGTGGGTTTTCAGTCTCCTGCTCCAGGGTTTGGCCTGTGGCTAGCAAACACAGAGGAGACAGGTCTCCAGTGCAGCTGTGCTGAGGCTGAACTGTGGTGCTAGAATTGATGGAAGGATACTACAGGGGCTCAGGTGCCCCGTGGCTACTTATTGAGTAGCAGCTGCCCTGGCTTTTGTGTTGGGGTCTGCAGTCAGTCACTGAACCACAGTGATTAGGGGGAGACACAGCGTGAAGAAGTGGTGCTGCTGTGCTTCCTTGTGTACATTGTCCTTTGTAGGAATTTCTTCTTGTGCTGAGTCAAGGCTCTCCAGGTGTGGTGCTGTGGCTGGACATGCTCTTGGCTGGAGTTTCAGAACAGGGTTAGGCTCTCCTTTGTGGGTCAGCCATCATCTGAGGACCAGCATTGGTATGACAGTATTTCTTGTGTCCTACCTGTTTGTGCCCAAGTCAACAAGTCTGATAGCCTGTGTACTTTCTTGGAATGCTTAAGGCTCCCATGGACCCTGGCAGACAGTATGATCCCGTGCAAGGGGTCTGGATTTCCCTTGTGATCTGGAGGAACTAAGAGAATAACTGATGTATGTCTCTCTCGTGTGATGTGTGGGGAGATGCCCCGTCTGAGCAAGGTGGACAGTGATTCCTGCTCCCTGACATCCCTTACTCTTCCCTCTGGAGACAGGACCTCAGCCTTAGGGGAGCTTTCTGTGCTAAGCTCTGTTTCTGGAGCTGAATTGCTTTGCAGTGAGTAGTCTGGGCCAGAGGCTGTGTGGCTGTGCCCCTGCACCTCTAGGATTCAATGCCTTGAGGCCATGTGTTCTGTAATGCCTGTGTAGGGCACTGTGCTGTCCTTGAGGTCACAAGCTCTGAGATAGCAGTGGCCTAGAGCCCTGTGGAGGATGGAGCTGATCTCCAGACTGTGAAGGCAGCAGAGCCCAGCTGGTTTGCGCATTTGGGCTCTTGCGGTTCTGCTGGGTGAAGCGAGATGATCCTTGCAGAGCTGGCTGAGCACTGGAGAGGCATATGCTGGGCCCTCTCCTCCCAGCATATTCTGTGTTGTGTCTTGGTGGGGCCAGGAATGGTGAGGAGGGCCCCAGATGTTCTTGAACCATGCCTGGAAGTTTGGCAAAAGCTGTTGTGGCCTGTTCTTTACTCTCTGGAGCTCTGTGGGCCAGCTACCTTCTTGGCCCGTGTGCCAGGAAAGAACACATTTTGGTTTCTGCCACATGCTGCTTTTTTCTAGCCTTCCCCAGTGCAGTGTCATGCTGTGGAACTGTATGCAGCCAGTGAAGGACTGCGGCGCTTTCACATGGTCCAGAGTGCCTGTATCCCTGTGGAGCCACAGGCTCATGGGTTCTTCTCTCTCCCCAGGTGGTACCATGGCTCAGCAGGTCCCAGTCCAAGCGATCCAGGTGCACCAGGCACCGCAGCAAACGTCTCCCTCTAGTGACAGCAGCACTGACCTTACCCAGACCTCTTCCAGCGGAACAGGTAACCACCTTCTGTCTGCCTTCCTGACCACTGCTGATAACAACCCACACCAACAGACCTCATGCTTGCTCCCTGCCCAGTTTCCTTCTTCAGACCAACTCTATCCCAGCCTTTCTGACAGTTTCCCAGGTGTCTTGATCCCTGTTGCCAGCTCCTGTGCTACGCCATATCTAGATAGACGCTGCTGTGCCTAGGGCACCTTCCAAGGGATTTCAGAGCTTCTCCAGATACATCGTTAACTCTTACAGCATGGAGCTGGGAACAGGTTACCCAGTTCTCAGATGGTTTCTTAGTGAGGCAGCATTGCTTCACAAGGCATTGGCTCACATCTGCTTGAGATTTTTATTGTCTATGCAGAGGACATCTCTTTGTTGGCAAATTCTGAGTTCAGGTGCCTGGATGCAGGCTGAATCTAGGTCAACAGCTTTATTAAAGCTTCATCAGGGAACTTGAGATACAAGTTGAATTTAGTCCTGGGATGTTTGACTACTGTGCTTTTCTGCCCCTTCATACTCATGAAAGGAGAGGTTTGAGCTCTTCTACTTGATCTGTGGGACTTTTCCCCAAGAGCTTGGGAGACAAGATGGGTATCTTCATGCACCATGCCTCAGCACAGCGTGGCTGAGGGGTGCTGAGCAGGCATGTGAGTGTGGCAGACCCCTTTCATATGGCTCACATGTAGTCTGTCCTGGTGCCAGTGACCCTCCCAGCGACCATCATGACGTCGTCTGTGCCAACCACTGTGGGTGGCCACATGATGTACCCCAGCCCACACGCGGTGATGTATGCGCCCACATCTGGCCTTGCGGACGGTGGACTTGCAGTCCTCAACGCTTTCCCACAGGCGCCCTCGGCGATGCAGGTGTCCCACGGCCAGGTCCAGGATCAGGGTAAGAGAGCTGTCTGGGTCAGTGCTCCCTTAAAGTGCACCCACATCCTAATTTTTCTCCTCTTGCATGTATTTATGCTGTATGTTACTTTCCAAGAATTTTCTTCTCAGCAGTCCTAGTGGCTGTACAAATGCCTGGCAAGGGTGATGCTTGATGTGCACTTGTAGATCTTGCCATTCTCTTGTGCAAAGGATTGCTTGAGCTCTTGCTGGGTAAAAAGAGTGAGGGATTCTGGGATGGGTGGCGTGTGGGGCAGGCAGCAGAGGGAGCTAGGAGACTCTGGAGAGGTTGTGTGGTTGCATGAGGGAACTAAACAGCATGAAGCCATGTGGTCAAGACTTGGATTGAGGACTTGTGCCTGCTTCTCCCAGCATCTGGAAAACTAATGCATGTGGCTTTCTTCTGGAATGCCTCCATGTATGCAGACTGGCAGCTTTGTCCTTGTGAAGCTCCATGGAGCTCAGAGAATGGATCCAAGTGGGGAGCACTGTTTAAGGGACAGTGTCATTTGTGCTTCTCTCTGTGGCAGGTGGCGTCCCCCAAGTGTTCCTGACAGCCCCATCAGGCACTGTTCAGATCCCAGTCTCAGCTGTCCAGCTTCACCAGGTAGGCACAGAGTAGTACTTGCAGGTGTTCAGGGAGTATTCTTGCTCTGCTCCTGCCTGCACATCCTTTGTGTAGATGGGCAGACCTGGCTGGGTAGGGTCAGTCCTCAAGGTCTGGGAAAGCTGTCAGTGCCACCCACCTTTGGGTGATGCAGTTTTGTCCTCTATGGACAGGTGCCCAGGAGGGACAGTGCCCCCCTGGCTGCTGGCATGCATGGTGTCAGGGCATGCTGTCCCCCAGTTGGTCCTCCTCCCTTTTCTCTCTAGATGGCTGTCATCGGGCAGCAGAGCAGCAGTGGCAGCAGCCTGACGGAGCTGCAGGTGGTCAACTTGGACACCTCACACAGCGCCAAGAGTGACTGAGAGGCCTCTGCTGCCAGCCTTTTGTACCTGGCTTGTCATGCCAGTGTCGGGGCTGGTGGCAATTCCTTCTCATACAGACTGCACCAGTTATTTATTGTTGCCTTTTCACGTTTCCTTCATCCACACATGCACACACACACACGCACTCGCCCCCCCCCACGCACACAGGCATGCGCGTGGGGCTGCAGAACCCACCTGGGGTGGAGCGGTGCTGGGGCCATGCAGGGCTTGGGGCATTTGGATGCTGCAATAGCTGTGCTTGTCTCACGCCAGCCAAAGAAATTTGTCTCTCGAGGGGAGGATTGCTCTGCACTGTAAATAAATACTGCGGGCCATTCCCAGCTGAAGGCTCTGGCTCCTTCTGGGCTCTCCGAGTCACCTTGCCCATGAGTGTTTACTCTGCGTGGGGCTCAGCTCGGTCCCGGAGCCATCACGCAGGCGCAGCTCAGAGCAGAGTGGGTTGAGGCTGTGCTGCTGGCCTCAGCAATGTGCCTTTGTGGGGTGACAGGTCCTGGCTGCAGCAACTCGCCCTGGGCTCTGGACGGGAGAGAGGGGCCAGCTTGCATGTGCATCTCTGGGCCTGTGCGCCCTCCTTCTGGAGGGCAGGGCACAGCTGTTGGCACGTGGCCCTGTCCTCCTTGTATGCACTACAGTGAGCCCTCTGCCCTTAGTGCCTCCTCACTGGGCTGCCTGGCAGATTTTCAGCCTGATTGGCCCAGCCCCAGCGCCTGCCCTTGCACAGCTGAGGTGGTCTGTAGATGTCCAGGAACACAATGATGCCCTGGAGAGCTCCTCAGGGGCTCTGTGCTCTGCTCAGCCCCACACTCTCAGCCCTCGCACTGCTTGTGGACTCCGTACACCCAGGGGAACGTGGCTGCATCCTTCTTACGTGCCCCTGCAGCTCCAGCCGGCGTGTTCTAAATTTCTGTGTCTGATGCTAGGTGGAGAAACAACTCAAATGTCAAAGGGAAGAGCCCATGGGGCATTGAGCTGCTGGGCAGGTGCCAGGCTCTTCCTCTGAGCATCAGGGTGATCTGCAGGCCATCCTGAGCTGTGGAGGAACAGCTGTGATGCCTGTACAGGCTCAGCAAGGCTGGGGGGAGAAGGGCTGGAGCATGCTTGGTCCTGCATGGGAGTTGCTGTGAATGGCTCCGCTACCTAGCCCTGTCCCTGGAGGGAGAGTGAGCAAGTGAGAGAAGCTGCTGAATCCTTAGGAGAAGAAGCAGCTACTGTAACTTTTTTTTTTTTAAGTTAAAGACAAAAGAAGCCTTGGAGAAAAAAAAAAAAGAAAATTACTTTATTTTTCTAAGTGTTAAACTCAGTATTTATGTAATTCTTTAAGGAATAAAAGTTTGGCTCCTGTACAGTTTTAATGGGGTTTGTACCAGGGGGATGGGAGAGGGGTGGGTGGGTGGGCATGGAGGCAGGAAAGGGGCCTTGCTTTTGAGTTTGTATTGTAACCTTGGACATGTTCCTCAGCATTAGCGTTTAAGCCACACTCTTCATCCACCAGCATGTGCCAGGGATCAAGCTCAACTGAGTGGGATGCTTGTTTCCCACTTATCTATACTGAGGACTCATAATTCTGGGCTCAATGGGCAGAAAGCAAGTGCAGCAGTGGCTAGTTTCTAGAAGTGGGAAACCCATTCCTCAGGAGCAGGGGATTTGTAGCGTGCATGGGAGCCAGAGCTGAGCTGGGTTTTCTGATGATCACCCTGTTCACTTCTGGTCCAGGGACCTGCAGCTGTTCTGTCACTGCTCTTGGTGTGCAGTAGTGCTGCCTGTGACTGTCTAAGGGATTTAGGCATCCCCACTCTTCCCTGGGTGTGGTGAGTGACCAGCAGTGGCTAATCCCTGTTCTCCATGCTTGCTGTGCAGGTAGCATCTTCTGAACCCCTAGCTGAAGATCTGGGCTGTAGATCCCCCTCTACAGCCTTTCTGCAGTGCACAGATATGGGCAGGTTCCCTCCAAACTCCCTGTACAAAGAATTCCCAGAAGGGTCTTTCAGCCCTTGATCTGTTAACAGCCTGGGAAGGGCTTGTGGAGAGTTGGTGAGAGTGACATTGCATGCTGCCTCCCCTTAGTGTCCTTGCTCTAAGAGTGATGCATACACTGCAGCTCAGAGCATATGGGAGTGCTAAGCCATGTCCCTTTGCTAGGTGTATGAAAACTGCTCAGTAATGCTTCCGAAGCAATCTGGGTACCTAGGAGTTCATCCAGGGAGAAGTGTGGGTTTGGGGTTTGCGTTGTCCTTTGCCCCAGCACGTCAGTGTGGCCTGGCTTTGCTCTGCTTTGCTTGTGCTAGCACTATGGAGCAGAGCTGTTGGGCCAGAATGGTGGGAGAGCCCCTGCTGCTACAGGGTGTCTGACTGTATCCCCTCCCTGGCTCCCCAAAGGCAACTGCTGGTTAAACGCTAATGGTGTATTTTATTTAAGTGCAGACTTGTAAGAACACTTGTGTATCAGGGATGAAATGGCATTTATTGTGTGGTGACATTTTTAGTTAATTTTACTGGCTTGAGGGGGGTGTGTGTGCGCGCGTGCGTGTGTGTGCGTGTGTGTGTACGCATAAGTGTGTTTGGGATTATTTTTTTTTCCCTCCAGTTTCCAGGGTTGTGTTTCTGGAAGGATGTGGAAGTAATCACAGTACTATGTACAGAGCTTTCTTTTGTATTAAAAAAAAATTACTCTTTCAATAAATGTTATCATTTTGTGCACAGATTTGGGATCTCGATCATTCTTTGCGGGAGGGGATGACACGTACCTTAGGGGCAATGCATGGGGATCAAAGGCAGATTCCTGCATCGGTCTGTTTACTGTCAAGGATGAGGGTCTGTCTGAGCCTGATGTGGCAAAGAGGGGTTCTTTGCAAAACTCTCCATCCCTACTGCCTCCTGCACAGGTGAGACTCTGGAAGTCCCAGACCTAGTGCAGGACCAGAGGGGGCCTTTGGCTGACAGCAAGGCTGTGAGGGCTGTCCTTTCTGAAAGCTCTGGAACAGTGTTGGTGGTAAGCAGGGCATGGTGTCAGTCAAGAGAAGTAAAAACCAGGAATGAGGAGGAATGGGGAATTTTGAAAAAGAATTGTTCTAAATCATGGATGTTAATAGGGAGGAGCAGGGGGACTGTTAAATTCCCTGCAGAAAACTGCTATGAGAAGATACGGCAATATTCAAAATCCAAACTGGAGAGGCATGAAGTCAGGTCAAAGGCAGGTGCCTAGAAGCCAGGTCAAGGGCACATGGGGGCTCAGTAAAGTGTGTAAAGCTGTGAATGAAACCAAAAGGAAAGGGGCTCATTACAATCCTCAGGGCTGCTGGGGCAACAGTATGCCAGCTAAAAATGGTGCTATCTAGCATCAGATCCTGGAGCAGATACCAGTATGGTGCAAGGAAAGCTTAGCACTGATAAAAGTCTGTGCAGTGGAGACACAGCACTTTTCCTCACAGTGCTGTTTGGAGAAAATAGTGCAGCAGGAGAGAAGGTTGCACAGAAAGTGCTTAGGAGCAAAACACAGCTCAAATGGCTCTTGCCCCATTAGGAAGTGAGGTGCTTCACTTTTACAGGTTACACCACAGCTAGCCCCATGTGCAGCATGCCTACACAGGTGTGTCTCGTGGTTCAGCACCACAAACCTCCTATCAGCACAAGCAATCCCATGTCACTTGTGCACAGGGGGCTGTCTGTGACATATGAAGCAAGATAACACAGACGTAATCTTTATTTTTAGGATAAATGACCTACTAAGCATAGAATCAAGACTATTGGAGCCAAGACATAAGCAGGCCGTGTGAATACCACAGAAAACCTCTCAGTGTCACAAACAAGATGTCTTGGTAGTGAATGGGGAAGGAAAATGACATGTTAATTGAGAACATGGAGATTTCAAGAGCATCCATGGGATTCCGGAAAGAGAGCATCAATAACATCAGCAGAGATTACATGCACTAATGGTGAAAATCAAGAGCCTGGCTTGGAAACATGAACATTTACAGTCCACCACTGGTGCCACAGCTTTAGAGGATGGTCTCACAAACTGATGCAGTACTGCACTGCTTTATCCAGCCTATAGTTAATTGCCATTATATTGTTGGGATTAATTGCTGATTGCTATTGTAAAACATAGAAATTGTCTGATCAGTTGCATTAGTTCTGGGGGTAGAAATTAATTTGGGCACATACATGAAGTTGCTCCAGCATCAAATAAGAAAGTAGAGTCTCATCTATTTAGCTGATTTTAATGTTTGTTTATAATTTAAAACAAATGTTAGCCACAATCCAGGTTTCTATCAGTCTGATGACTGCTGTGAGGCCTACCAAGGAAGGGAAATATGGATAAAGGATAAGAATTTAGATTTTACAGTGTTACACCAAAGGTGTAAAGGAACTGGAAACAGGACAAACTTGTGTGCAACAGGCTTCAATTGTCTCTCTAGCAACACTGAGAACAGGACAGTCTCAGGGGCCTAAACCTGCAAAGAGCCAGCACAGCTATCACTGAAGCCGAACAGGCTGGATGCAGGGCTGGAACCATCCCAGGGCCACAGGCCTGATGTTGCTGTAATTTTTGATTAATGGTTATTATTACATTATTATTGCAATAATAATGTTAGTGCTGACATGACATGCTTTTAGCCTACCTACCACCCATTCTGCTACAGCCCTTGATGAAGACAATTAATCACCAGAGAAATTGTACCAACGCAAAGTGCAACACATGTTATCAAAAAGCTTCTTGAGCTCTGGCGGGTGCAGTTTTCAGCTCCCATCTCCGTTTCTTCTCATTTCTAATATTAGCTAGGAGAATCAGAACATAATCTGATCTTCCATGTTTTTCTGCCTCTCACCACCGGCAGGGAGGGACAGCAGCCCTGTGACCCATGGCTGTGTGGCCACAGACAGGCCCCTGCACTTCAGCTCCAGCTGCAGCTGCAGCTTGCATCCCCTCGCCCCAGAGGGACCTGGGAAGGGGAGGCAGCAGTGCCCTTGTGGCCAGGAAGGGCAGTGGTATCCTGAGGTGCATTAGGAAAAGCATTGCCAGCACATCGAGAGGTGATCCTGCCCCTCTACCCAGCCCTGGTGAGGATCACCTGGAGAGCTGTGTCCAGTTCTGGCCTCCTCAGGACAAGAGACACATTGATCCTGGAGTGGGTCCAGCAGAGAGCAACACAGAGGATTAGGGGACTGGAGCATCTGCCTTACGAGGACAGGCTGAGGGAGCTGGGCCTGTTCGGCCTTGAGAAGAGACGACTGAGAGGGGACCTCATCAATGTCTATCAGTATCTGAAGGGAGGATGCCAAAAGGATGGAGGCAGGCTTTGCTCGGTGGTGGCGAGCAATAGGACAACAGGCAACAGAGAGAAACTGATGCACAGGAAGTTCCACCTGAACACGAGGAAGAACTTCCTTACTGTGCAGTGACCGTGCACTAGAACAGATTTTCCAGAGAGGTTGTGGAGTCTCCAAGAACTGTCTGGACACAATCCTGAGCCAGGTGCTGTAGGATGATCCTGCTTGAACAGGGAGGCTGGACCAGATGACCCGCTGTGGTCCCTTCCAGCCTGATCCGTTCTGAGATTCCGAGGGACGAGAGGCGCGTACCACGCAGCCTCCGCCGTTCCTTGTCCCTCGCCGCCTCCCGTAGTGTGGACCCGGAAGCGCGGCGGGTGGTGCTGCTGCTTCCGGTCCCTCCTGGTGGCGCCGGGGCAGCTCCCGCGGCGGAGCCTTCGAGTTTCTGCCGCGCCTTCGCCCCGAGTGCGCGGGGAGAGCCGAGCCGGCGCCGAGCGGGGACGAGACCTCCTGACGGGGCAAGCGCCTGAGGGGCCCCTTCCTTTTCCCCGCGCCGAGAGTCGGTCGGCCCCCCGTGCACCGAGGCCGGGCTCTGCCGTGCCCTGCCCGGCCTCTCTGTGGCTCCGGGGGCGGCGGCGCAGCGGTGAGCGAGGGGTCCGGACGGTGGGGCGCGGCTCGCTGGGGTGTCCGGAGCGGCCGAGGCACATCGGTGCGAGGGGCCCTGCCCGCGCCTGTGCGGACCCACCGTCCCGACGCGGTGGGAGGTCGGGCTGTGCTGAGCTGGGCTGCTGGACGCCGTGCTGTGATGCCTGGTGGACTCGGCATCACAGCTCTGACACAGAGTGCAGAGCCTGTGTCACAGCGGTCTGACAGTTCAGTTCTGGGCACTGTGGCCTCCAGTGCACGTCATTCACACGTGGTGCAGCAATACTTCAGGTGCCCTAAGCCCAAATTCTCCCCTTCCTAGCTAGAAGGCCATTTGGGCCCCTTCTGGGCTCCGCTAGAAAGAGGTTTTTTCATGCTAAATAGCATGATGTGGGAATGGGGTGAAGTTACCAAACTTCACAGAGACTTCCATTTTACTCTGATTTTCATTTTATGTGAACCTTGTAGGATGGGTTTTTTTCTGTGCGTATGCACCATCCAAGCTCATTTAAGGAAAATGATTATTTGGCTTATTGTGTGGCATCTAAACACTGTTACAAAGTACAGGACAATAACTTGGTCCTTTTATTACAGAGACTCCAAGAAGATTCCCATCTGGCTTGCTGCAAATTCCAAGGAAGGCACAACTGAAGGTAGGTATGAATTTCTTGGCAGACTGCTTCTCTCAGCACCTGGAAAACATTTTGAATGTGCCTGTCATAGTCTTTGATGGTTAGTGTCTTCTTTGGTTATACCTGGATTGACTGTTTCTGTTGTGTCTTAACTCCTTTTTTGAGAATGACTTGTGTTACCACCAGTGGACAGGATCTTGCTTCGCTGCTTCTCTTACTGGCATGTGTGACAGGAGAGCCTGTTCTTGTGTTTCCCACTGCCACCTACCTGAGCTCCTCTGAGAACCTTCCTATCAGACTAATCTGGAATCCTCTGTAGTAGTGAAGTCAATCCAAAGCCAGTCCATGGTGTTTGCAGCTGGCCAGCTGATTGCTGTCCCTCAGCCTTGGACAGCAAATTATTTCCACACTCCTCTTTGCACAGATCCAAGCAGAGAAGCACCACGCCTTCTTTGTAGTCCTAAAATATGCAGAACAGTCAGAGAGTAGCAATCTTTTGGGTTTGTTGAGTTTGTCCATTAATGAAACATTGTAAAGGCAAAGAATTCTGAGAAGAGGTCAAGGAGGAAATACTGAGTGACTTTGACCTGATTTGATGTATATGAAGTAGATCTAAGAAATTGCTCATTATTCAGGGCCTGGTGAAGGTCCCTCTCCACAGTGAGAGTGTCTTTAGCTTTGGGTAAACTTGCAGTCTAAACAAATAAATGGTAATTAACAAGAGAAAAGATAGAAGTGCAAAAACAGCAACTTGGGAGGGTCATTTTGCAGACAATGGCAGAAATGAGAACAGGATCCAAGTCTCCTGTCATTATTTGCTGTCTTATAAGAGGGACCATTTTGCCTTGTTTGGGTTTTTTTTGAGGAGAACCTCTGTCTGTGTGTGCCTGTGATGGTGGGAACAGGTTTTGTATATGAAATGCTGTCTTATTTTCTTGGAAGGTGAATGTGAACCTTTGCAAAATAGGTTTTCCTTCAGAGCTTTATCCTGGGTGTAGGGTCTCAGGATCAAAAGCTGTACCTCAACCACTTCTACTGTCAGGCAGCTGAGGTGCTCTCACATTTTCCCTAGGATGCAGCTCAGAAATAAAGGCTTGATTCTGGTTCCCTTCTGTCTCTGCAGGCACATCTGCTGCCATGGTGAATGAGAAGCACAATGGCAACCTGCTTGTGCAGCTGGGACCCAAACTGCAGGCCTATCCAGAGAAGCTGCTCCGGCAGCGTCGAGGCCGCAACGGCCGGACTGAATACCTGATCCAGTGGAGTGTGATTAGCTTGGAAGAGAGAGCAGCGGGAGGCAGCAGTGCCTCCTGTGCAGAGACCAAGCCAGAGAACATCTCGATGTGGATGTCTGCAGAAGAGGTCTGTGCCAGCTGCCCAGCACTGCTGGGCAAGAGGAAGCTGGAAGGGCTGTGGGTGAAGGAGGAGAAGGCACCGAGTCCGTTGGCTGCAGATGTCTCGCTGGACGAAGCCTCGCTGCTGGAGATGAAGGCTGATGTCAGGAGCCTGGTGCAGCGAGCCATGCGGCAGGTGGCCGAGGCCGGGACGCCCAAGTGCTCCATCCTGAACACTGTGCACGTGCTGAGCGCCTACGCCGGCATTGGCTCTCTGGCGGGTGCCTTCAGGGAGACGGGAGCCCTGGACGTGCTGATGAAGATGCTGTGCCACCGGGAGAAGCAGATCCGCCACGGTGCCGGCAAGATGCTGCGGACCCTGGCTTCGCAGGATGCAGGTGGGGGCTGTTGCTGCTCAGTGCCTCTGTGGAGCTGCTGCTGGGCAGCTGAGGGGTGACAGTCCTTTTGTGGGGGTGAGATGCCTGGGAAGCAGCACGCCTTGGGGCTTGTTGGCAAACAGGGAAGAATCAGTCTGGATCTTCCAAACTTCCTCAGTTGTAGTTGTCTGGAGTGCTGTAAGAGTTAAAAACCCCTGACAGGTTTCTGAGCTGGGATGCTAATTAATTGTTAGGAGTGTTAAAGAATATTAGGGGTGGCTGTCTCCTCCAGCAGTCCCAGCACCTGTCCTGCTCTGCCGCTAGAGCCTAGCCTGAGGAGTCTGGGGTTCCTCAGCCCAAGGGGTGCAGCTGCCACTTTCCCGTTTGCAGGTTCAACCAGTAGCAAAGCTATCCCAGAGCACAGACACATGCAGGACACTGACAAGGCTGGGCACGGACAGTGGTGTGGTGCCGTCTTCAACAGCACGTACTTACGAGACTCACATAAACACAAGCACAGACAGCTGTGTCCCCTCCTGCTCTTTGTCCAGCCGAGACAGAAGGTCGCTCCTGCCAGCACACACTGCACTTTCCAGGTTCACAATTACACATACATTCATGGATCCCTTGGGTTCCAGCATGGCCCCTCTGTCTGTCTTGCACCTGTGCCTGGATCCAAGCCCGCCTACCAGCCTCAGGAGTCCCCCTGCTCATCCATTTGTCAAGCTCGATGCTTGCTGACAAACATATAGCACTCAGACACTTGTTCCTCCCACAGTCCACATTTCACAAGTCCCTTGGGACTTCCAGCACAGACCACCACCTGCCTCATACCTTGGTCTGGACCCAGGACCTGCTACTTTCCAGCTAATCCAGCGTGAAGTTTTGCTAACAAATTAAATGCACGCTCCGTGCCCAGCAGGATTGGGGAAGATAGAGATACTCGCCCTTTCCCGCTGGCACCAGGCACTGCAGTCCTGCTTCAGCTGCTGGTGCTGACCTTCCAGTAGCTTGCCTCCCTTCCAGTAGCTGTATTTTGGGACACACACTGTTCGGTCCCCAGTGGCTGATGGCCGAGGACCCTCCCTGCTCCAGTCACTAACACTGAGACCCTTGCACTTGCCCCAGTAGCTGGCACCTCAGACCAGGGACACCTACACCCTGATCAGACTTGAGTAGCTTGTACTGAGTCCACTGTACGCCAGTCTTCCCAGTAGCTGGCTCCAGGCTCAAATCCGTGAGACCCTCCCCAGATCCAGAGGGCAGTGGCATTTCCAACTGTCAGTCTCTCCACTTGCTGACTCCACAGGGCTCCCACCCCCCAGTTAGGCTCCAGTTCCTAGTACCAAATGCAATTTGCACAGGTCTCACCAGTAGCTGGCACAGAGTGCTTGCAGTACACACACACACGGGGCAGAGAGAGTTAGAAAAGATTTAATAAGAGGATGTAAAACAGTAGGACAAACTGTGCCAATGAAGTACAGGGCTGTCAAACAAGTGCATTGGCTAGCCATGCTTTAGACACAACCGGTGCCTTTTATATTCCTTTCTGTGCATCTTCTTTTGTGTTCCTTGCCAATTCCAATTACTCAGATAATCTTACTGAAAAATAATCATTCTTAAAGTCCAGATGTCCTTACTAATTATTGTGACTGACCAGATTTGTTTCTCCTCACTGCCTCCATTAGCATTTGTCGGTCACGTTTGTGATTCTTTATGTTATCATTTATGGCTTCCTTCTTTCACTTTTTGCGGTGAAAAGGTCCTTGACTAGGTACACTTAGAGGAACAGACAGTCTCCTTCCGCATACCCTTGCAATGAAGACTGGTACCAAAGGGCTTGGCCTGGAGGATAGAGGCTGATCCTCACCCAGTTCTCTCATTTAAGAGGAGCTGCCACGACTTGGAAGTGCCTGATGAGGCTTGGGTGCACCTGGAAGGTTGCTGGTTGTGGTGTATCCCACAAGAGATCTGGCTTTCCCTGTCCTAGTGTCTGAGTTCATGCAGCTCTGAAGTGGGGCAGATGAGGGGCTGATTGAGGTTAAAACTTCTTTTCTTCCCTGGGACCCTGATCTGTAGTCAGTTATTTGGGTTGCTGCTTTGGGTGAATCTTGCAGCTTTAGGGGTAGAAAAGATACATTGTGGAGCAAAATGTTGCCACTCCAGATGGAAGGACAGAACATGGTTCAGGTGACAGGGAGCAGCAAAGCTGTTCCTTGCCTGTGGATCTGTCTCTCGCAGGGAGGGTGGGGTGCGGCTTGTCTTTATGGGGCCTGAAGAGTTTTTGTTGCTGTTGCAGAGAGCCGGGCCTATGTCCTGCTGTCCCTGAGCCAGCAGGATGGCATTGAGCAGCACATGGACTTTGACAGTCGCTGCACCTTGCTGGAGCTGTTTGCTGAGATAACATCCTCTGAAGAGCAGTGCATGTCCTTTGAGGGGATTCACCTTCCACAGGTAGTGGCAGGCCCTGCCAGCCCTGGGCCTGTGGGGCTTTAGGGGCCAGGAGGGGTGGGAGTGGAGGGCCAGGGCAGTGTCCTTGTTTGGGACAAGAAGGTAGTTGGAGTTGGGCAGCTGAGCAGGACTGCTATTGGGAGAGCTGGCACAGGATCTGGGCCTGGCATGAGGCTGGCAGTGGAGGAGGGGTACATGGAAGCCTTTCTGTGAGCAGGGAGACAAGGGTGGGCTGAGAGGTCTCTGCTGCTGCCAGCTGGTCCAGAGCTCTCCTGGGATCCTGGCTGTGGATGAGCTGGTGGCTTGGAGAGAGCTGGGAGCTGGAGGTGCTCTGCAGGCTGAGTCTGAGAGCTGTGCTTGTTGCAGATCCCTGGGAAGCTGCTGTTTGTCCTGGTGAAGCGCTACCTGTGTGTCACTTCTCTCCTGGACAAGCTGAGCAGTGCTGTGGAGCAGGGAGAGGAGCAGCAGGGGTGCGCTGTACCCAGCCTGCTCCCTGAGGAGAGGAGCCGTGTGAAGCAGGAGTTTGAGTTCAGCATGGCCATGGCAAACCTCATCTCGGAGCTGGTGCACGCGATGGGCTGGAACCACAACCACAAGCCAGAGCTGTCGCCCCGACAGGAGTTCCGGCCTCGCACCACCCGCTCCATCTTCCAGCACAAGACTCCAGCCAGCACTGCTGTCCAAATGCCTGTACTCAGTTCAAACCATGGTCCCCACAAAAAGCAGGGCCGTACCTTCTTGACTCTGTCAGACTTCGCAGACAGCAGTGACTATGTGGAGTACTTACAGGCAAACCTGGTGCATGGCATGAGGGTGCGCTTGCTGGAGGACTGTGGTGACGTTAGAGCTGGGGAGGAAGGCGAGTTTCTTCAGAGCACTAACAGCATGCACACAGTACAGGTATGTCATGGGCGAACATATTCTGGCTGGGGTGGCAGAGGGGAGTGACCACAGGGACTGATGATTTCTAATGATGTCTTTATGTGCAGGAAGTTGAACAATAGATGTATCATAATACGTATCACTGTCTACATCTGTCCTAGCAAAAAACGCACTTTTCAGAGCTGGAGGTGTGGGTTGTGAGGAAAGCTAGTCTGGCTTAGTATAGGTTGTGCTGCTAAGATTTCTTGGTCTCTGAAACAGGTGGCTATATCCTGTGTCCTGGGAGCAGTCCCTAGTGCTGGTTTGATCTTGAGGGTGATTTAGGAACAGGCTAGCTGACACAAATGAGTAGCACAGCAAAAAGTACGTAAAGAATTTAAACCTTAGTATGTGAATTACAGTGTTTATGGCACATTGTTGTTCTCAGTGGGTTGAACACAGCCTACATAGTTGTTGCTTTTGATCTGTGAGTATGTGTTGGGATCTGTTTCCCTTTAAAAATGCCCTTTAGGTGAGTAGACCTCAGCTGAGAGTTTCTATTGAAAAGAGCTGCGTATTTGCTAAGTTTGTGCCAGAGGTCAGGAAAAGGCTTCAATATTTTAAGAGGGGGAGGAATCATAGAGCAGTTTGGGTTGAAAGGAACCTTTATAGGCCATCTAGTCCAGCCCCCTGCAATAAGCCAGGACATCTTCATCTAGACCAGACTGCTGAGAGTCCCATCCAACTTGACCTCAAACGTTTCCAGGGATGGGGCATCTACATCTTTTCTGAGCAACCTGTTCTGGTGTTTCATGACCCTCATTGTAAAGAACAACTCTATGTCCAATCTAAATCACCCCTCTTTCAGTTTAAAACCATTATGCCTTGTCCTATTGCAACAGGCATTACTGAAAAGTCTCTCCTCAACTTTCTTACACGCCCCCTTTAAGTATTGAAAGGCCACTATAAGGTTTCCCTTGAGCCTTCTCTTCTCCAGGATGAACAACCCCAGCTCTCTCAGTGTTTCCTCATAGGAGAGGTGTTCCATCCCTCTTATTGTTTTCATGATCCTCCTCTGGACCTGCTCCAACAGGTCCATCCCTTGTACTGAGGACTCCAGAGCTTGATGCAGTGCTCCAGGTAGGGTCTCATCAGAGGAGAGTAGAGAGGCAGAGTCGCCTCCCTCGACCTGCTGGACATGCTGCATTTGATGCAGCCCAGGGTGTCGTCGGCTTTCTGGGCTGTGAGTGCACATTGCTGGGTTGTGTCCAGCTTTTCATCCACCATTCTGCTAAGTCCTTCATAGGGCTGCTTTCAATCCCTTCGTCCTCCAGCCTGGATTGGTACCAGGGTTTGTCCCAACTCAGGTGCAGGCCCTTGCACTTGGCCCTGTTGAACCTCATGAGGTTCCTCTGGGCTGACTTCTCGAATTCATCCAGGTCCCTCTGGATGCCATCCCTTCCCTCAGGCCTGTCAACTGCACTGCTCAGCTTGGTGTTGTCAAAAAACTTTTTGACAGTGCAATTGATCCCACTGTCATTGATAAAGATATTGAACAGTATTGGTCCCAATACAGACCACTGAGGGACACCACTTGTTATTGATCTCCATCTGGACATGGAGCTGTTGACCTGTGGATATGACCATTTAATGAATTCTTCATTGTCTATTGAATCCATATCTCTTCAATTTAAAGAAAAGGATGTTGTGGGATCCATGTCAAAGGCCTTACACAAGTCTGGAGAGGTGACAGTGGTAGCTCTTCCCTTGTCTACTGATGGAGTCACTCCCTCATAGACAGCCACCAGGTTGGCCAGGCAAAACTTGTCCTTGGTAAAGCCTTACTCGTTGTCTTGAATCACCTCCCTATCTTCCATGTGCCTTGGTGAAAGATTTTTCTAGTTTTGGACCGTGAATAGGCGATGTTTCATTTTGGGCCCCCTCAAGTGAATAACTGCTTTGCATCTTACTTTTCAGTGGTTTATAAATCTCTTCTATTATAATCCAGTCCATAAAGATAAATTGCAAAGGTAATGTATTTCCTACTGATTCTCTCTTTGTCCTTATGCTTCTTGATTTCTGTGTTTTCCTAAAATTGTGGTTTCTATTTCTTATAAGCATTTACTTGCTTTTACTCTTAATGTAACTGGGCACATGGAAAGAGCACCAAGCTGCTTTCACATTTTTCTCCTATTGCCTATGACATAAATTTCAAAGGGTTTTTAATTCAATGTTGAGCTGAAGTGTACTGTTAACTTTAATTCCCTTTGTCCCGTTGGTCCCTTGGGTTCCCTCTCCTGTCTATTTTTCTGTTTAATTAGGTTGAATGAATTCGCAGTTGCTCCATCCAGACTTATTTTCAGTACGTTATCTGTAAGGCTCACACTACTGACAAAACCAGATCTGAATGGCAACTGGGACCAGTCCATCATGAGTCTGTCTCTTACCTCTTCACATCTTTCCTTTGTTTCTTTGTTTTCTATTGCTTTCTTTGCCTTCCAAAGAAAGAGTTTCACTGTTGTCTGGTCCTGCAACCATATCTTGCCATGACTCCTTTGAGATCGAATTTGGTACATAACTAGTTTAGGTCAGGGAATCATTGAAGACTATTTGGTGTTGTGTGTAGTTTAACTCAACTTCTTTCCATATAATACTTTCCTAAAGTCTTTCAGCATCTTATCTCTTTAGCTTTCCAGCACAATGGGCTTGTAGTAGCACTGGTGTAACTCCAAAAGAGCTCAGTGGAACAGGCAAACCATATGTTTTTCTGCTGGTTTTTAAAGCTACTCACATGTTATACTTGCTGTTACTGAGTTCTCCATCTGCTCAGAAGGGCAAATGTAAAAGTATGGTGTGGGAAGCCATAAAAAAATCCTTCTGATTTTTGAAGGGCAACTTGAACAAAGCAGAGGAAACAAGTGCTGTATTTCAGACATGCTTGTCAAGAGCCCAACACCTGTTTGAGATGAGAGGGTTGGTGAATGACCAAGGTATAAAAGTGCCTTGAGACACCTTATATACAGCTCATCTGCCTCAAGGTGATGTTGGTTATGTTCTTCCTTTATATGCTTTTCCCAAGGCTGCTTGGCACTTTTGGACCAGGCATGATTAACTGGATGCACTCATGTCACTGCTGCTGTGCTAAATGAGATCTGTAGTGTGTAGGTTGTAGGCAAAATTGGTGTTTTTTTAAAAATAAAGATCTAGGTGTAACCAGGGCAACAAGCTAGTAAAGATGGTATGCCTCTAAACTAGACAATGTGTGTGCTGAAATCTGTATGTGAATTGTGTAGTCTTCTACTTGAACAGTGCTTGCTGTCTCCATGCATTGGGGAGCACAAATGTAGCATGAGGATTGAATGAGTGAAGAGATCTGATCACTTAGATCTGTTTCACCCACAGGTTTTATGGCGGTCAACAGGTCGAATCTACTGGATGCGTTGGGAAATATTGGAGATTATTGGCTTTGGAGACTGGTGGGAAGATCCTGCTGCTCAGGAAAAGGAATATAGTCCAATAAAGAGCTTTAATCTAGACACAGGTGAGATTATGTGCTGTGTGTGTATATCATCTCTTTCTTTCTGCTGTGGGATGTTTTTGAGTGGTGATCTTTATATGGCCAAGCACATAGCAAGTAGCAGGTTGAGTTTAGAAAGCAATATTAGTTTGTATGACCATGTAGAGCTATTTAAGTCATTACACGGCTTGTGGTTGCATGGAGTATTTTTGAACCCTAGACTTCTCTCAAGATATAATAAAAGTAATGGTATAAACCCCATAAAATTTAATTTAAACTACAACGTTCAAAACTGTGTGTTTGAATTAACTGAACAAATTGCCAAAACTCAAATGTAGAATTTCTCTGAGAGGAAGCTGCTTTAGGGAAACTCAGATCCCCTTAAATAAGCGATGAGGATTTTTAAAAGCATTAACATAGCAACAATTTGTTTAATTTCATACCATTAAGCTTTGGACAAGGTGAGTATTAAAGCACTGTTTTCATAAGACATCTGCAGCATCTACTAGAATCCTTTAGCCTTGTACTGGGAGAACATAAAAGGGGAATCAAGACTTTAGATATCCCTTTCTTGTTCAGGTCTGACATGACCCTGGCCAGGGAAACCCGTTAAAGTAACTCTTTTATCATAGCTGTTATCTTCTTGGACATCTTTTGTGTAGAGTGGTTTGGATTTAACTGTTGCAAGAGAGAGAATGTAGATGAGATCAGCAGCTAATTACTCGCTTTCAAAATATTCGTATTGCCAGTTGAAAAGATGGCTTCTTTAATGGCTTCTAGCTCTTGTAAATAGAGATGAGACTTCATGTCAGTTCAAAGTGTTAAAATGAACTTGGTTAGACTAAGCCTTTTCTCAGTCTTTCTGATTTTGGGAGAAGCATGAGCTCTGTTTCACTTCTGTGTATACCTCTTTCCAGTCATCATATCCCACATAGAAATTGAATTGAAATGTGGTGTGTGCAGCAAAGGATGGGGGAATTGGCAGAGCTGACAGTGCCCTTCCTTGCTCTGCTCTCCTGCAGTTGCACAGCCATTTTTGTGCAAGCCCTTGGGAGGTCTGTACTCCCTGCCTTACCTGGGGCAGCCGCCGACCAAGGCTGCAGAGGCCCTGAGCCGTGCCGAGTGGTGGGAGCTGCTCTTCTTTGTGAAGAAGCTGGAAGCACAGGAGCAGAAAGAGATCACCTTTCTCATCCAGCATGACCAGGGAGAGCAGGTATGGGCCAGTGCCTGCAGTGGGGAAACAGGAGGGAGAGAGCGAGGGAGAGCATTAGGGAAAGGACCAGGACCAGTGGAGATGGCAAACATGAGCTATGCAGGGACAGCCTGAATGGGGCAGAAATGGGACAGAAATGGGAGGGTGAGTAGGGATGGCAAAACCATGGGGAGCTTGTCCCAGCAAAGCTATGAGGGGAGATGAGAGGAAACACAGTCTCCCATGACTGGAAGAGTGACTGTCCAGTGAGGTTTGGGTAGGTGAGGCAAGGCCATGGGGTCATTCTGCCAGTTGCAGTTGGGTGGTGAGTGCAGGTGGGAGGTCTGGGCTGGTGGCAGTTGGGTTGGGGACAGCCAGGGTGGCACTGGGAAATGGCCCCAGGGACCTCCAATGGTGAAGCCTTTCCATCAGTTCTGCCACTGGCTGTCACAAGGGGCATGAGGGCTGTGGCGAGTCCAAGATTAACTTGGCCCCATTGGTCTGGCTGTTGGAGGTGGATGAAGAAGCCCTGATGCAGCTGTTGGTACCTGCGGAACTGGCCCAGAAGGTGCTGCAGGTCTTGGAGAAGCGGTGCCAGGGCAGCACTCTGCGTGACCTGCGTGGCTGCCGCGTCTATGCCAGATACTTCCTCAGTAGGGGGGCTGAGCAGGATGGTGGGGGGAACATCGCAGTGTCCTCAGAGGGCAGTGGCTGCAGGAGCATTGGGCATGAAGCCACGATGGCCAAGACAGCAAAGGAAGACCTTTCTGCAGCCACAGTGCTGCCCCAAGCCCCCAGTGTGGCAGTGAAGTCCGATTCCCAGCTGTTCAGCGAGCTCCTTGGGAGTGAAGGGCTGTGCTTCCCAGAGGTGATGGAGGAGCAGATCAAAGGTAATGTCCTGCTACGTGCTGGGGCGCACACGCAGTGCTGGAAGTGGCACCGTTGCCTCAAGAGAGGAAGGTTCTGGGCAGGGCATGGGGGGCCAGGCAGCTGGTGGGGTGCCTGTGGGTGCTGTTTTTGTGAGTGCATGGCATGCTGGGAACTGCTGGGGGTGTTACTGCTGCCCTGATGCCTCCCTCCCTCTGGCCAGTGTTGGGCAGCTCCAAAGGGGTGAGCGAGAGCGGCTCGCTGGCCGAGATTGCAGCCGTGGTGGACGTGATCCAGAGCAGCAGCTCAGCGGTGGGGCTGCGCTTAGCTGGGCTCAAGCAAATCTTGAAGATCCTGGAGGAGGAGCCCAAGTCCGAGCAGCAAGTTGGCACAGCCCAGGGCAGGCTGGGGACCGGGAGCTCAGGGTGAGCCGTGGGGTGCTGCACACCCCTCCTGCTGCCCGGGGAGGGCTGTGTCGGCACGGTGGGTGACAGTACTGGAGCTGGGAGTACAGGAGGTGGCAGTGGGAGTGTGCAGACTGGTATGTCCCTGTATGCTTGGCAAGAGGAAAGTGGATTTTGTGTCCCTTTGTCTCAGGCAGGCTCATTCCTTGGGCTGACCCAGCTGCGGCAGAGCCGTGTGGGCAGAGAGGAGGTGGCTGGCAGGGCCCAAGGTGCTGGTGTTGTGCCAGTGGCAGTGCCAGGAGGCTCCTCCTGAGGTATCCTTTCCCGAGCAGGGAGAAGCTGGTGCAAGTGGCAGTGGAGCTGCTGAGCACTGAGGTGGCAGAGAAGGCGCTGGTGGCGGTGACGCTGCGGCTGCTGGCCACGCTGATGGCGCAGCACGACTGGCGTGTGCCGTTTGCCACGGAGGGTGGCGTGCGGGCCGTGCTGGCCTGCATGCAGCAGCACAGCTCCTCCGCCCTGGTGCAGCAGGCTGGCCTGGCGGTGAGTGGCAGAGGGGATGCTGTGTGTGGGCAGGCAGTGTGCAGGCTCACCCAGGTGTGGTGGAGATGCCCGCTGCCCTCTGGACTGCTGCTGACTTCGCAGGCCCTGAAGGTGCTGGTGGGAGCTGCAGATGGTGAGCCAGGAGGTGGGAAGTCCTTGTCCTGGAACCATGCTGACGTGCAGATGATGCGGGAGATCTTTGCCAGCATCGGCTCTGCCTCCAGCGAGGGCTCTGCCAGTCTGCTGAGTACTATCCCTGCTGCCCTGAGCACCATGCAGAGGGTCCCAGGGTAGGGGCAGAGTGCAGACAGCAGCTGGGGCTGGGGGGACCCTCCGCTGTGGGGAGGAATGGGCACAGCAGGCAGGTGGCTTGTGGGTTCAGGGGAGGCTCTGTGCCTGGGGGAGGAGAGCGCCCACATGGCTTCGTCCCTGCAGGGGCTCCTCAGGAGTGCAGAATGGCTTGCTGGTGGTGAACATGCTGATGGATGGGCACCGGGGCCTTGCGGAGCAGCTGGCGAGTTGCGACCTCCCGGCGGTGCTGCAGAGCTGCTGGAGGGATGGGCAGAGCAGCGGCTGCCCTCATGCGGTGCTGGCCCTCCGCGCCATCAACCGCCTCGCAGAGCACGGGCTGCCCCTGGGCCTGGAGGCAGCAGGTACCACGCTGCCCATCCTCCCCATGCCACGGCTCCATGGGTGCCACAGGCAGGGCTGCCTCGCCTGCCAGAGCAGAGCACCCCGAGAGGCTGCTGCCTCTCAAGCTGGTGCCTGAGCTGGGCCCACATGTCCTTGGTCATAGCAGGCAGAGAAGCGCCACTGGACCTGAAGGGTGTGCAGATGCTTCTGGGCAGCCTGGAGGATGGCGCTTTGTCCAAGGAGGTGGTGGTGGCCCTGGAACGGCAGCTCTGCGGTGAAGGCCCTGTCCCCTCTGGGCAGGTGGCCCAGCTGCTGCAGGACCACAGCTGCTTCAGGCTGCTGCTGCGCAGCTTGGAGCTGCTGGGAGTGGAGAAAGCTGTGAGCCTGAGCATCCTCAGGTGGGTGCAGGGGGATTTGATGGGGGTCTGGGGCCCCCTCAGCAGGCGTGTGAGTGCTGATGGTGATGTTGGGGAGACACGGCACATGTTTGTGTGTCCTGGTGGGGGTGTTCTTCACCAGGGGCAGGGGCAGGAGCACCCCAACACATAAGCAGGTGCTGATTGGGTTGTCCTGGGTAGAGGGCCATGTGGGGACAGAGCAGGATGTGTCTGGGTGCTGGTGGGGACATGCAGGGGCAGCACAGGACATGCCTGGCTGCTGATGGGGTGTCCAAGGTACAAGGGGAGCCTTGGTTACCAGTCCCTGAAAGGTGCCTTCCAAGTGGGGCAGGGAAGCAGAGCTGCCTCTGGCACTGCTGTCCATGCACCCTCTGTCGCTCAGGATCCTGAACAAGTTCCTGGACAGTTATCAGGAGGATGTGCTGCCCTGGCACGAGTGTGTGGAGCCCTGTGTGTCCTCCCTGAGCACCCACAGCAGCAGCTGGGAGGTGAGGGGGCCCTGGGACTCCGGGCAGGCAAGGGCAGCTGTGCTGGCTGTGCCGTGCATTGGCTGGGCCCAGCGTTGGTGAAGCAGGTCCCAGCCTGGCCTTGTTGTGTCTAACGTGGTGGGAGAGGTGGGGAGCAGCTGTCCTGGCCGTGTCCATGTCCTGATGGCCACGTGCCTGGCCAGATTCCGGTGGGCACTGGTGCAGTCGGGGTGGGAGGGATGGAGCTGCAGCACCCCCAGCTGGGGGGGCCAGGGGAGTTCCTGGCACCACCCCTGCTGCTCAGGGCTGTGGCTCAGCAGGTGCTGCAGGAGGTCGTTGGCTTCCTGCACCGCCTGGCCACTGCCAGCAAGGACTGTGTGGTGGTGATGTGCCACGTGGGCACCCACGAGGCTCTGTCCAAAGCCCTGGAAAAGCACAGTGTGGCTCCGTCGCTGGCGCCAGCCCTGCTCAACCTGGTGACAGACTGTGAGAAGTACGCCAGCCTCTACAAGAAGCTGACGACCAGAATCTTGGCTGGCTGCATCCAGGTGGGCCTGGGGAGGCCCAGCTGTGCTGGGACTCTGAGTCTTAGGGCACTGAGGGACAGCCTTCTGCTCTCTGCCGGCCGCAGCTCTGCGGTGGGGGAGGGGAGAGGACCCAGGCGCTCCGGTAAGAGCCTCGCCCCATCCTGTAGCTGGTCCTGGGGCAGATTGAGGAGCACCGCCGGAGTCACCAGCCCATCACCATACCCTTCTTTGATGTCTTCCTGCAAAACCTGTGCCGAGGTGAGTGCTGGGAGTGGGAACTGACCCCTGTGCTGGCTTAGTGGCTGAAGGCTCTGTGTGCTCTCCCCACAGGCTCCAGCCTGGAGGTGAAGGAAGACAAGTGTTGGGAGAAGGTGCAGGTCTCCTCCAACCCGCACCAGGCCAGCAAGCTCACGGACAGGAACCCCAAGACATACTGGGAGTCAAATGGCAGCACTGGCTCCCACTTCATCACTGTGCACATGCAGTGTGGTGTGGTGATCAGGTGGGGCTGGGCCAGGAAGGCTGAGAGGGCTGTGTATGGAGGAGAGGGCTCTGGGGATCTGTGCAAGCCCTGCCACGGTGGCCCCTGTCCTGGGGGTAACAGGACATGGACAGCAGTACGTGGGACTGTCGGGGGTCAGGGCAGGGGGGTGGGAACTGCTGGGCAGCCCTGTGTTTGCTGTGCTGCAGGGAGATGAGCATGCTGGTGGCCAGTGAGGACTCCAGCTATATGCCATCCCGCGTCGTAGTGCTGGGTGGAGACAGCCCTGCCACCATCAGAACGGAGCTCAACACAGTGAGTCCCCATGGGAGCGGGAGGCTGGTTTTTGCTGTGCCTTGTGGAGGTCTGGCCCTGGTGTGAGGCCCTGCAGGGCGCTCACGGGGAGGTGGGGATGTGTAGGAGCCTCCTCTGGCCTGTAGGCTCCAGTGGGTGCTGGGAAGGTGGGCACAGGCAGTCTTGCAGCCAGTCTGCAGCAGGCTGGTGTGCTGTGGCTGTGAGCCAGGAGTGGGGCCCTGGTGGGGGAAGCCCTGAGGCTGTGCTGGGGCCGCTGGGATACAGAGGAGATGCATGGCGAGTACAGAGGCTGTGACTAAAATGGGGGGTTGGCCGTGGGAGGGTGTGGCTGCCTGGCATGCTGAGGGCTCACTGCCTGCAGGTTACCATCCTGCCTTCGGACAGCAGAGTGATCTTGCTGGAGAACATGACCCGCTTCTGGCCCATCATCCAGATCCGGGTGAAGCGGTGCCAGCAGGTAGGGGAGCAGGGGCCAGGCCAGTGAGCTGGCAGTGTGGGGTGTCAGGGCTGGGCCTGAGGAACTGAGGGTCATACTCTCCTGTAGGGTGGCATTGACACACGTGTGCGTGGCATCGAGGTGCTGGGTCCCAAGCCCACTTTCTGGCCCGTCTTCAAGGAGCAGCTGTGCCGGCGGACATTTCTCTCCTGCACTGCTCAGGCTCATGCCTGGGGCCAGGAGATCTGCCGGGACCGGGGGCAACTGCTGCAACTCTTTAGCAGGTGAGTTGTCTCCTGGCTGTGCTATCACAGGTGTCTCAAGGCCCCAGGGGGTGTTGCTGGCAGCTCGTGAGGGGACTGCAGGGCTAGGAAGGGAGCAGCTGGCTGTCCTGCCTGGACAGGGTGGGGCCCTCACTCCTTCCTGGCCACCAGGGCTCCCAGAGGGCCAGGGCCACCTGAGGTCCCCCAGGTTTAAGCTGGGTGTGTGGACTTGGTTAACCCACCAGAGAGGGGTGCTGGTTCCCCACAGGAGCTGGCACATGCTGACATGGCAGAGGTTGGCCAAGCGCAGCAGGATCTCATGGCCAAAGGCACTGCAGAGCCCCTCTGCTTGGCCCAAGGGCCATTGCGAGCAGGTTCCAGGGGCAGCAAGGGGCCCTGGCTGCTGGGGGCGAGTGGGGCCATGAGCCGTCATGCCTGGCAAGGGGCAGAGCAAGGAGCAACCACGGCACTCTGCTTTCCCACGGGAGTTCTCCCAGCCATTGGCACCGTGTGCTGCCTGGTTGCTGTTGCAGACTGAACCGGGCGCTGCAACACGAGCAGGGCTTCGCCGACCGCTTCCTTCCTGATGACGAGGCAGCCCGGGCATTGGGCAGGACGTGCTGGGAGGCCCTGGTGAACCCCTTGGTGCAGAGCATCACTAGCCCAGGTACCCTGCGCTCTCTGGGGCCCATCCGTGCTGTGCCCCAGGCAGAGGCAGCTGGCTCTGAGTCTGGTTGGCCTTGCAGACCCTGATGGCGTCAGTCCCCTGGCCTGGCTGCTGAGGGAGTACCTGGAGCGTGTGGAGCCGCCCCGCCATGCCAGGGGACACAGGGCTGCCTTTGGATCCTGTGTGCGGTGCCTGACCCAGCTCCTGGTGCACGTGGACCCTGGTGGCCCAGAGCCAGAGGAGACAAGAGCAGCTGGTGAGCGAGGCACTGCCCTCCCGTGGGGCTGGGCTGATGGTGGTCTGGGATGTCAGGCTGTGGCCATGGGGTTTGTCTTGGGAGGGCTCTGTGGCACAGGAGGCTCCTGAGCCAGGAAAGGCTTGTGGTCATGGCCCGGCAGTGGCCATGCCTGCCCAGCGTCCCCTCTGACCTGCTGTGGTCAATCAGTGTGTGGGGCCTGTCCACAGAACCCCACTAACCCCAGTGTCGACCCTTGGCAGGTGGGAAGGCGGGGAAGAACAAGGAGGTGCCGGCCAGGGCTGTGAAGGCAGTGGTGGAGAAGTCAAGTGGCCTGTGGGGAATCTCTCAGTGCTGGCGTGGCGTGGTGCAGCAGCAGGTAGAGCTTGGAGGGGCAGCCGGGAGGGGCATGTGGGACCCACACTGGGTGGGTGGAGCAGAGAGTGAGGCCTGGCAGTGCCCTGGGAGCATGGGGAGGGCACAGGGCTGTACCAGGCCTCCACAGAGCCCAGAGCAATGCGGGAACAACTCCGCTGCACTTGCCACCCTGGCATGGCTCAGGTGTCAGCCAGGCCCTGCACCCAGGCTGATGCTGCCAGGCCAAGAGAAAGGAACAGTGTCAGACCCCTGATTTCCTGCTGGGCTGCTGCTGTGCCTCTGTCATTCCCTCACAGACCCTGCCCAGCCCTCTCCACAAGCTTTTGGCAGCCTGCAGCAGCAACAGGGCCCCAAGTTGGTCCCTGGCTGGGACCCAAGGAGTCAGTGTTGGCAGAGCAAGGCTGGGGCTGCTCTGGACATTCCCATGGGCACATCCTGCTGTGGGGCTCACCCCTCTTGCTCTGTGTCCCACAGGTGCAGCAGTTCCTGGAGGCAGCAGGGCAGGTGCCAGACCTTGCGGAGCAATACTGCGGGCTGTACCAGCGCCTGCGCAGTGCCACAGAGGAGCTCTTTGGGCAGCAGGCTGCCTTCATGCTGGCCCTGGGCCAGGGCTTTGCAGGAGCTTTGCTGCAGCTCTCCTTCCTGACTGCCCTGCATGTGAGTCGAGGGAGTGCAGCACCGGCACCAATGGCCCCAGGCGGGTGCAGGCTGGGGAGCTGCCCTGGCCCATGGCCTTTGGGTGAGCTCTGGGTGGGTGGTGTGCTCGTCCCCACCCAGCCACAGAGCCCTGTCCTGCGGCAGCCCCGTCCCCAGCTGCGGGTATGTGGTGCTCATCATGGTGTGGGCCTGGTCCCGGCACACTCATGCCTTGGGCTGGTGCCTGGGCACCCTCGGCCCCTGCCTGGAGAGTGCCAGAGCTTCCCAGCTGCTCCCCCAGGGGATATTCCCCCAGGCCTGCACTGTGGCCACCCTGTGAGTCCCCTCCACAGCCAGCCCTGTTCCTCACAGGTGAGTGAGCAGTTTGCCCGCTACCTCGATGTGCAGATCCAGGAGCTCCGCAGGGCAGCACAGGGCAGCACAGGGCCGCTGGAGCGGCTGCAGCAGTTCTTGGAGCCCTTTGTTGTCTTCAGTGGCCTGGAGCTCGCCCACAGCTTCGAGCACTTCTACAGGTGAGGGTGCTGTGTCTCCGTGGAACCAGGGGCCTGGTGCAGGGTGGCGTGGCGTGGTGGGGGAGCCTGGCCCAAGTGTGGCAGTGGTGCTCCCGCTTTGCTTTTCCCGGCTCTGGTGTGTGGAGGACCCGTGGGTGCTGCCAGTCTGCAGAGGCACATTCCCTGCACACACATTCCCAGAATGTGCGTGCTGCCAGGCCTGTGTGGCATGGGGTGAGGCCGGGGCTGTGTCTGTCTCCTGGCGGGTGGCTGATGACCACAGGGCTGGGGCCCAGCCCTGACCTAATGCTGGTGGCTGTGGCAGGCACTACCTGGGGGACCGGCTCCTGACACAAGGGCTGTCTTGGCTGGAAGGAGGCATCGTGGAGCAGATTGGGCTGTGCTTCCCCAGCCGCTTTCCCCAAGATATGCTGAGCAACTTGGCTGAGTCAGAGGAGCTCCAGCGGCAGTTCTGCCTCTTCCAGCTGCAGGAGCAGGATAAGCGGCTGCTGGAGCTGGACACGGGCCTGGATGAGGTGAGAGGGTGGGGTGGGGAGGTTGGAGACCACTGGCATTCCTCATGGGGATCCTGGAGCCTGAGCTGAGCCACCCTCATGTCCCCATGCTCAGGTGCTGGAGACAGCCTCCGTGGCAGATGTGCCAGAGGTGAAGGTGCTGGCCCTGTCCCCACGCTGCTGGCCTGTTTCCCCACTCTGTTACATGGATAACCCTGGGAGGTTTTTTTCGGCAGCGCTGTGCTCCCCCCTGGATGAGTTTGCTGACTTCTGCCAGCAGAGTGAGTGCTGTGGCAGTGGGTGTGCGTGCAGGTCTTGCCAGGGTCCAGACCCTCCCCAGCAGCTCAGCCAGAAGTGGCGGCGTGCTGGCGTGGGCTGGGAGTGCTGGTCAGGGCTGGTCCCTGGCCCTTGTGCTGACACTGTCCCTGGCAGGCCAGAGCCGGCTGGGCTGGGAGTGCACGAAGCCCCAGCGATTGCAGTGGACGTGGCTGGGCCACGCTGAGCTGCAGTTTGGAGACTGTGTCCTCCACGTGTCCACGCTACAGATGTACATCCTGCTGTGCTTCAACAGTGCTGAGGTAGGAGCTGGGGCCACAGTGGGGGGAGGGAGGCAGTGGCTGCCAGAGCCTGGCAGGGCTGTGTCCTCCCTTCGCTTCCAGTGGGGTCTCCAGCAGCGGTTGGGGCACAGGACACCCTTGTTTAGCTCGGCCTGCAGCCAGTAGGTCTTGGCCAGCCATTCACCTCCCATGCCCTGCTGCAGGAGGTGGCTGTGGAGGCCCTGCTGCAGGCTACAGGGCTCCCTGCTGACCTGGTGCACCACGCGCTGACACCGCTGACCCACGGCCAGGGCGTCCTGGTGCAGAGCTGCACACTGGGAGGTGAATGTGGGGCTGGGGCACCCCTGGGGAGGTGCTGCTCTGAGCCCTGAGTAGGTGCTGGGGTTTGGGGTGCACAGACTCGTACGGAAAGTGAGTGGGCTTGGGTGGGTCTGTCTGGTGGTTCTGGGGGTGCGAGTCTGTGTGCCAGGTTGGGGCCATTAGGCCAGGTGTAGGGTTGGGAGTGGTGTGTGGGGCTGGGGCTTGGGGCCATGCTTGGGGTGCGGGTCAGTGTGGATGGTTGTGTCTCAGGTCTGTGTGTGGGGTTGGGGACAGGGATGGGGTTGTGTGCATGGCTGTTGCTTGGGGCCACGTGTGGGGGACAGGGCTGTGGCGGCCAACTGTGGGGGCAGCAGGGGGAGGCCCAGGTTGGGTCCAGCAGCCACATGTGTGTCCTGGGGCTCCTTCAAGGCCCTACTGGAGGCTTGGCTGACCCTGGGTTGGGTGCTGGCTCCAGGTGCACTGCAGCTGAACCAGGCAGCCCTGGCTCAGGCGTCTGGCCGCCACCTGAGGCTGCTGCCCCAGCAGAGGTACCTGCGGACAGAGAGGGCTGAGGTGAGCGCCCTGGAAAGGAAGAGGAATGTCCTCTGCTGCCTCATCACCCGCATCCTCAAGGTGGAGAAGCAGCTCCACGTCGACAACCTGGTGTTCAGGGTATGGAGGTCCTGGGGGGGCAGAGAGGGGCTGCATGGGTGCTGTGGCACACTGCAGTGTGGGGCTCCCTTGCTGCCATAGGTGATTGATGCCTGTCAGAAGGGCAGGTTGGGGCCAGGTGTGCAGTTCCTGAGCTTCTGCTGCCACAGCGTGGACGTGCTGTCCTGTGTCCTGCACCTGTTGAACCAGGGCTATCTCCGGCGCCAGGAGGGGAGGCCTCATGTCTTGGAATACATCTCTGCTGAACCTACGACACCTCTTGGGGGCCAGGCACAGATGACTTTCCAGTGCAGGCCACCACAGGCATCTCCAGATGAGGACAGCATAGACAGCCTGCATTGGTAGGGAGGCATGTCACCAGGTGTGGAGGGGTGTGCATCTCCACCGTGTATGAACATGACACATTTTTCCATGTCAGGTTGAATCCTGGCATAGACAAGGTGGAAGAATATCTTATGGCAATGCTGCAGGTGCCAATGGGGCACACGCTTAGTCCAGAGGAGGCAAAGCTGCTCATGAACCAGACAGTACAACAGGTCCAGGACACTCTGAGCATATCGGATGACGTTGCTCGGCACCTCCTCATGCACTGTAGGTGGAACGTGGATTTCCTGATCCAGTGCTATGTGGAGAACCGTGATGCTCTGCTCATCTCCTCGGGGCTGCAAGTGCAGGATGTCCAGCCTCCTCCGAGCCCTGGAACCCACTGCCCAGTCTGTGTGAACCAGCTGTGTCCCACTGAGAAGCCACCAACCCTCTGCTGCATGCACTACTGCTGCAAGGTGAAGGTCCTGGGGTCTTTGATTCCTGTGACTTGCTGGGGAATTGCTGCTGCCTACTTGGAGCAGCTGTTCTTTGTCTGAAGATGTTATCAGAGATTTTCAGAGCTGATACATTCTCTTTTCTCAGCTCCCTTTTTTGTTGTGATCCTTCAGCTCCTGATTTGTCCGTTCCCACTTTTGTGCTTTTGAGTACTTACCCATGGGTTTGTTACTTACCCAGGGGTTTTGTGCACCCTCTGCTGGGTGGGGAAGGCTTCCAGGGTCACACAACGCTGTTTAGGTCTCATCTCCTCTTTTCTGCCTTCACAGCCCTGTTGGAGTGAATATCTCACGACTCGCATTGAACAGAACATGGTTGTCAACTGCACCTGTCCCATATCTGAGTGCTGTGCACAGCCAACCACAGCCTTCATTTACTCCATCATATCCTCTGAGGAGATCATAGCGAAGGTGAAGTAGGAGAGGTGGTTGCTTTGTGCCTAAGCTCTGTTTCATTTTGGTCAGCACTATCAAATAATCTTGCTGCTGCTTTTCCCCTTCCTGTTACTAGCTCTGGCACTGTGATAATTGAGGCCAACGAGATTTCTGCCCAGTGGTGTCTGTTATCTTTGATTATGACCAATACCAGCTATTCAAGAAAGCATAATGTCAACAAAAGAGCACAGTGGTATTTCCTCTAAATATGTCTCCTGCAAATAACGTTTCAGGTGCATCATTAGTTCAGGCCCGGGTGAAAGCTGTGGTAGCAGCTCATGACAAGTATCCTCTACTAGTGTGCTGGAAGCAATTGTAAAATCTAGGACAAAGGAAAACGTGAGCAATTTCATTCTATTGCTGCATCAGTGACCTCTATGTTGTTTCTCTTCCATCAGTCTCTGGCTTTGAGCACCTCAGGTTTTTGTGAAGATGGCAGAAATTACCACATTAGACTTAATCTTCACTAAGTGTGTGTGGGTCTACAGACATTTCTAAACCAGGCTTCCTGGTTACCTTAGTCCTTGGTCAGCAGGGGACAGCAGCAGCAGCTTGTTCTGAGGCAGAAGCTACTTTTTCTCTCTATTCTTTCAGTTTTTAGTTATTAGAGCTGAATGCCTTCCCCACCTAATGGCAGAGCTGTAGCTGTCACATGACAGACTATTTCTGTTAACTGCTGGACAGAACAGTCTTGTCTGTTTTCCACTGTTCTGTTGTTTGACAGGTTTCCACTTCCTTTGCTTCTCCAAAAATATTCTCTTCTTCCAACTTCTTACTGTCATGATCCTGTATGAACAGTCATAAGGAGAAATGAACAGTAGTCATGAAGGCTTGCCTCTCTTACAGTTTCTCTTTCAGCTTGCAAGCTGACAACCAAAATTGGCAAGGCTACAGAAAAGCATTGGTTTAGATGTATCGGTTTTTTGTAAGAAGTGCTCAAAGAATTAGTGCATATATCTGGATAGTTAGTCCTCACTGCCTTTGCAAATCCCTTAGTCACACCTGTCTGAGAGCAGGTTTAATAGCCTGTTGCTGTGGTTTTTTTATAAAAAGAAATAATTGTTGAACATAAATTGCAGCTAATTTTAACAAATTACTTTGATGCTCTCACTGAAATGTTATGTTTTCCTTTGCTCAGTAAGTGGTATGGCTGGAGTGTTAATGTCTCGTGCGGAGACAGTCATAGAATAATTTAGATTGCAATAATCTGTGGAAATCTCTAGTCCAATCCTGTTTTCAAAATAACTAGATTATTGTGTGAAGATCTAATGCTGAAGTTAAAACATACTGCTCCAAGTTCAACAAAAGGAAATGCCAAGTCCTGCTCCTGGTGTAGTATAACCCAATGCAACAGGATATGCTGGGGGTCAACCATCTGGAAAACATCTCTGCAGGAATAAAAAAAAGGATCACAGTGGACACCAAATTAAATATAAGCCAGCATTGTGCCCTCATGGCTAAGAAGGTCCATTAGTGTTTTAGGTTGATGTTGGAAGAGCAGTGACAGCAGGTTGAGGAAGGTGATCCTGTACCCAGTGCTGATGAGACAACATCTGGAGTACTATGGCCCTTTCTGGGCTCACCAGGACAAGACAGACATACTGGGAAGAATCCAGCAAAAGGGCACAAAGATGAATTAGGTTTTGGAGCACCTCTTGAAGTAGCTGGGAGAGGTGGGTTGGTTTAGACTGGTGAAGAGGAGGCTCAGGAGTGGATCTTATCAACATGTGTAAATTCACAAATGAGATTAAGGAGCCAGATTCTTCTTCATGATGTCCAGTGAAAGGATAAGAGGCAGTGGGCACTAAATTATATACAAGGAATTCCATTTAAATGTAAGAATACTGGTTTTGGGTTGTTGAGATTTTTTTTAATAGTAAGGGTAATGAAATGTTAGACCAGGTTGGGCAGAGACGTTTGTAGTCTCTGTCCTTGGGTATATTCAAAACTCAGCTGAACATGGTCTTGAGCAATCCTACTTTGAGCTGGAGGGGTTGGACTAGTTTTTATTTCCAGAAATGCCTTCCAACCTCAGCAATTCTGTGAAATGAAACAGCCTCCAGATATGACATGTGGGGATGGGAAATTTAGGGAATGAAAGAATAAACTAATTGAGTGCTGTTTTGTTGTGAGCAGTTGTTTAGTGAGATGTATAGCCCAGAGGCTTCAGACCCTGCTTGTAAGGCCTAACTATGCAGCTTCTCTGCCTTAAATCTCCTTCCTGGCTTCTTATTACAGTATGAAAAAGCCCTCCTCAGACGCTATGTTGAGTGTTGCTCCAACCTGACATGGTGCACCAACCCTCAGGGCTGTGATCAGATCCTCCTTAAGGATGGACTTGGTTATGGAGCAGCCTGTTCCAAGTGCTCCTGGATATCCTGCTTCAACTGCAGCTTCCCAGAGGTGAGGCTGAGCTGAATCATGAGCAATACTGTCTTAGGTTTGGCATGCACCATTCTACTTTTGTGTGGTTGACTGTCTCCCTTTCAGGCCCATTATCCTGCCAGCTGCAGCCACATGTCTCAGTGGGTAGATGATGATGGATACTATGAAGGAATGACAAGTGAAGCCCAGAGCAAACATCTGGCTAAGCTCATTTCGAAGCACTGCCCAAACTGCCAGGCTCAGATAGAGAAAAATGAGGGTTGCCTGCAGTGAGTATACATTTTTGCTTGCTACTGGAAACAGGAGAGGGCAAAAACAGTTAGGTCCACCGTGCTTTGCTTTTTTTTTTGCTTTTTTTTTTTTTTTGACAATTACTCAATTGTTATAGCAGGTCTGGTTTACAGTTTTAGGAGAATGAGTGATTGCTTTTAATTCCTAGAAAAGCAAAATGTTTCCCAACATTCAGAGTTAAATCTGTTGATGGCTCCGTGATAGAACTGATTTTGCAATACCTTGTGCTCTTGTCTGCTCTCAGAATCCACTATAGCCATACAGAAGTAAAGGTTAGGGGAGTGGATAGCTCAGCACCATTTTTTCTTTCATGCTCACCTATTCCTGTAACTTAAAGCAATTTTCTCTTGACTGTTTGTTTTGAATCAGCTTGGATCTCTGGCAGCTTTTTACATGATAGGGAAATTACCTCCAGCTTTGAAGCTAGGGCTTAGGAGTTGCGATTTGTTTCTCTCTTGCACTGGCACAGCCCTTAATGCCCAGCTGTGATTTGTCCCCACATGTGATGTGTGGCCTTAGGGCTGTGCAGTGCCTTTCTGCACTGTGTGGAGTGCTACATGCATGAGGGAAGGGTGAGGTGCTCATGTGGATCTTGCTTCAAACTGTGGAATGCTTAGTCACCCTTTGAGTACTTGATAAGCTACTGTGAGATCATGCTGTCAGTTTACCTATCTCATTTTTGGAGACACTGACTGGTTTTAAGCATCATCTGATTCTAGGAAAGGCTTTAAAAAAATATACTGGGTGAATGGGACTGACTGCGTGGCACACTCCAGTGCTGTGATGTAGGAGCACTGGAAGGAACTGTCTGCAAGTGGCTCTTAGGTCTGAGTGATTTCTATTGTTCTTTTCCTACCATTTAGTATGACATGTGCAAAGTGTAGTCATGGCTTCTGTTGGCGTTGCCTCAAGCCCTGGAGACCGAATCATAAGGATTATTACAACTGCTCTGCTATGGTGAGTGGTTTGCTGTATCCCCGTGGTTCATGCCTGTGTTCAGAAGCACCCAGCCTCTCAGAGAGAGGGTGAGGATCTCCACTTGGGTCCTTTATTCTGGACTTTTGTGCTTGCCAGTAATACTAACAGCATTGTCAAAGTTTCTGTGTGTGGTAGCCATTTCCAGGCAGCCCTAGTACTTCAGAGAAATTGCTACAGGTTACTTTTACCTTTCCTTTCAGGTGAGTAAAGCAGCTTGGCAGGAGAAGCGTTTTCAGGATTACAATGAGAGATGTACCTTTCATCATCACGCAAGGGTAAGGCCTCCTTCCTTTGCAGATGCTGTTGTTGCCTTAGCCCTAGGGATCGGGATAGCTTCTGTTATGTCTCAGTGTCTTCTCTGCTGAGAAGTAGGCTTCAGGTCCACGTTGGGATGCCTGACCATTTCACCCTTGCTCTGACATAAGGGGTAGTCCTTGGCCTGCTTTCTTCTACGAAGTCTGTTGTGGAAACTGAGCACCTGACTTGTGGCGTTCACAGACTCAAAGTGATGCAGTAGTTGGAAGCAATGGTGATTGAAGGCAGAATTCTGCCTAGAGCTGAGGTAGTGTAAAAGGTCGAAGTGATGGCACAGTGACAGAGATGTCATAGTTGGATGCATTAAATGCTCTGCTGCTGTCTGCATCTTCTGGGATGGCACTTCAGGATGCTTAGCAATTACCTGTGTAGAAGGTGCTGGTTTTTTAATCTTGTAGAGCTTGACACTGACATTGGCTTTTTTTTTCCCTTCCTTTGGTTATTGCAGGAATTTGCCACGAGTCTGAGGAACAGTATTTCTTCCATCAGAGAGATGCCAAAAATTAGGAACTTGACCTTTGTTCTTGATGCCTGCAAAGTGCTAGAACAGGCACGGAAGGTAAGGCTGGATAACAGTCCTGCTGAGGTTTCATAATAAGAGTTTGACACTTGTTGAAACCCCTTTATTGTGGGCTCTTGGTGCTCTATAGTACCATGCCTGCTTCCCTTTGTGCTCCATTCCCTCAGTTCATTGTTACTTGAGTTCAGCCTGGGCTGCCCAGCAATGCCTAGGTTGTGTGTGCTGGTGGTTTTGACTCTTTGCCTGCTGTTCAGTGACACTTGTTATGCATTTACAGTCTGTGTTCTCATGATGGTTTGCAGGTGGGAACAATCAATTCTTTCAGACTTCAATATAAAATAATTGCACATTCATTTCCAATCCTGTGAGTAGCTCTAGGTAGCCTGGCACTGCTGTCACTTGGCATAATGGGTCACTGGGCTATGGCCACACACCAGAAGTGCCACCAGGCTTCTTTCAGCCGCTGACAGCAGTGAGGTCTGGAAGGGTTTGATGCTGCTCACTTCTTGCCCACTCTGAAGCTGGAGGAGGGTGCTTAACAGCATGATCTGTACTGTTCCAGGTGCTGGCTTACTCCTGTGTATACAGCTACTATAACCAGGACACTGAGAGCATGGATATTGTGGAACAGCAGGCTGAGAGCCTAGAGCTGCTCACTAATGCTCTGCAGATCCTTCTGGGTAAGTCCTGCAGCCTCTTTAAAGTAGCGACTAGTGTTCCAAAGTGTATAGTTCAAAGAGCAGCAGCTCTGTAGTGGGACAATAGCGTACACACCAGCACCTAGCTGGCCTCTCACTTCTCCCAGCCCATTTTTGCCTTCTTGATGTAATTTCTGAGAAGTCCACTGGCACAATTTGGCTGCTAATGGAGATCAATGCAGTAAAGAGCAACATGTTCCGTTCTGCAATGTGCCATATATGCACAGGAGATCTAAGTAGCTCTGACTGGCTTCATAGTCAGAGCCAAAGACTTGGTCTCTGCTTAAGAGTGTGTGATGCAACATGACTTTGTTGGTCTTTAATTGCAGAGGAAACCCTGCTGCAGTACCAGGACCTGGCCTCCTCTCTTCAGCTTCTGAAAGCAGAGCATTTCAGTGCTGGTTTGGAGTTGGTACGCCAGATCAAGGAGCGTCTCTTTGCAATTCTCTGGCACTCCACACAGGTGAAGTTCACATGCCTGATAGTGGCTTGTCTTGCTCTGGTCTAATTTGATTGTGGGCAAGACAAGGGGCTTGGTCAGCTGAGGGGTTAGACTCTAAGAGTTGTGTGTGTAGGGAAGGGGTTTGCAGCACAAAATACACCCCAAATTGCATATTGTCTCTATTTCTCTCTTCTGATTGTTCTTTCATGCTAGCAGGATTTCCATGTTGGGCTCCAGTCTTCAGGAAATCCTGGTCAGAGAAAGTTGAAACTTGCAAATGTGCCTACTTCAGCCCTTGCCTATACAGGGTGAGTTTTCTTAGCTGGATAAAAAGTGGATAAGTGCAGACAAAGAGCAGATGAGCAGAGTTTTCTCCTGTGCTCACTGACATACAAAAGAGTGAATGACAGATACTAATTACTTGCATCTTCTTTTGTGGTTTGAGGTAACAATTTAAGTAACAGTGGTGTAAGGAAACCAGCAAAACCTCTATAGGGCGCTGTGGGGTTGGGTTGTGGTTGCTTCTCACAGCTGGGGCTCTGCTCTGATGCTCTCCTTCTCAACAGGCAAAAACGTACCGTCTTGTGTGACTTCCCCAACACAGATGAGGGTGGCAAAGAGGTTGAAGATGAGGAGTATGATCCACAGTGGCAGGAAGACTATGATGATGATGATGACCTCGATGAAGACAACTTTATGATTGATAATGAATCAGATTGTGATTCCTACTTTGATGATGATGATAGCTATCATAGCTAGAAGACCACCATAGAAGTGGTCTGTTGTCCAGCCTGCCAGCCTGGACCTCTGCCTCTACTCTGTCTCAACCAGTTTGTGTTAGTGTTTTTCCTCAAAGGCAGGGAGGAGCTCTCAAGTGGAACAAAGCATTTCCTCTGGGAGGCTAATTGCTCAGTGACTCTTCTTTAATATGCAGAAACATTGCTCTGGGCAGCTAGTCTGTGTTCCTGTGGCCACGTCTCTCAGAAAAATATCTCCTTGTCTTTTTTCCTTGTCTCCAGTTCTGCCTATAGGTATTTGAATTAAAGTCACAGTCCACCTGCAAAGTTAGGACTATTGCCACCTGTTAAAGGGCTGCTCATTGTCCTTGGATGTGCTCTTCCCAAGGTCTGAGCACAGGTGAGTGTGGCATGTATCCTAGCATGGCACTGTTTAGAAATGGCCAGCGTCTAGAAATGCTGTAGAGTGATGCATTTACACTCAAGTCAAAGCCTCGCATCTGGAGCTGGTGGGATTCCCTCCAGAGCCACAGATGGATGTGGTTCAGTTCCTCTAGTTGAGAGGGGCAGCATTTTTGCTGTTGGAGTTTTTGTCTCTGCTGTGAAGCAGGAAGGGCTACAAGTGACACAAGTTTGCAGGACTGTTTAAGTGTATAAACATATGTTATATATATATATATGCAGAGATTGTTCAGATAATACTTTATCTTTGCAAAAAAAAAAAAGAAAACCCTGAGGAACAAGGGTTGGAAAAAGTTCTGTTTAAAAAAAGAAACAGTTTCCTTCTAGCACAAGCCTCCTTGTTGTCTGTGGGGAACATGAGTGGGGAGGGAGAGTAGGATATCCTCAAGTGAGGAGGATGTGACCTTGATGTGCTCATCCCAGGAGTTATTTGTGAAATTGGTGTGGGTTTGGAATCCTCACCCAGGGCACACAGTCTGCCCTATAAAGTGCCTTTTCCTTCCTGGGCAGTTCAGGGAACATAAAGAGGTATGGGGAGGGACGGAAAGAGGATGGTGGACCAGACCACACAGGGTGTTGGGGTTGGTGTTTCTGGGAGCAGGTGCAAGACAAGACTGCCTGTGTGTTGATGAAGGTGGTAACATCTGGTGCCCAGCAGAAGGCAGATGTGGAACTGCTATCGGGCTTGAGGGGTGATTTGGAGGTTTGTAGGATTGTTTTGGAGACACAGGGCTCTTAAGGCTTGGGTATCATCTAAGAGGGCTCTGGGGTTCTTACGGGATGCTGGGCAGGGACCAACTGCCAGGACAGACCAGGAGAGAGGACTAATTTTTCCACTCTCCCGCACCCCCTAGCTCCTAATCCTGCAGTCTGTCATGGTGAAAGTCCCAACCCTGCTGCCCATATGTGGCAAGTGGGTTCCCTGTGACACCTCTTCGGGCCCTGTTCTAAGGGGCACTGAGGGGGAGAGACATGATGGGGATGCCCAGACAGCCTCATCCCCACTTGTTCCTTGCAGGAACAACCTGAATTTCCCAGGTTGTTGGGAGGACAGAGCAGAATGTCCTAGATGCCGAAGTTGCTTATGTGGAGATTCATGCCTTGAGTTCTTCATTCACTGTTTCCTGGATGCCTTCTGACCCAAAAGGTCAGAAGGAGTGTGTCTCTGCTCTCATGGACAATATTTGTACTGAAAATCAAGATCAAACCTTGCTGTTCTGCTCTGCGGGAGGTTTCTGTCCTCCCTTAGCTTGTAGGACACCTGTGTTATGGTTTGACAGGGGTACTGTCCCAGTCAAACTACCTACCTGACACTGGAGCTGGTCGTGCCAGGCACTTGGCATCAGAAGTGAGAGCCCTTTGGGGCTCACTCACTCACAAACCTCACTGGGTAAGTGGTAAAAGTTAGGAGTAGTATTTCACTGGCAACTGGTCTGAGTTGCACAACTGTGGGGGCCTCCCACCTCTGAAGTTTCTTCACAGTGTCAGACGAGAGTTGTGATCAACAGGGGCTTATCTCCCTGCTGATTTTTGACAAGGCTGTTCTCTTGACTGTGGTTTCTTTCTCAGCATAGTAAGTAGGGACAGTGAGAGTCTCATTCATCCATGAACATCACTAATTGAATGATGAAGCATTTGCCTGTTTATTAATCACAAAAATGGCATATTTCTCATCTAGGCTAAGTAAGGGAGCCTCTCCGTCCAGGTAAGGTTGGTTGATTTTGTTGACAGATAACGTTATGTGGCATGATTGCCAAGTTCTCTTTTATTTCCTGCCTGCTATCCCTTCTACCTCCATTACTTCTGATGAACATTCATTTCCCCAGATCATGACAACCTGTAAACAAAATTTATTTACAATCAAATGACTTTGCATATAAAATGCAAAGATAGCTACAATATCTACAGACGTGCTATGTCCCTACTTTCTTCTTTCACATTCCTTTCTTCTTTTACATTCCTCCTTTCCTTTTCCTCCCCCCTTACTTCCCTCCATCCTCACTGTACATCTGTCCTTCCTCCCCTCTGTTCTTCCTTTCATCCATCCTTCTGTCTAGCCTTTCATGTCCATCCTTTATTACTCTCTACTTCCTACCTCCTCCTTTCACTATTGACCTCTGTCCTTATTTTATATACTTACACACTTAAACTCCCCTTTTTTCCTGCCTTTTTGACTTTCTGCTTTCTTCTATTCCTCCTTGCCCACTTCTCCACCTTCTTGTTTTTAATTCCTATCTTCCTTCTTTTGCTACTTTCCTCAATACCTCCTTCTTTCCTTCTTGCCTGCCTCCCTGCCTGCCTTCATTCCTTTTTACCTGCCTTCTTTCTTTTACCTTTCTTTCTTCTTTCATTCCATCATCTTCCCCTGGCCTTTCCCCCTCCCTCTCTCACACCCTCATTTTTTTTCTTCCCTGTTATTTCCCAATTTTCCCTTGCCTCCCTTTTTTTCTTCCTCCCTGCTTCATTCTCCCCTCCTTCTTCCCCTCACTTAGGTCTCCCAGGTCCCAAGCCTCCTTGCAGAGTCTGTAGGAGTGTAACAGTACCCACAGTAGCAGGAGGCAGAATTAGGGGCCATTCAGGTCCATTAGACATGCATTAAGTCTTTGCCAAAGGAATGGCTATCCTGGTAAGGTGAGCTTTAAGCTGGGAAAGGTGGGGGAAGGGGGAAGTTATAGTGACCACCCATCCAGAAAAATAAGGCTTAAGCGGGGATACCTCCAGAAAACCAAAGATGTGACTATAGGGCATCCTCTTGCACCTCTACACTCCAATCACTCTGTAAGGTGCTTGTATATACCAGTGCCTGCAGTATGGGGAAGAAGCCAGAGGAACTAGAGCTCCCTGTGCAGTCTCAGAGCTTTGCTCTTACTGCATAATGGGAGACATAATGAGACAGGTCTCATGACTGGAATGTTGTCATGAAGCTGTTTGGGAAAGAGACCAGGAGGACTAGACCATGGAGATGCAAAGGCTGGGAGCAGCCTTGGAAACAGCGACCATGAGACTGTGGAGTTTAGTACTGAGTGAGGAGCAAGCAGGGCAGTAAGGAAGATCGCAACTGTGGACTTCAGCAGAACAAACTTATCCTCTTCAGGGACCTTCTTGGAAGAATCGCAAAGGAATGGGCCTTGCAGCGAAGAAAGGTTGCCCTAGTTAAAAGGATAGGAGGTGAAGTTTAGCACTATGTGGGGTGACCAAATGGTGTATTCTATACCCTCTGTGTCATGTTTGGTGGACTGCCTCTTTCAGTCCCAAAGCCGAAAATGGAATGTGGGAAAAATCCCACTTTTAAATTTAGAAAGATGGTGTAATTCAGGGAGCAAAGAAACAAGGAATTTATTTGGTGTGCCGGGTCCTTCTCTCACCGAGTTTTTTGAGGAGAAAGACCCTGTGGCCGTACAACTCATACATTTTATAGTTTTCCAAAATCCCAGCTGTGCTGGTTTAAAGGTAAACCGGCAGGGGAAATGAACCCAACTCAAAAGAGAGATTATAAGTCAGAATAACAATTTAATAAAATAATACAATAAGTACAATTATGCAGACAAACAATTGGTTTTAACCCACAAAACCCAAATGTATAACCCAGCACCCTGGGGCATGAACAGAGTGGTGTTCGTTGGGCCCCCTGAGTCCAAAGTAAAAGGAGAGGGGAAAACCTGTTGGTGAGAGTGCTGTTGTAGTCTGGTCAAGAGTGGTGATTGCAGTCCAGTCGAGAGTGGTGGTTGCAGTCTGGTTGAAAAGTGGTGGTTGTAGTCCAGTCAAGAGTGGTGGTTGCCATCTGTTTGAGAGTGGTGGTCTGCAGTCTTCCTCTGAGGGGGTCCACAATGGGTGTGAGGACAGGAGCATCGTCCTATCTCGCAGGTCTCTTAACACCTAGTTTATAGCCTGAGGAGTCAGGCTATTCTGGGCAGATGGTGTAAATGGTCTATTGATAACAGTTTCTGGAAAATGGCATGGAAGGCTATAGAATACACAGTTTGGGTTACACCCCTTACAGTGATGAACTGGTCCCAGCTGTTCTAACTAGGACACCAGCCTTCTCAGATAAGTTTTAATGTATTCCTTTTTACCTAAAAAGGTTTCTTTTCTCTGAAAAGGGGCTTTCCCTTTATCCCAATTGGCTGCAAGCCATTCCCTGTCAAAGGTGATGGATCTTTCTTTGTTCTTAGCCCAAGGAGAAAAGGAACCTCGTGTACAAAATGGCCCTAAAAGGTTTAATTTTTAAGAATTTTCTCATTTCCCTTATCCCACCGAAAGAGACTCTGATACCCAAGTTCAGCTCTTGGAACTTGGATATCTTACAACTTCACGATAAGCCTATTTATAAAAAACCCTGTATTTTTATTTCTCATAGGAAGGTTTGCTATTTTTGCTGCTGCACAGGCAGGAGAGGGTGTGTGGGACTGGGAGTCAGGACTGTGTGTCCTCTCAGCACTGCGAGAGAGCCACCACAGCTGCACCACCACCGCCAGAGCCGCCACATTGGCACCACCACCACCAGAGCTGCCTGGGACCCTGGCTGCTACTTTCACCAGCTGCCACTACGCCAGAACCCACACCAGCATCTTGGCAGAATAAATACTTTTGGACAAAATAGGCTTCCAGGTTTTGTTTTGCCCCTGTTCCCCATTGTTTTTGTCTGCCCAGGGAAGGCAGAAATTTGTTTACTGCATTACTTCCATTTTTTTCCCAGGCCACATGGTGCACAGCAAGGGAATGGGTACCATTTTTGGTTTTGCCCTAGGGGTGGGGGGCCAGGCAACATTTTGCCTTTACTGGTTTTGTGGGTTGACCATTTTTCTCTGTACTGTTGTTATTGGTAATTTTACCTCAGTAAAATTGTGACTCTAACATTTTTAACTGGTTGCAGTCTTGTTTTCTTTGTTTTCCCCTTCCACTATCATACAGGGGTGGCTTGAGCAGGCTTAACTTTTCCTCCCTGGCATTTTAAAACCAGTACAGGAGTCCAAGAGAGCTGATCAATATTCAAGGACCATTTCCTCCAAGGCTCAAGAATGGGTCATCCCAACGAGGAAGAAATTGCACAAAAGGGGCAAGAGACACACATAGACAACCAAGGAACTCCTGTGAATACTCAAATACAAGCAGGAGATATAGAGGACGTGGAAGCAGGGACAGGCCACTTAAAACAAATATAGGGATGTTGTCAGAGTATGTAGAAATGAGACCAGGAAGACCAAGGCCCAACTGGAATTAAATCTGGCCAAAGATGTCAAGAACAACAAGAAAGGCTTCTTCAAATAGGTCAGTAACAAAAGGAAAACATGCCTCATGTGGGCCTGTTACTAAATGGAAGGGAAACCCTTGTGTCATAGGTTTATTTGTTCTAAAAAACCAAGTGGGGAAAGTTTTTTTCTTCTCCCCCCCCCCCCCCCCCCGCCCCCGCATCATTGTAAGAGAGGGATGTTCGAACAAGGGAAGGGGAGGGTGGTTTTTGGCTGGGGTGATTCACACACAAAAGAACTGGCCACAGGCTACATTCCAGGCTGATGGCCCTCAGAAGACTGTGGGAGGTGATTATTTTTTTTTCCTCTCCTTGGGAAACAGCAGGCACTCCACTTTTGCCCTGACTCAGGGAATGTGTGTGTGTGGAGAGGTTCCGAGATTCATTTTGTTTTCGGCCAGGTCATCTGGCTGCTTCTGGTCCCAGTTCAGCTTCGTTCTCCTGTGCCCTGTTCTGCCCCAGCCCGGACCTGCGGGGATTTCATCGGAGAGGTTTGGCCCTTCTGCAGAGGAACCTTTGGGGGAGGAGGTTGCCCCTTCCCTCCTCCGTTCCCATTTTTGGCAGCAGCTTGCGCCATCGACAAAGGGGGGGAATCCCGGCCAGAGGCAGCCGCCGACAGCCTGAGTTCATGGGAAGAGCCCCTTTTCCCCTTCCCCTTCTCGGTGTGGGGGAATCTCCATTTCGGCTCCTCCCGCGCTCCGGGGCCCTCACGCGGCGACCGGCAGAGCCCAACAGCGCCCCCTGCCGACCACCAGAGAGCAACTGCAGGCTCTGCTCCACCAGTGATCCAACAGCGCCCCCTGCTGGCCCTGGCTAGAATTGCGCCAAAAGGCGGAAAGTATTTAAATGGTTTTCTGGAGGGAACTTTGGGTACAGGATTACTGTTTAGTTGTTTTTGTTCTTTTGTTGTCCTGCCAATACACATATATCCTTTAACAAAGGGATGTTATATTTTCTTTCTACATACTTCCTCAATTGCAGCCTCTTAATTTCGGATTTACAATTGCTTAGAGGGAGGAGCTTGGTCTTCCTCATAACTCATTTTCCTTAGCAAAATACTTCAGTCTCATTAAACGGAGACACCTTGTAACAGAGGATGCAGAGAAGGCAGAGTTATTGAACACCTTCTCTGCAGCAGTCTTCACTTACATGAGTACCCCTCAGGAATCTCTGACACAGGAGACCAGGATAAAGGAATGGTGGAAGGAAGATTTTTCTTTGGTCAAGGAGGATTGGGGTAGAGATCACCTAGGCAAACTTGACATCCACAAGTCCATGGGCCCTGATGGGATGTATCCATGAATACTGAGAGCCGGTGCACACCATAGCAAGGCTGCTCATGGTCATCTTTGAAAGGTTGTGGAGATTGGGAGAGGACTCGGAGAGTCCTCAGGAGAGCTGCTGAGGACTTAAAGAAAGCCACTGTCAGCCCAGTCTTCAAAATGGGCAAAAAGGAAGTCCCAGGGAACTACTGGCAGTCAGTCTTACCTCAATCCCTGGAAAGCCAGTGGAGCACCTCATCCTGCTATAAAGCCTAATACTAATATTGAGGTTATATTTAGTATGTGGGGTTTTCGTTCTTTCATGGCTAGGCTTCGTGAATGAAGATTTGGGAAGGGCTCTACCCACATTTGTTGCAAGCGTGTTGGTGGCTAAAAAGGCCAGTACGAGATAGGCATGACCAATTGCAAAAGGCACAGCAGAAAGACTCCTGAGATGGTGTATTCTGCAAGACACAATTCTTTCTGCATTGTCTTTTCTCCTTAAGGGTGATCCTGCGTGCTTTCTCAAAAGCATCTGCAACGTTATAGATAGTGTGTCTCCACGCCTCCTGATTGGAGGCCAGAGTAGACCAGTTATGATGATCAATATGGCCAAGGCTGAGATGTTGTTTCAGGGAGTCCTTGTATCTTCTCTTTGGGGCTCCTCTCTTGCGGCAGCCGGTGGCAAGTTCACCATAAAGCAAGATCTTAGAGAGGTGGTGGTCCTTCATCCTTGAGACATGCCCTGCCCAACTCAGCTGTGTTCTCAGTAACATGGCCTCAATACTTGTGACAGCTGCTTGTTCTAGAACAGATGTATTGGTCACATAATCTGACCAGTGGATATTTAGGATTGTGCAGAGACAGCGTTGATGGAAGCGTTCTAGGAGATGTAGGTGGTGGCGGTAGATGACCCATGATTCAGATCCATATAAGAGAGTAGACAGCACTATGGCTCTGTAAACACTGATCTTTTCATTCTTTAGGCCATTATCATTGGTAGTTTTTGAACTTTGTTTGCATTTAGAGCACAGAATATTGTGACAGTTATTACGAAGTGTAAGTAGAAAGTTAGTTAGGGGGTGTTTAACAATTATGGCTCTTCAACCTAAGTGAGAATGCTTAAGATTTTTCAAATTTGTGTTTGATTTAGTCCAATTCAGTATCCTAGGGCTGCTGAGGCAAGGATTATGGTGATTATATAGTTTTGAGTTGAGCGAGTTAGGAAGAGAACGGTGATGGGAGATGGGAAATTTAATTATGTTTGCTAGAATAATAGCTGTGATTAGGGATTAAGTACTTCTGGGAATCAGAAATGGAATGGGACTGGGACTAGTCTGATTGCAATTGCTGTTGTCAATAGGGGTAGGACATTGGGTGGTTTAGTTGGCCAATGTCTCATTGGTTATGCTTCAAAAGGCGACTGCTTGTACAAAGAATTATTTGATTATGGCTTCAATGGCTCATGGGTGCTGGGATTTGAAGATGAGTGGAATGATAGCAAGGGTGTTAATTTCTATTCCTGCTCAAGCTATGATTCAGTTGTATGATTCAGTAAGATCAGGGAGGAGATTAACTTTGCATGTTACAGTTCTATCTTCACCTTACCATATTGATTCCTGTTCAGGCACATATCCTTAAGGAATGAGGCAGGCCTGCAGAGCAGATTGGTACACTGGTGCCTGTTCTATATTGAATCCTATTACTATCTGGAATTCACCTTCCAAAGAGGCTCCCTAATGAATAGTGTGATTCTGTTTGCTACTGGCTGTAATAATCAAAGGGGCCTACAAAGTCTAGACCTTTTTGGGCTTGTATGTAATTTAGGACTTTTCATTCTTCTAATGTTAAGAAGGCTACAGCAATTAGAATTGAGATATCATGGGAATAGGGATATGATAGAATATTTAAGAGTAGAGGGTCAGGTCAAGAGTAGGTGTAGTGAGGAAAGAGGGGAGGTAGGGAGAGGATTTGAACCTCTGGATAAAAGGATTAAACCTTTTGCATTTGCTGAACTGTGGCATGCAAGTAGACCTCTTCTACAGCAGGGGATAGTATGGGTGCTCACTTGGTAGCTAAATTGAATTTGTTAGTCAGAGGGAGACCTGCTTGTACTATTGGACTCACTTTTCTTGTCATTTTATAGAAGGAAAGGCTCATCATAGACAGAAACTGATCCGGATTGCTCTGATCTGAACTGTCACATATAGGACTGTTAATGCTTGGATATGCAAATCCCTAAGAGCAGCTGCACCTTTAGGATGTCCTGATCCAACATCAAAGCTGTAAACTTCCTTGTCTGAATGGGCTCTTGGAAGAGATTGTGCTGTTCTCCCTGGGCGGCTTAGTCCATTGGTTGGCTCTACTGCTCACTCTTGTTCACTAGTAGTACTTCAAGAGGTTGCTCTTCTTCAAGATGGATGGTGTTATTTTTGGAGAATTTCTTTTTCTCCAAGGTCACCCCAACCCAAAAATGCAGGCCAGCATTTCAGGGCAGAGAATCTGGTGGGCTTGAGCTTGTGTGTGGTGACCACCAATTTCTAGATTCCACAGGTTCTTCTCATCCTCTCCATCTCTTTATGCTTTTGCATGGAAAGGTCAAGCTCACTGAGGATCTGGAAGGGACAGAGTTAGGTTTAGGGCAGGCATAACCTTCGAGACTTGGTCAGCAGACCACATCATGGGGCAGGATGCCCAGGGACCAGATTGCCACTGAGTGGCCACAGTAGCAGTGGAAGAGGATCCACTCCAGTGGGCTGTACTCCAGTGTTCCTACAGGATGCAGGCAGAGCTCATCAGGCAGATGCTGTCCGCTCCCAGACCCTCGCCTGGGCATCCCAGGGGATGTGGGGGCTGCACCAATGGCTGCACACACACCTGCTGCCTTGTTGCCAGCGCCTCACTCTTGCTTCCAAACTTTAGGTTGTAAAAGAAAGCCCCCAGTTCTGGAAGAGGGCAGTGGGAGCCCTAGGAAGGCTCAGCCAGTACATGCAAGGAAAACACGCACAGGCCTACTCCTACAGCCCTTTTTCTCCGCAGCCCCTACTCCTGCATTGGCCAAAAGAAAAATCCTAAGGCAGAAAAGGGAAGTAGAGCAGCCCAAGCTCTCTTGCACCTGCAAACGAAAACATCCACTGCATGGGTTTTGCAACCCCCCTCTTTGCCACCCTCCACAGGTGTTTGTTTTTGTCGGGCTAGCTCCCCCAGCACCAGTCCCAGCCAGATCCTGTTCCACAAAATACATCCCCACCACTGAAGGTGTGGGTGGGAAGAGGTGAGATGTAAACCCAGTGTAGGCAGGTTCCTTTCAGAGGGGCTCCTGAGGAGAGAAAGTGGAGGGGAGAAAATACTCTCCTGTCTCCCGAGATTCCCTTCCCTCCTTCACTAGCCATATTCCAATCAGGAAGCACAGAGAGCCAGGGAGCACAAAGCACTCAAACTGGAACCTTGCAGGAGCCCAGCTCTGCCTGCCCATTCTAGGAGTGGGGGAAGGGTAAGAATTTGTGCAGGGCTTGAGCTGAAATGGCATTTGGTTGCTTCTGATTTCCTCGCAGCTTTTGCAGTGGGGCAAGAACTCCATCCCTCCAAGCCACTCGCCTTTTGAATGCCCACGCATTCAAACTGTATGGTTGGCACTTCAGGGTTACTGAAGTGGCTGCTGCAGTTTGAAACAGGACCTCTTGTTGCATTTTTCGGGTTGCTTAACCCCCTCCCAATGGCAATAAAGCAGGTAAGGATGCAAAAAGATTACCCAGGGGACCAAAAGCTTGGAAAAGGATGAAAGAACACTCCAACTATAAAAAAAAGATTTATTTTTTGACAGCAAATAAAAACCCCTCCACCCCCTGCCCCCCCAAATTTGCAGTTTTCTGTAATGGGGAACTTGATCAGGTTTCTTTTTCTGCCAGAGGCAGAGGAGCGGATATATCACAGAATCATGGAATTGTTGAATGTATTGGTGGGAAAGGACCTTAAAGATCACATTCTTTCAACTCCGTGCTGTGGGCAGGACCAACTTTCACTAGACCAGGTTGTCCAGAGCTCCATCCAGATGGGCCTTGAATACTTTCAGGGATGGGGCACCCACAACTTCTCTGTGCAACCTTTTCCAGTGCTGCACCACCCTCTGTAAATGCTGGTGAGGCAATAAAGTACTTCTTCCTAATACCTAAACTGAAGCTATTCTCTTTCAGTTTGAATCCATTCCCCCTTGTCCTTTTGCTGCATGTTCCTTTTGCTGCATGTTCCTCTCCAGCTTTCTTGTAGGCTTCCTCAGGTACTGGAAGGCTGTAATTAGGTCACCCCTAAGCTGTCTCTTTTCCAGACTGAGCAAATTCATTTCAGGTTTTCCTCATGAGAGAGGTGCTGCAGCATTCTAATAATTTTTTGTTCCTGCTCTGGACCTGCTACAATGGGTCAATGCCCTTCCAGTGATGAGGACTCAAGAGCTCGATGGAGCACTCCAGGTGGAGTCTCACTAGAGCAGGGTAGATGGGCAGAGTCACCTCCCTCAACCTGCTGGGGACACTGCTTTTGTTGCAGCTCAGAACATCAGCCCAGGCAAATATCAGACATCTGCTGGGAAATCTTGTGCTTTTATCTGCTTCTCTCCCAGCACACTCTCAGGCAGGTGGCTGTGACAGCAGAGCACGCAGAAGCCCTAGGAAAGCCTTATTTGCAATGCAAGGTTAAAACACACCAAGTTCAACTTAACATCCACTGTTGTTTAGGGAAAGTGGAAACAGGTGGAAAAGATGAACATGTTTTATGACAATTTTGTATCCTGTGGGCTGATATATTTTTGTAGTTATACTGAGATTACATTGCCACAGCCACACTAATTTCCATGGAATAATTTCTTATTTGTATTCCTGTAATCAGGCCAAGAAGAATCAAATTTTCTGTTTAAACCATCTCTTCATTCAACTGTAGATTTTCATGCTCTCCTAGATGAGTTCTAGACTAACTGTACAACTGTACAGATGAGGATTGCTGAAGGTATGATGTCCTTCTTGATAATTTTCAGTTTTGCATTTCCACAGATTCAGTCTTATTCACTGCTAAGACTTGCAGCTCCCATTTATTTTGGTGAGAATTAGGAATTTCTGGCCTGGCAAAGTTCCATTCCCTGAAGGCTGTGATAAGCAGATATAAACACATGCAGAAATTGCTGTATGACTCCAATGCTCATCTTTTGTCTACAGTGTCAGTTTGCTTTCAGTTTCTTGACAAGATTAAAAAATCAGAAGTAGAAAAGAGCATGAAATAGTTGTGGCAACATATAAAACTGGGAAAGCAGTAGCATCTCCTAGTTTACAGAATGAGGAGTTTAACTGACCCATTCTCTTTCTGTACTTTTTAAAACACCAGTTGCAAACCAGTGCAGATAGGAATCCTGTGTCTAATGCTAACCAGGGCAGGGAGAAGGCGAAAGAGCAGGTCTTCCCACACTGGTATTTGCTTTTTCTTCTTAAAGATGTGCATGCAGTTCAACATTTGTTTTCAAAAGCTTACTGAGTGCATACCTATCTCCTGGCTGCTGGCCTGACAGGGAGTTACAGGTGTGTGTCCTTGCAGAAGGCATGCTGTCAATCATGGCACTCAAAGGTGATTTCTTAGTCTGAAGCCAAATCTTGGCTTCAAGCAGAAAAAGGAAACCCAAGTAACTTGACTATGGTGAGAGTAAGCAAAAGTCTGCTTAATCAGAAAATCATATTATGTTTGTGAGGAAATTTGGTAAAACCTTTCTTGGTAGTTACAAAGAAAAGGTGATAGGAAGCACTGTTCTGCATAAGTCTCTCCTGCCACTGAAATGTGTTAAAAAAGCTCACACAGATGTCAAAAAAAAGTAATCCCAAAAAATTTCTGTAATTGAGGCTCAGTTAATAAGAGTAACACTATGTGTATGATAATGTACCCAAATGACAAAAAATCCAAAACTTTCTTGTCCAAGGAAATTTTTGGCACATGCAAGGCAAGTATCATAGTTAAATGTTTCTGGAAAGGTGCTCTGAGACCCCCGTGGCTGCAGGGCAGTTGCCGGCACTGCTGGTCGCGACAACGAGCCCGACGCCTGCGCGGGAGGAAGGCCTGCGCGGGAGGGAGGCCTGCGCGGGAGGGAGGCCTGCGCGGGAGGCCTGCGCGGAGCCGGGCCCGGGGCTTGGGTGTGGCCTGGGGTATGTGAGGCGTGGCCTGAGACGGCGGGGGCGTGGCCTGGGGCGGCGGGGGCGGGGCTGTGGTTGCGGTGCGCGGCGGCGGCAGCAGCGGGATGAATGAGGTGGAGGGGCTGCGGCAGCGGCGACTGCCCCGCCCGCAGGTCATCACCGACGACAGCCCGGCGCAGGAGGCCAAGGAGGGCAGGTGTGTCTCCGTGCGCGGTGCCGCCCGGCGGGGCGGGCAGAGGGCCTGCTGTGACGCTGCGGCTGTGGGGCCGCGGTTGGGCCCGGCCCGAGGAATATATGCCTGGGTAGTGTGCTGGGAGGAGGCGGGTTCTGCCCGCCTGGTGCGACCCGGCGAGGGAGCAGCAGGTCTGGGTCAGAGTGCGCAGGGAGGAGCTGGAAGGGACTGGCCGGCTGCCCCGCGGCTGTGCGGGTTGAGGTCGCATTTCCTCTCGCGTGGCTGGAGGCACAGGTTGGTGCTGGGTACCCGCGGGTGTCAGCTTGCGGGTACCTCCAGCACCTCGGCTCTCCCCAGTGCTCCTTCTGCTCGAGGTCGCTGATGGGGAGGAGGAGTTGGGACAGCGCCTGCCTACCTGCTTTGCCGAGCTGCAGGAAGAGTTTTTAATAAAGGAATAAAAAAAGAAAAGCAAAGAAAAAAAGTTTTAATTTATGGCTTTTTTTTTAAATATAGATCTGTTTAAGTACTGTTTATCATTTGCTAGTGAGGAGTTAACAGTTATCCCATTGTGGCTTGCATAGGTTTATTGTGGGTGTGATTAAGCCTTGTATAACTGTTTATATCTTGGCAATAGTTTAACGACAATTCTACAAGTGTCTGAGACAGAATAGCCATATAAGCAATCTCTTTGTTTGTGGCTAAGTTAAAAAAGATTCTATTTACTATTTTCTGTTTAGGAATTTTATAAAAAAAATAGCTTCACTGTAACTAAGTGTCATGGTTTGAGATAGCCCCAAAATCCAATTCCCTAGCTCCGTTCCCCCTCCCACATCTCAACCCAATGTGAGATGGGTTTTTCCAGACAAAACACAACCAGACTCAGAATGGGGGAAAGGGAATATATTACAATGACTGTACAAATAAATACTATAACACATTATACACACGATCGCAACTATCTCTACCATGACATATAGTATTTACAATGGATCAGATCTCTTCTCCCCTCCAAATAAAAGTCCAGGAGGGAAAGAAGGACAGATCCTTTCCAGTCTCTCAGGAATCTCTTCTAAGGCAGCAGGTCTCCTCATCTCATGCATGCAGCAGTAACTGGATTGTTGTAGCTGGATCTCTGTTCAGTACACACAAGGGGGTCTCCAAGCCCCTCGGCTCTCCTTCAGTCCAAGCGAAGGCCTCACCTGTGGGCTGCCAGCAGGGACCAGACTCGCGTCACCACAGGTATATCACGAAATGCAGGGGCATCTTCGTGAAAGTCCCTTCCTCAGGGGATTCAAATTCCCCTTTGCAGAGCTCCGTGCTCTGTCTCAAGGCTGCTAGCTTAGCAGCAGCAGCGAGGGGGGCCAAGGTCAACCCCCCCGCATTCCTTCTCCGTCCCGGTCCAGCTTCCCAGGACGCCTTTGAGCTTCTCAGCTCCTCTCTGCAAGTGCTGTAGCACTCCAAGGCTCTTTTCAAGCAAGAGTCCATCATCTTCCTCCTTCCAGGAGGGTCTCAAGGAGTTTGGGGGGGGGGTTTGGTACAGTTCCTACCCCCAGAACTCTGAAGGTCTGCTGCAGGCTCTCTTCTCCTCAACTCTCCTTCCAGGAGTCTTCTCTGCGGTGCTGTATGTCTCTGTTGCTCCGTCTTATCTCTTCTGGCTCTCTGCCACCGCTTCTCAGGTCAGTGCCAGCTTGGCTGCTGCTTTCTCCGGCCACTGCCCAGCTTGGAGAAAACATCTCCCAGCTCATAACTACAGGTACCTAGCCCAGCTGTATGCTGTTCCAGGTCCCTGTCCTGTAGCCCCCATCTGGGGCTGGGGGGCCCCAGAGGCCCCGAGGGGCTCCGGGCCCCTTTCCTCGTGGCTCCTACAACATGGCTACTTCTTCTACCAACCAAACTACCACTCCTTCTCTTCCAGTGCTTGTGATATGTTTACATTTCTGCAGGAGCGCTAATTGGGCAGAACTTCAAAACTTCCAGGGGTCTCCACCCCTGGGGTTTACCACTTTTTCAGCCTCTGGGGGAAAACAAGGTCCAAACCACTACACTAAGGTAATAGCTACCATAAGAAAGTGGTAGTATTTACCTTTCATTGAATAAGGTAGTTGATGACTTTTAATACTTTTTGAAGAAGAGCATAAGCGTCTCTGAACTTGGGACTGCTTCTCCTGGCTTCAGCCTCTTTTGGTAACTGCTCAAATCAGTTGAATATCTAGGGCTCCATCAATGATCCATTGTATTCACAGTTCTCGTGTTCTCATGTTCTGCATGAAAACAGTGGAGGAAATTCTAGGGCCTGCCATTTTTCTGGCTGGGAGCCATGGCAGAAACTCTTGAGGACAGTTGCTTTTCCCTCCAGCCCAGCAGTGCTTCTGCCAAGCGGATGAGGCAGCCTGGGCTCCTAGCTAGGGTGACCCACGGTATTGTCTTGCTAGCTTACTGTGTGTCTTCAAGAGCTGGTGTAATGGCTTCTTTTTTTAGTTCACAGTGACAGCTAAATTGCTGTTATTATAGCTAGAGTCCTGGTAAGTTGCATTATTGAGATTTGTGGTTGCAGGCCATGTAGGATTAATTATCAGAGACATAATTAACAAAGGATTTCTGTTTTGCTTATCACTGTTGGTGAACCTTTACTTCAGTGATTCTTTCCTGTGACTTAGAGTTGTCATTATTCTTTATCGTGTCCTTTGATAATGATTCTGAGCAGCTGACTTGTTTTTTTTAAAGTTTTTGGGTTTTACTTGAATTCTTGTGGTTTCAGCAGTGTCTAAACTAGGTCTTGCAATTTGCAGGCTTGAACTGTGAGTTTGCTTGTCACCTTATTCTTCCTGACTTTTTCCTTCATTGTTAGTTCCTTGCAGGTTTGAATGAGGATCAGAAATATGACTTTTACTGAAATCATGCCTTCAGGAGCTTTAATTAAGCTGTGGTAGATGAGTTCCCAATTAAGTTGACTGTGGTAGATGAGTTCCCATTCATCTTTATCTGCTTCCTTTTGTGTGAGCTGTTCTCAGCTGTCACAAAGATGCTCAGGTGTCTGCTGACAGTACTTTAAACTTGGGGATTGCCTTGTGTCTTTACCCCGTGCTCTTGGATTCCAAATCCAAGGGGAGACAGACTGAGAGGTTATTGCTTCCTCAAGACATCAAGCAGGAAGTGCTGAATCATTTTGATTGATTGTAAGGGCAGTCTGTCTCTTGGGAAATATGAAGAGGTCAGTGCAGGCGAAAAAGCTTGTTTGAAGTGGTTTCCCAGCCTGATCCAGCTCAGATGGAGACAGGCTTAGTGCTGTAACACTGCTGAAGTTCAGGATGGGAATGCTGCGCTCTTGAGAGCAATAACTAAAATTTATTTTTTAATATATTCCAGAGCAGGAATATTTGCACATGCTTATGGAAAGGAAGTAGGCTCAGGTGGTTAGTACCATAGGGGAGCTGAGAAAAATTTGGTGGCTAACAGCACTTCTTGAAACAGGCTGAACTGTCTGTCATGACAGGCTGTCAGCATCCTTGTGGCAGTCACCTCGTCACAGCCTGGTCGTTTGTGTGGTGGCTTGTGACAGCCTACTGAGTGCTGTGCAGGGCTGGGGAAACTGGGGCAGGACTTCATCCAAACTACCTACGTCTGCTGCCAGGAGAGAGGGGCTGACAGCAATTTGCCATCAGGAAAGAGATGTGATGAATTATGAATGCCTGAATTTCTATACATTGTGCATGCAAGCACTGAGTGAATCCAGGCCTAGATCGGACCTTGCTGTTCTAGCTGGTAATCCCAAAGGTTACCTTGATGCTGATATCAGTACTACAAGTACATGTCATTAGCTCCCCAGTTGTGATATTTGTACTCTGGGCATTAGTTCACATTTCCTACTGTCTGGATGGTTGGCTAATGAAGGACAAAACAATGGAAGTGGTCCAAGGATTAGTGCAGAACCATCAAGCAGTTTGTCTTTATTTAACTGATACTGCAAAGGGACTGGCTGGCTGGGCCAGTTAATGGTTCAGAACAGCTAAAATTGTGAGAGCTGCTTCGCTAGTTCAAAACTAGAATTTGTTGAACTTGGCTCTGTGCTTACCTCTGTGAATACCTGATTGATTTCTCTGAACTTTTTGAGAACTGTAGTGGTTTAAAACCACCTGGGATTAAACTCCACATAAGATGCTCCCCTTCCCCCTGCCCTCCTTTGGTGAGAGAGGGACAAGGGCAGAAACTATGGGTTGAGATAACAATTTACACACACAGTGGTGCTCATGGTTATTCCCAAGACAAGGACGAGATGGTGGATGTTTCTGCAGCTAGTGCCCCATAGCCTCCTGAGACAAAGACAAGATGGCAGATGCTCTCTGCAGCTGGCCTTCCCAGTTCCTGAGCCCGAGACAATGAAAAACAGTGACGGACAAAACCCCCAAAAGCTGGATCGTCTGTATTGTGCCATGCTGCCCGCTCCCCTCAGCTGTGTTTTCCACTTCAGAGTCGTGTCTGTGGCTTGGCTGTGTTTGGCAGGATTCGGCAGTGTTTGACTGGGTTCAGCTCGGCTAGGTTCACCACCGCTCTGTTCCCTGTGGCTGCTTCTGGCACCAGCACCCCTGATGGGCACAGTCCACTGGGCTCAGCTACGTTTGCTGCCTGGAGCTGCACAATCCTGAGGGATAGGAAGGGACAAGGTCCGCAGTGCTGGCAAATTCCCTGAGGAAGAAATGGAACAAAATGGCACAGGTCCAGTGTACGTTCGCCTTTTTCTTTCCCCTGAAACCACACCCCCCAGTGATGACGGAAGTGGTATAGAATAGCAACCTCACCAAACCCACATGGCTCTAGGCCCTACCCCCCTGCAGCTAGGACAAGAACAAAACCTAGTCTTCTCCTGTGGAAGAACAGTTTTTACTTTTTTTTGTTGTGTGCCTTGATGGGTAAATAGAAGATAATTTCTTTTGTGTGCTTCGTTTTGAGTTTCAAACCAGAGTTCACTAAATTAAGCTACCATTCATTTAACTTTCTCTATGTTTGTTGTTTCAGTGGAACTTTTCATTCAGAATTTGTGCTGGGATGGAAACCATGGCCAAAACTGAAGATCAAGTTTAAAAAACCCCAACCAAACAATTCACTTCCTCTGTTTCTTGGGTTTTTTTGTTTTTATTTTGGGGTTTTTTTAGTCAGTTGTAACTTGTAGAATGCATGAAACCTGCACGTGAAAATGCTCTACCTCATATGATGCCAGTATGCTGACCTTTCTCTTATCCTCATGTGTTCAAATTGCACCTTGAAGGTCAAGATGGTGGTTGGGCAAAAGTGTTTCTGTTTCCTCTTCTGAAGAAAATAGGCTGCTACAGAATTTTTGAGGACTGTTGCACCTGTAAGCAGCTTAACATGTTAATCCTATTTCTTGTCTGGTTTGGCAGTACTTACAGCAACAAGGTGTTCCGTGTTACCTTCTTGACTTTGGCTGCGTCTCTGACTGTGCCGCTGCTTGGAGTAACTGTTCTACTGGATTGTCCTATAGACCCTCAGCCTATAAGGTAAACTGTTGCTTTGCTTTGGAGTAAATGTTCCTGAAGCATAACTTCTCCTACGTGTTCTGTTGTTTTGTTTCAACAAACAAGACTTAACAGCGTAAAGTGGTTCTAACTGGATTAAGAAATTGGGGAGTGATTGCGATATTACCTGTACCCAGTCTGTTTCTGAGCCATCTTGTGTAGTTGTGCGTCACTACTGATCATCAAAGGAGCTGAATTACTTTCTTTGATTATTAATATGGAAAATTTTCTGATATCCAAGCTGTCAGTGGAGCTTGTGATTACATATATGTGCTCTTGCCTTCTGTGAGACAAGAACTGCAATTTCACTAAGGACCAAGCTGTACCCCTGATATTATCATTCTGTCAAAGAGAGGCATCTTGTCTGAGAATGAAAAATGAAAATGGATAACCTGAGTTGATTTGGTGCTTTGTATCAGGGGAATCATACGTTTAAATGCAGATCTCATAAAGCAATGCAGCTAGGTGTCTGAATTCATAAACATCTCAATTGAGGTATGTGTCACATGTAACAGTGAATCAACTACATGAGAAGATGTGCCTTGTATTGGGAGTTGTGTGTTAAATGCTTTGACAGCTGCCCTAGGGTGGAGTGAGGCTGTTTAGCGCTGCTGGCATTTTGAAGTAGGTAAAAATGCTCTGTCTGATAAATATTTATGATCAACTTGATAACTGCTTAATGAAAAGGAACAACAACACTGCAAACATCTCCAAAGTTGAAAGAAACTGTAAATGTGGTTGGGTGGTACTTACAAGTCTTGCCAGTAGGCTATTAGACATAAGCTGCCTCAATGCGTATCATAGTGAAATACTTTATACTGTGATTGGGTTTAACAAACCCCAATTCCCTAAAATACATTGCAACTGAACAGTAATTTTAAACGCCAATTGGAACAGGTTGCCCAGAGAGATTGTGAAGAAACATGTAGGAATCTCACTGGCTAGTACTGAAGTAGTAAGCCACTGGAAACTATAACAAATAATAGGGGGGAGAAAAAACTCCCTGTGAAATTCCTGCAACTCTGTTTTATTTCAAGTTCTTTCTCTATGAGTCTGTCTTGGATAATATTGATCCCAGGGAGTTTTTTCTGTTTGCAAACACAACTGTCCAAAGTTCCCAGCAAATGAGTTCCTTATCTGAAGCCTCTTATCCTCATCTGAAACTCTCTAAGCTTGGAAGAAGGGATGGAAAACAAATTTGTGTTAGCACTGTGAAGACAATTCTCCTGTAAATCTCTTCTGGACAGAAGCTAATAATTCAGTTGTTTTTGTCACTGCAGTAATATATACTTAAAGAAAAGTTTACTGTCTGTAACCAGACAGATAGGAGTATGTATTTTTCTCTGTTTCTGAATTATTCGTGTTGTGAACCTGTTTTCCTCAATTGTCATGGCTTTCATAGTTTCCAGTTTCAGTTGACTTTTTTCTTCCAGTTACTGAATCTTTAGAAATTGTAATGATTTTCACCATATGAGCAGTAGATTTGCAACGTGGTTGGTGACAAATAGGTCCTGGATTCTATGACCATGGGTAAATTTTGGAATCAGACCTCGTCTTTTAAATATTCTCTGGGTGTAAGGCATTTGCTTATGATCATATAAAGGGTTGTTAAAAGAAAAAAAAATCGAAAAATTATTTCAAAACTTGGCCTGCGTATCTTTAGCATACTCCTGTGAATGAACAACTTGAAATCCTTAACTCATGGAGACTGAGGGGCTTATGTGTTAAGAGCTTTTAAGAACTTAAGAGGCTGAAACATATTCAAGTTCAGTTAAGGCTAGTTTTGGAGTCTGGTATTTTAGTTAGAGTTGTAGGCATCTTACTGCTTCCCTTCTCTGTATCTCTGTAGTCGGAATCCTAGTTGGCTTGAAACTGATTGCTTATGTAAAGGGCTTGGAAGATTGGACCTTATTTTGTCATTTTGAGATTGGAGTTCAATACCCTTTAAGTTCATGTGCAACTTACTCCTTTGAGTTGGTCTTTCTTTAAGGGCCTGCATTCAAGTTATGAACAAGACCATATATTTCAATATGGTATGACAGCATGTGTGTCCTAGTGTTCAAGCTACTGGAACACTTTCCCCCCTAGCTGTAAGCTGGGGGGAAATAATTAAGTTATTTTTTCTCTGAAAGTGCTGTACATTGTCAGGTCTCAGTGTATCGTAACATACCAGGGTTGAATTTGTATATATCGATTTAGGAAAAATATTCTGGTACAAACAACTCATTCAGCTGAGAAAACTGCTACTCTTTTGTGTTATGGCAATGCACAAATCCTTTGCTTTTGTGTAAGATAGGTGAACTGTTGGACTTGAAGATGTATAGATTTCTTAGGAACACATAACTGCAACTTTTCTGATGAACAGAACCAGGAAATTTTTGTGATCCTTGAAGAACAAGAGTCAGTATTTCAGCTTGTTAGTTGTGGGTGTTTTTAAATATGCTTTATGTAAAGCATAGGTCAGGGTTGCAGGAGTTGGCAAACTAGGGAAAAAACGATCCAATATGTTGCTCAAGAATGTTTGCATTTTGTGCAAAGCATCACGGGGTCTGTATTCTGTTTTGTAGTTTGAAGGAACCTCCCCTCCTGACGGGTGTACTAGAGCCCAATATCAAGTTACGAAAAGCTGAGCGGTTATGGGAAAACCAGCTGTATGGACCAGAGTCCATTGTCAATATTGGGGGTAAGCACTGACAAAATAAGCTTTTAAAGAAGGGTCTTTAAATGTTGCTCCATCGATAAAGAGTTAGTTCAGCAGTATACCTCTTAGATAACAAACTCTGTAAGTTATTTTGAATGTGCAGGTTTTTGTAAAAGTAATTGTGTTAGGCAGCAAAACCTGGCTGCAATGTCCTGCTTTTCTCCTCTTTCGTGAGAATAAAATAAATCTTGTTGCCAGATTAAAAATCCCTGTCCTCGACTGAAAGCATCAGCAGTGTAGTCAGGGGCTACTTATGTTTGGAGGAAGTGGTCCCATTTTTCATTTGACTAGCTCTTAACTGGGAATTAATATTTACCTGCTCTTTTAATGGTCATTGCCACTGAGGGAGCTGAGTTTTATGGTCTTCATATTTGCTTTTATGACAGAAAAACCCTCAAATTGGTAAATAGCATATTTACATTTTAATGATGTTGCACAATATCATATCCCATATTCATAACTCCTTCATATTCCATATTCATAACTCCTAAAACTTGAATCCTTCCTCTTCTTTTTTAATTGCAAGAAATCTAACCAACACAGGTACCATCCTGTACTTCTCCCTCACGGAATGTGTGTTCTCCCCAAATCACAAACCCATGCCACCTCTGAGCACTTTCTTAATGAATTATCTAGACTTCTAATGGTGTGACCCTCTTAGCAGGAACCTAGCATTGTGCAGGGCTTGTTTCCTGTGCCTCCTGAAGGAAGGATAAGGCTAGAAACTACTCTTTACATGAGTCCTTGAGTGCTTTTTCTCTGAAAGGGAAAGGGTGTGGGAGTTCCAAGCAAGGCCCTTCCTGAAAAATCCTTTAGTACAAGAGGTGCTCAGTAATCATGTGGTTTTTTTTCCTTCTGCTTTATCTTCTAATAAATTAGTAAAATATTTTTAAGAAATTATTTTACCCAGTAAGAAACTACTGTAAATTCCTTCCTCAGATTACACTTTTTATCACATTGTAAACAGAGATAGGTAAAAGTGATTACCTGAAGCTATTGATTCTTTTATGTTGCCTGGTTTTGTCAATCTCTTTGGAAACTCTTTAAAGAAACCTTCCTGCAAGGGACTATGACCTATGGGTGAAATAATCAACCTGACTGGGAATAAATGTTGGAGTCGTCTTATTCCCTTTTAAAAGTGTAATTAGCAAACCTAAAACATCAGTTAAATTAGAGATGGAAAAGTTCAAGCAATGGGCTCTACTAATCTAACGGTGTTTCATTTAGTTTGGTTGTATGGAAAAGTTTGTGTTGTTTGTATTCAGTTAATGTCTTATGCTATCACACAGCTTGGCATGAATGCAGTAATTTGGCAATGCTTTTGATTTGTATGGTTGTTCAATTGCCATAGTTTTTTGTAATTCATCTCCAGAACTGATACAATATGAGCATTGGCACATGTCCAGCAGCCAACGTGGACTGTATCCGAATGAGAAGTTTTATCTAGTCAGTCTCTCATTGAAGAGTGATAAGATAAATGCAGTGTCTGACTACATTTTTTGATGATGTAGAAATTTACCCAGATGGATCCAATGACTGGCCATTAAGTTATGTTTACCTTTAACTAAGAACTTAGACCACCTGTGGGTGAAAAGCTTCATATCCTATAGACACTCCCAAGGTTTAAATCCTTCCCCTTCTTCTAGAGTTGGAAGAAATCTAACCAAATGCTCTTATTTGCCTTCATTTTTTCCCCTTCCATGTATTTTTCTTTTGCTATGACTGAAGAAGTCTGTCACTTCACTGTGTCTTAAACCTGAATTCTACTACATGCTAGTAGAAGGATCATGTAGAAGGATGTTTGCCACTGTGGGTTTGTGATCAAGCTAATCAGTTGCTTTTGCAGATATACTATTTACTGGGACAGCTGATGGGAAGATTATCAAAATTGAAGATGGGGAAATAGAAACAATATCCAGAATTGGCCATGGTCCTTGTGGTGAGTGACAGCTCCTGAACATAATGTATCTGAAAATGTCTGGGTCAAGGGTATGCGTTGCTTAAACTATGTTCAGTCTGGATTGCTCATGCAAGTGCTTATCTTCCTCTACAGAAATTTGTAACAGATATATTAATATATTTTTATGAATGAAGTATGAGTGGAGATAGGTACATTGGAAGGAAGAGCAGAACAGAGGACCAAAAGAATCAGAATGGGTGCTCTTAGACAACAAAGCACAGAGTTTCCAGCAGTAAAATTAAGTAATGCAGGGGGTTTTGTGTCATAACTACAAGACCTACACTCTTGTAAGGCTGCGACATGGATGACTTGTTGGCAGAAGATCCTGCATCTTAACATCAGGAGGAAGATGAGGTTGAAGTGCATCACAAACAACATTCCTTTTCCTGTTTGTCCATCTAGAAAAAAAAAAATCTATCTTGAGAAAAAAATGGGCAGCAACCTGGCCTAATATTTGTGGAAGCTGAAGTCAGCACGATTCTGAGGTGAAGGGCCACCCCATAAAAGCTGAGGACTCCTAAACAAGTGTGAATGAATGAACTCTGAGATAATGTGTGAGTGGAAAAGATCAACTTATTTACAGAATTTTGCCTTGCATTTTGTTGTACCTATTTCCCTTCCTCTGTTTGTAAGTACAGTGGGAATAGTGGCTGCACCTGCTTTAGCAGAGATCTTGCCTGAGTCATGATGTTTTTATTTTCTCACTGCTAAACTGGAGTTATTTCTTGTTGAATTTTACACTTCTTTCTGAATGACTTATTTACTTCATTTAATGAGATTTCTGGAACTGGGTGAGAAAAACTGGTGGTGGCTTGTTTATTAACAGAACCATTTCTATGGGAAGGTTAATGTTGGCCATCTCAATAGTGCCTGGGCAGTCTGAGAAGCCTGGCTGGTGTTTGCTGGGACTGTGGGTAGTTTTGTTTGCAGTAGCCTTGTAGAAACTTACCTGAGGTTCTGCAGCTCTGTGCTGGTTGACAGAAGTTATGGTCAGGAACTGTTGCTGTCCTTATTAGCTCTCATTGACACATTCATCGTATTATCTATATAACTTTATGTGGATGTTCACATGAGTAGACTCTGGACTGATTTGGAAGCACTCTCTTGGCTGCCTGACAGGTAGGACAGCCTTGGTGCTGGCAGCCAACAAAGTCTACTGCCAGCAATAAGAAGCTGGATTTGCAGCTGTTGCTTAGGCAAGAAGGTAGATTGGGGTGGGTGTGAAGAATCACCTTTCTCCTGTTCATTTACATTGGACTTGTACAGCTTGTGAGAGGTGGGAAGGTTATGCTGCTCTGTTTCTTTAGGGCCAAAGTGGTAATGTGGTGCCTGGACTTTTGTGCTCCTTGAGTTGGGGAGAGAAGTGGAAATGCTGTAGCCAACTGCCTTCTCCAGAAATTTCTCAAGCTAATTTTTCAAACTGTAGATGTTCTGAACTTCTTAGCTCTTCAGGACTCAAGTATCTCCTTGAATTTGTCTAAATTCTTCAGATTTACAGTATTCCCCTTGCTCTTCGTGTAGAAGTATTCAGTGTCTGTGTCTTGAGAAAGCAGCTATTTCATGACAATGTTGGACCTTTCCAGAAAAAGAAAGGTTTTTTTAATTATTAATTTAATTAAAAAAACCCTAATTCCACAAACCTGCAGTAAAACTGATTCTTTCTGAGAAGAAGCATTTCATTAAATTCAATTTTCTGATATTTAACCCTATTTGAGGCAGCTGTTAGCTAGTTACTAGGCTGGCAGATTATATGATTCTTTCTAGACTGGTGAAAACATGGCATGAGGATATTTGTTTCACTCACACCTAGAAAAGTAGGAATCTTTTAAATGAAGGTATGTGCCATATGTATGCCACAGAGATTTTTAAGCTACAGTTTGAGCCAGGTACCCACCAAGCTGCTCTATCATTCTCCTCCTTAGCAGGATGGGGGAAGAAAGGAAGACAGAAAAAAACCCCTCTTAGGTTAAGATACAGACAGTTTACTGAAACAAAAGCAAAGGTCACATGTGCAAGCAAAGGAAAAAAAAACCCCAAACCGTCAAATGTTTTATTCTCTACTTCCCATCAGCAAATGATGTCTGACTGCTTCCTGGGAAGCAGGGCCTTGGCACATGTAGATTGCTTTAAAAGATGAACGTTGTAAATAATGAATGCCTCCCCTTCCTACTTCTTTCTCTTACGTTTTATATCTGACCTAATACCATATGATGTGGAATATCCCTTTGGTCAGTTTGGGTCAGCTCTCTTGGTTATGTCCCCTCCCAAGATCTTGCCCAGTCCCAGCCTACTGGAGAGGGGAGTGTTGGAGAGAGCATTAATGCTGTGCCAGCACTGGTCAGAGCAGTAGCCAAAACACTGGTCTGTTATGGACATCTTTCTAGCTGCCAAAGCAAAGCACAGCATTGTGAGGGCTGCTGTGGGGAAAATGAACTCCATCTTACGCAGATCCAATACACTTATGTAGATAGCCAGAATGCCTTGTATTTATTTCTATTTGGAAAACCATTTTAAAACTGTTTCTTAAGGAACCCGCGAAGATGAGCCAACGTGTGGAAGACCACTTGGCATCAGAGTTGGGCCAAATAACACTCTTTTTGTGGCAGATGCTTATTATGGACTCTATGAAGTTGATCCTGATACAGGTATGACCTTTCTGCTCAGAAGTTCCCTTCCACTGACAAATCTGGGCTTCATTTGCAGTTTTACCAGATACTGCAGGCCAAAAAACAATGCCTGTCTTCTTTGTAAAGTGATTTGAAGCTGTCTGGATGAAATGAGTCATGCAAGAACTTGATATTTATTTTCTTGTAGCAGTCACTTCCTCTCTGTATCTGTCTGTCTGGATCAGTTACTATAACTTATCTTCTGGTGTTACATATTTTTGGTTGTCAAAATTGCTACCTCAGAACCCATGAATAAAGCTCTGTGTAGCTGTTTCGGTTTTCATAAAAGGAAAGAAAAAAGATTGTTGTTACATAAACTTTTTGTTGTTTTTGCTGTACTTTTGTTTCTGCCTTGATCTTGCTGTGGTAGTGAAAAGCTCGTAACTTCTCTGTAACCTAAATCTACACAAAGGGAAGAAAGATGTATTTTGGTGCAGCTGAAGATGTGGCTTGTTCCTGCTGAGGAAGGCACTGTTGCATTGTACCTTTCAATGTGTCCCTGAGGCAGATCTCAGCGAGCTGTTTATGAGCTGTGCTGTCAGAAAGTGATAGTTGGTTTTGTGTAGGGTTGATTTTTCTATCAGTTTACCTCTGCACATTGGCTTCAGGGGGGGAGAGGCTGGCCAAATGCTAGGTGAAATGTAATAGAAAGATTCAGACTGTGTTGCCCTGGGAGAGTATTTGGATGGCAGACAGCTGTCATAATAGGTCAGTCATGACAAAAACAAGCATACAAACAAACCCAAACCCTGTGCCTGAAGATGACTTCATTAGATTTTGGTTGATTTTTAGAGATTTGACCTTAATAATTGGCCTGGTAATTTGTGGCAGAGCAGTTCAGTGGACCTGCTGATGTTTTAATGCCTAGAAAGTATTACTCTTTGTTCCTACAGGTTTATAGGGAGAGAAGGAGTAGTGATTGGCTTGCCTGCATCCTTGCCTGCACCCTGCTTGCCTGCAGGTTGGGACCTGAGTTTGCACTTTGTTTCATATGAGCTTCAGAAATGTGAAAATTTGGCACTTATCATTAGGGAGCATAATCTACTGTTTCAGTTTTTCTGGAGAGTATTTTCTCCTGGTCACTCATGTTGAGTTGTTCCATTACAGGCTGAAACCTTATTGCTTAACAAAGAGGCAGGAATTGAAAAAAAGTGAACTGAATTTCATATTAGTATTTACTCATTTCCAAAGCAGGACATACAAAAGCTTGTCTTGTGAGTCTTTTTTTTGTTTCTTTTGTAACCAGGTGAAACAAAAATGCTTGTGTCAACTAAAACAGTAATTGAAGGTCAGAAGTTGTCATTTGTAAATGATCTTACAGTGACCCGGGACGGGAGGAAAATCTACTTCACTGACTCCAGTAGCAAATGGCAAAGACGAGACTACTTATTCTTGATTATGGAAGGCACAGATGATGGGCGGCAAGTATCTCTTCTCTGAGGCGTTTAACTTACTGTAAGCTCAGTTATAGGAATGGACTTAACCACTTCCTTGGTCTTCAAATTTTTTCTCCTTATAAACCACCTGTGCAGACACTGCACTGCTCAGGAGAGGGTAAGAGAATGTGTGGATGTTGCTAAAGAGACCTGCAGCAAAATAAATGAGATTCTTCTTTTTCCTTCAAGAGGACTTGCATGGAACATCTGTTTTAGAAGTGAAGGTGTTAACATTACCTTCAGCTCAAATCCTTCACGAGTGCTGCCAGTCTCAAGTGGCTTATTATTTCTTCTGTGTTCATAAACAAATGCTTCCTGGCTATTCTGCCTTTTTAACTTAAGTGAAGTGCACTGAGAAAAGATGGAATGCCTGGAGAATGAAACAGACATGAATAAATATTTGTCTTAACTCAAAAATGCTTTTTTTCAGCCTCCTTGAATATGACACAGTAACAAAAGAAGTGAAAGTCTTAATGGTGGGGCTGAGGTTTCCCAATGGTGTGCAGCTCTCTCCTGCAGAAGACTTTGTCCTGGTGCAGGAGACAACCATGGCTAGAATCAGGAGGTGAGTATGACTTCACTGAATTTATTACCAATTTCTGTTTAGAGATTGTTTAAATAAATGAGTGGAATGACAAAAGAAATCCTACACTTTATTTATGCCTAGTTATAAGTGACAGAGAAGGTGGCCTTCCTCGATACTTGATTTTTTTTATTTTTCTGTAAATATCTGGCATGCGTAATCGTTCCATTGTGGGCTCCTTACACAGAGTGGAGTAAGCTGACTTTTTTTCTGGTGAGAAGAGTGTGGGTGTGCTGTATTTCCCTGAACCTGAGGAATGAAAAAAACCCCCTCTTTTTGAAATGAAATAATTTTGGGACTTTTATTTGTTATTTAGACTGCTTAAGATGTCCTAATCTACTATCTATAACTTTCAGGTATTATGTATCTGGGCTGATGAAAGGTGGAGCAGATATGTTTGTTGAGAACATGCCTGGTCTTCCAGATAATATCAGGTTAAGCAGCTCTGGAGGATATTGGGTAGCTATGGCAGCTGTCCGGCACAATCCTGGATTTTCTTTGTTGGATTTCTTGGCTGAAAAACCATGGATTAAAAAGATGATATTTAAGGTAAAAAAAAAATTAAAAAGAATTTTTTAAAAAATCACCTTTAGTTTAGGAATGGAAGTGCTAAATATTTGTTTTTTGTGTTTCTTCCTCTTCACAGGAAGACTTAAAAAAATGTTTAGTGTTGTGCTTAAAACTGTTGTTGCTGTCCCCAGGTAGAACAGTCCTTTATATTCATAGGTAGTAAAATAATATTCTGAGTTGGAAGGGACCCACAAGGATCATCTAGTCCAACTCTTAAGTGAATGGCCTGTACAGGGATCAAACTGTGACCTTGGCATTATTAGCACCATGCTCTAACTAGCTGAGCTAATCTGCATTCTGTAAAACTAACATTTGCTTCTCTGGGTAGCGGGTAAACATCTTTTAAGTTGTCTTCCATCTTGATCTCAGGAAAGAAACGGGACTGTCTCTACTCTAGTCATGCAGCAACACAGGATCTACATTTGGATATATGAAGATTTCACTTTTGTACCTGAAGTGCCTAAAATACTTATTGCCAGGTGTCTGAGGAGCGTTTGGGATGTCTGGGCTGTTCTAATGACTACCCTAGACATCCTGGGAGACAGTGTGTGTGTTATGGATGGTGTTGGGTGACATTTTGTTCTGATTCAATATGCCTTTTGTTGTGTCACACCCTGAGGATGAGCAAGAATAAGGGCTATCTGATGCTAAAGAAACGACATGGTGCTTTTTGGACAATACAAAGACATAAAAATACTTCTTCTGTCCTTGAAAAAATAAAAATCAACAAGCAGTGTTTAGAATGGAAGCACCATTTCAGCTAAACAAGCTCTGTGCTGTCCCTGTCTCTCCTGGTGCAGTGCAGGAACCTTAACAAAAAATGATGCTACGGGCAGCAGAGCATGATGGCTGCTTGGCATCAGCTGCACCAGAACAAGCTGATGTCTCCTGCTTGGGCAACCTTTCAGCCTAACTCTGGAGTAGAGTAAGCTTCTGCTGGTTGTTTTGTTTCTTTTCAAGCTGCCTTTTCACATATTAATGCATTAACCCTGTGTAATAGTCTTTACTCAAATTGTGTGCTTATGTTCTTAGCTGCTTCTTCCAAGGAGTGTGGAATGGTCTTTGCCTGTATAAATGGCTAAGGTATAATTGTGGAGAACAAAATCTTTTGTTAATTTTCTGTTTTTCTTTTCTTTTTCTTTTAGTTGCTGAGTCAGGAAACCGTGACAAATTTTGTGCCCAAATATAGCCTTGTTGTTGAACTTACTGAGACAGGATCCTACAGAAGAAGCTTTCACGATCCCAATGGAGTGATGGTAGCTTATGTTAGCGAGGCACATGAACACAATGGATATCTTTACCTGGGTTCCTTCCGGTCTCCGTATATTTGCAGAATTAATCTTCAGCATGTTTAACTGTCCCTCCATGATGAAATCCTACTGTCCTATAATATTCCAGAGGTACAAAGGAAGCATATATTTGAGGCAGTTTGACCAAGGACAAAAAGTGAAAGATAGTCTGTTAACATGCAGTAGCACTGTTGCCATAGGAAAACATACAGCTTGCTGTACCTGTTCTCTTCCTTGGTTTGACTGCTCATGTTTTGGAGTTAATGTGCATAATTGTTAATATCTGAGGAGTATGGCGGGGCATCTTCATTCAGTTATTTGTTCCTCAGAGAACCTCCACTGCTTTTCCGTGCCCAGCCCTGTTTGGAGTCATCTTAAACAGACATCATCGTGTTGCCTTTAATGCAACTGTATGTCTTGTTATACTGGAAGGATTTGTGATGTATGGAATTTAATTATGTAATGTTTGAATTGAAGGTGATGGCTTGCATGTGTTTATTTCTGTTTTAGAACCTGCTATTTAGGATTACAGTATATATTCTGATGTCATACCATGGTGCTGTGGTAGAGGCAGCAACATCCAGAAATCAACAACATGCCTAGAAATTTAGTTAGACCATTGGGTTTCTTCAATTCCAACCTGTGTAAGTAACATTAGACACTACAATTAGCTGTTAATCAGAACCAAATTTCATTGTTACCTGTGGACTCCTGTGTTGTTTTTTTTTATAGCATTGTGATCAGATGATGAATGAAAGTTGCATTTTCTATGTTATTAAGGGCTAGTCCCAGCAGGTTTAAAAAGGGTCATATGTAGTATTTCTTCCATGTTTATCAGGTCCTGTAAGTCTGCTGTTGATTATCTAGGTGACCATTCCTGAGAGACATGTGAGAGAAGAGGGCCAGCTGCAGGAATCCTCTTCAACATGCTTTTTATGGAGAAATGGTAAAGATTTTGGGGAAGACTGGTGTCTGAAGATGGATGTGGACTCAAAGGCCCCCTGTAAAATCTAGTAATTGTGGATAAGGAAGGAATGGTGGAAGATTTTGGAATGCAATAGTAGCTCGTGGATGCTTTCTGTCATTCCAGAGGGAATGATATACTTCCTCTGTTAACAGATACTCTGCTTGGTAAATCCAGAGAATGCTTTTCTGTCAACTGTTGCAAAGGAAAACCTGTGCCATTACATTTTATGGCTGGAGAGGCTGGCAGCACAAAGGAATTCCAGCCACCTCAGACAGTAAGTCTTCAGAGGCTCAACTTAAATGCCTCTATGCAAATACACACAGTATGGGGAATAAGCAAGAGTTACAGATGTGCACGTGCCTGCCTGTGGTCTCATTGGCATCACAGAAATGTGGTGGGATGACTTCTATGACTGGAGTGTTGAAAGGATACAGGATCTTGAGGAAGGACAGGCAGGAGGCATGAGGAGAGGGTGTTGCCCTCTATGTCAATGACCAGCAGGAGTGCATGGAGCTCTGCCTGCGGATGAATGAGGACCTGACCGAGGGGTTAAGGGTCAGGATTAAAGAGAGAGCAGGGACAGGTGACATTATAGTGGGGGTCTGCTACAGGCCACCCAGCCAAGAAGACTGAGTGGATGAAACTGCCTATAGACAGGAGGGGCCACATGTTCACAGTTTTTGGTCCTCATGGGGGATTTCAATAACCCTGGCATCTGTTGGAGGGACAACACAGCAGGGCAAAAGCAATCCAGGAGGTTCCTGGAATGCATTGACAGTAACTTCCTTCTCCAAGTGATAGAGGAGCCAAGGAGGAGAAGTGCTATGCTGGACCTTTTGCTCACCGACAAGGAGGGGCTGGTGGAGAATGTGAAGCTCAAAGGGAGCCTTGGCTGCAGGGACCATGAAGTGTTGGAGTTCAAGATCCTTAGGGCAGTGAGGAGGGCACACAGCACATTGCTGCTGCCCTGGCTTTCAGGAGGGCAGACTTTGGCCCCTTCAGGGATCTGGTTGGTAGAGTACAATGGGATAAAGCCCTGGAGGGAAGAAGGGCCCAAGAAAGCTGGTTGATATTCAAGGGTCACCTCCTCCAAGCTCAGGAGTGATGCATCCCAACAGAGAGAAAGTTGGGCAGAAGTGCCAGGAGGCCTGCGTGTATGAGCAAGGAGCTCCTGGACAAACTCAAACACAAAGTGGAAGCCTACAGAGGGTAGAAGCAGGGGCAGGAAGCCTGGGAGGAATACAGAGATTGTGTGAACAGCTGGAATCAGGTTAGGAAAGTCAGAGAAAGCCTGAGAGAATTAAACCTGGCCAACAACATGAAGGGCAACAAGAAAAACTTCCATGTGTATGTTGATGATAAAAGAAAGACTAGGAATAATGTGAGCCCTCACTAGAATGAAAGGGACAACCTGTTTACTGGGACATGGCAAAGGCTGAGATACTCAACAACTTTTTTGCTTCTGTCTTCACCAGCAAGTGCTCCAGCCACACTGCCTGAATTGCAGAAGGCAAAGGCAGGGACTAGGAGAATGAACCAGTCCACTGTAGGAGAAGATCAGGTTCAAGACCATCTAAGGAACATGAAGGTGCATAGGACCTGTTGAAATGCATCCATGGGTTCTGAGGGAGCTGCTGGATGAAGTGGCTAAGTCACTATCATATTTGAGAAGCTGTGGCAGTCTGGTTCCCATCATCTAGAAAAGGCAGAAAATAACCCCCATTTAAAAAAAAAGGGAAAAAATGAAGACCTAGGGCACTACAGGCCAGTCAGTCTCACCTCTGTGCCTAGCAGGATCATGGAGCAGAGAGAGACTGGAACATGTTGCCCAGAGAAGTTTTCTTGGAAGGGGTTCAAGGCCAAGCTGGATGGGGCTTTGAGCAACCTGTTCTAATGGAAGATGTCTCTGATGATCTCTTAGGTCCCTTCCAAAACCATGCATACTATGATTTTAAATAAGAGGGTTTTGCATCTTGGAGAACTAAAGGGTTCAGCAGCTTTGTGATTTAGTGCGTTGATTTGTACTTTGGAATTGAAGGTTTTGCTGCTCTCTCCTTTTCTGCCACTGGGTGACAGTACGTTGTTGCTCAATTTCCTCATCTTTGAAAAGGAAATAATTGAGACTTGCTATATATGTAATGCAAAGCACCATAGACGGGGAAGATGATAAAAATGTCATCCACTTTCACTGGCCTTCTATGCTTCTCTCTATTAATGGAGGGCTATGCGAATGAAAATTATTCTTTCTTGTCAGTGCTTCTATCACCTTGTTCTGTGTTAATTCCAGGCTGCAGCAGTCCTGTGGCAAGTAGAAATGTTTATGGATGATGGTTGCTGGATCAGACTGACTTCTTCCTGTACAGGCCAGGAGCGCAAACCCTATTGCTTGGTATGGTGGTTACTCAGTTTGGGAGGGTGTTCAGTAAGATGCCAAAGAAGCTTAATAGATGAGTTGCTGCAGGCTCTGACCTTTGGTGCAGCTGAACCCTATCTTAATAGTTTGTGGACAGAGATGGAGTGATATTGTGGTAACTTTGAAAGGCTGGAGAGGTGTGACTGCTATGGACGTGGGCAGACTTACTGCTGTGAGAACTCTGAAGAAGGGCTGAGAATGGGACGTGCTTGCAATGTGTCTTTTTGGGAAAGCCCAGTCCAGGGCAGGCTGTTTCAGCATCAGCTGATTAACACTGCTCTGCCACCCCTTGGAACTATTTGTCCTATTCTGGACGGATGTGAAAGTTGAACTCGATGGGATCTTAAATTGGGGTTGAAAAAGCAAGTTTGCTGTGGTGATTCTTTTATGCTGATGCTTTGGTACCCGAGGGGCAAGCACAGCTTTGCCTCTTGAGACATGGTTATCTCTAGTGATTCGTTTGCCAAAGTATCCAACTGGAGATTTTCTGAGAAACTTTTCCTGACTTTGCAGCGAAGTAGACCTCCACTGTTTTGACATGCCAAATGTGATGGCTTTTGTGTGACTAATTCTCTTTTAAGACAGTTTCCCCAAAGTTATGAAGTGGAAAAGCAAATAAGTTGTAGTGCTGTTGGTGCTCAAGAGGGTAAGTCATATGAAAACTTGTCTCTTGGGAGTTTTTTAGTTCGGATTCTTTTTCTACTCCTCTAACCCTTCGCTCCTTCCTGGCCATTGTTGGAGATAACTTAGTACACTGTGGTCTTGTCTTTTTTAGTTCTTTTTGAGCTTTGGAACAAGTACAGCAGACCCAGAGATCATCAAATAACTTGCTTTTCTTGGGGAAGGGGAAAAGAGAATGCCAAATATGAGTGGTATTTAACAGTGTGGCTTTGTCTGGTGTGACTTTTGAGTGCTCTAGTCCAAGCTGTCAAACTGTGGCCGGGTGTATCTCGGGGCAGGTGCAAGAAGACTAGAAATGTTTATGGCAGAACTGAAGCTCAGAAGCAACTTCCCCTAACCTGAACATAGCTAATGCCCTTATTCACTAGGGCTATTACCTTCTGAGCTCTTCTTTTAATCTTGTGATAGCAGGGAGGGTTGTTCTGCCAGGTGCCACAGTCAGGAGAGAAGGCTGGGCACCACGAACATATTGGAGCTGTGTGCACAAGAGTCTTCCGAGGGGGATCAATTTGCATGTAAAATCTGGCAAGTCAGTGGTGAAAGCTAGTGCTGTGGGAGGGAAGAAGCTGAGCTAATGCCTTGGGTACTTGGGTTCTTTGTTGTCCCTGATGTCTCATGGGAGATCAGTCACTACTTTTCCATTGTGGCTGGTCGTGCAGGTTTGTTGCTGGCCACACCTCTTCAGCTGTGAAATGCAGCTCTAACCACAGCTGCATTTGAAATAACTGCAGCCAGACACCCCTTTGCACTGAGAGCAGGATGTGAATTCTGGGAGTAGGGGTCAGAGGCAAGCAAGAATTTGTGCCCATTAAATTTGTAGTTTCTGATATCTTGCCCTACCTAATCTTTCATCCACCTCGGGCAATGGAAATTTTCCATCGTTCTTGTCTATGCTACATTGGAAAGCAGCTGAATAACTTGTCAGTCTAAATGAGTTTGTTTAAAGGTTAAGCGTTTGGACAAAGTGTGGTTTTCAGTTAAATTTCTCAGAATGAATAAAGCCTGATTGTTGACCCCGTAAAAAATAGAGGGAGTTGATTGGGTACAAGTCCAGTCAGTCAGCAGTACCCTTAAAAAAACATAAAGTTTGTCTGTAAAGTTTGTCTGAAGTCTGTAAAACCCCAAATATAAACTGTGGTAGGTGGCACAATTCTAAGCAACAAACTTCGCACAGTGACAGGCTACTTAACCAGGCCATTGGCATTTAATTTGTTGTAAGAACCTTAACACCTTAACGCTTAGTTTTATCTGAAGCTTTGTCTACATAAATAAACTGTGTTTGGCCCTGCAAGTCAGAGGTCAACCTGAAGTGGAGTGGGATGGTGGTATGTGAAGCACCAAGGTCTGGGAGAAAGCCAGCATGCTTGATGCTTTCTGGTGAAAGAGATGCCTGGCCCAAGATGGCTGATGCTTCCATGGCCACTAAAATGGAAAGGAGGCCAGTTACTGTTGTGGTGACTACAATGTTGTTGGGGGACCAGAGTGGAACTGCAGAACCAAGTAGAGGTATCATTGTGCAGTTTAAGGATATTATGACAAGTATCTGAATGCAGGGTCTGCATACCTCCAGTCCAAGGAGACCTGAAGTCTGCTGAGGCTGAAAGGAGGTGCCTTTCAGATGGTGTTGGCTCCCATTCTTGCTGCTGTGCTGGATCAGCAAGATGATGGGATGCAGAAATGGGGTGATCTGTTGTAAAACCCAGATGAAACAGGTTGACTGACACACAGATCTCTCATTATTCAGCATAAGGGGTTCTTAAGGACAGTATTTTTCTAGAAACTCAGGGTTTTCTAATCCTTGACAGTTCCTCAAATACAATTCTCCCAGAGTAAAAGAGCAATGCTAATATGCCTGTGGAATAAACAAACTGGCATAATCTGCTCTTGATGCTTCCATGGAGACTAGTTTTACAGGCTCATTCCACTTCCACAGAGGCATCAGTCAATGGCATGTTGGTTTCAGATGCACGTCTATATGCCTGCCTTGTGCAAGGAGAAAGCTGAAACAAGTCAGGCTTGGAAAAAACCAGCCAGTCTTCTTGATGATATCAGTGCAGGAACATGACACCTTTGCAGCTCTGAGACTGTTCTCTAGTGTGAAAACGTGGCCTTAATGGAAGCAGCGAGAGGTATCCAAAGATCTTGTCAGAGCGAGATTGGTTTTTGGTGGCAGAAGAAAGGGGCTGCAGTTCCCTAAAAAGGGAGGAAACCCTGTCTGCATAACTCCCAGAGGAACCTGAGGCTGCTTCCTATGTCTTATCCAAACGCCTTTTGGGACATACTATGGCATATGAAAGAATATTGCTCTGTCTCCTGAAGGGCTTGGAGAAATTTTTGCTTTAGTGTAAAGCCTTGCAGTGAAACAATGTAAGGCAAGGAACTGAGCTGAAGTACTCCACGGCTGTGCATTCTAAAGATGTGTTTTGTTTTGCCTTGTTGGTGGAACAGATGTTCCTACAGGGCACAAGTATCAGGAAGATTTTGCTGAAGCTATTTAAAATGTTACTCCACAGCTAACTGCCCTGTCTCTTTTCTGTAGCAAACTTCTTTAGTAGAGCTGCTGGAAGATAACTCACATATCCCTTTGACACTTTTATGCAAAAGTTGGTTTCTTAGTGTAAACAGCTGATGAAAGTGATTGCAAAGCCTTGGCATAAGTCTGATTCCTTTAAATCTGTGTCTGCTTTGTGTCAGTGACCTTTGCAGGTGAGATAATGACCTCTAGGTCTGTCTGTTCAGTGATCACAACAGAGATCTGATGATGCTGACACATGGGCCTTCTTATCTAGCTGCAAAGAGCACATAAGGCAGCTAATTTTTGCTAATTTGTTTGAGGTAGGGACTGAAAAATTTTGCAGTAAGTGATTGTAGTTAGCTATATACAAGGCTTTTTCTTCGTAGCCAGCAGCAGTCATGTCTCCTTATCTAGCTGCTGCCGGTTAAACCTTGTCTTGGTTCTGTGCACTGCATGTGTGACTCCCCTAGCTGTGAGTTCTGAAAGTCAGTGAGGTTGTGAAATTGGGTACACCTGGTATAGACAGAAATTCCAAGTCTTTGATGTAGAGCTATTGATGTGAAGAGAATGCAAAGTGGAAGTCTGTCAGTAAGCAGACTGGTGGCAAACAGTTTGTTTCCTGTACAGTTTCAAAAATGGAAGTATCAGAGGAAGTATTTGCATAGCATAGCTTTTGAGCAAATGCAGATCTCCCTTTGAGGATCACTGGGCACTGTGAAACTCTGGTGAAACTCAGGCTAGCTTGGTTTGAGTAGCACTGTTTTCATGGAGGTCTCCTCAGTGTGCAGCCATGTGGCAGACTGTTTGGGATCTCGTCTTCACGTGTAGCTAAGTTTTCTCTTAAGTAGATGAGCCAGGAAACTGTGTCATGCATTGAACCCATTGCTTCCAGCATACTGGAGAGAAATCTGAGGCTGAAGTAAGCCACTCCTTCAGCTTGTTTGTACCAGTCCTGCATGAACCCATACTTCAGAAGCACCAGCTTTGGTTGTTCACAAGCTCTTAATGTCACTGCTGGGGATGTTCTTTTTTCTCCAACATCCAGAGCTAGCAAGAACAAGTTTTCCTTTTCACCTTATGCCCTAAATATTTACTAGAAATATTTTTATTTAATCACCATTGTAACCTGGAATAGACGTCAGAGTCTTGGCATGCCCTGCAAGGATGTGAACTCCTTGGAGTGAATTGGTGAAGAGTTAACCTTGGTGTAAATTCTAGCAAAGATGCAGAGGGCAGAGACATTGGCTATTTGATTGCTGCATGTCATTGGGATTAAATGGTATTTAGCTCCAGTTCTTTAGGTCAGTGCTAGCAGTGTCCTCTTTTTTAATTTCCCAAATCCTTCCTCAGTGAAGTGCTCTGGCATGGTACAAAGAGCTTAGTCGACTTTAGCTCTGCTTATTTCTTTGGTGCTCATGAAAGTTCTGTTATCTACCTGGGGAGATGATGCAGCTTTAAACATAAGGCTGATCTGTCTTTCTCAGAAGGTGCTTGTCTGTTTGGATACAGAGGTCCAAACTGTCTTGCTGCATTTTCCTGGACAGAGCAACAAGATCATGTTGGGTTAGCATGATGCTAAGTTATTAGAGAACATTATTAAGGTATTAGAGAGTGTCCAAAGGTGGGCAGTGAAGATGGTGAAGGGCCTTGAGAAGGCTGTATGAGGAGCGGCTGAGGTCACTCTGTCTGTTCAGCCTGGAGAAGAGGAGACTGAGGGGAGACCTCATTGCAGTTACAACTTCCTCCTGAGAGGAAGAGGATGGTCAGACAATGATCTCTTCTCTGTGGTGACCAGTGACAGGACCCAAGGGAGTGGCCTGAAGTTGTGTCAGGGGAGGTTTAGTGAGATATTAGACAAAGATTCTTCACCCAGAGGGTGGTTGGGTGCTGGAACAGGCTCCCCAGGGAAGTGGTCACAGCACCAAGCCTGCCAGAGTTCAAGAAGAATTTTGACAATACTCTCAGGCACATGGTGTGACTCTTGGGCATGGTCCTGTGCAGGGCCAGGATTTGGACTCAGTGATCCTTGTGGGTCCCTTCCAACTTGGCATATTCTGTGATTCTGTAAAGTTCACTTGGCTTTAACTTTTGTTGCTCTGACAAATAGAGAATTGGCTTGGTGAGGAGACTGCGACAAAGCTCCTTGTGTAAGGGACTTGAAGAGTCACACACGGGACACTTCTGTGGTGTGCTTACTGTCTGCATGTGTCTCTGCACAGACCTGAGCTGCCTTTTGACCCCCACTGTGGCATGTGAAAGGTGTATGACATCTGTTACTGTCCTGCTAGCTGAAGGAAGAACCATTCTGAGCTAGACTGTGTAGGGCCAACAGCCTGGTTGGAAGCCCTTGGCATTGTGTGAAACACTCAGCTGAAGGGAGAAAGGGATTGAGACCATTCCTAACTGTTATGGTGAATATTCATACCATTACATCATCTGAAGAGGGCATGCCATGTTTGAGGAGGGGGGGGACATTTTGCTTCGGGGAAAGAGTTGATCCAGGGTCTCAACCATGGCCAGAAACCGTCCCTGCCTTGCTGGGACAGCAGCAAAGCTGGGAGCCACTGACTTGCTGTGTTGTGCTGGAATCAAAGCAGCCCAGGGGTCACCCCTGCCCCAGCTGCCACACTGCCACAGTCTCACCAGCGCGGCCAGAGTGCCACATGGAACTGCTGCTGTTCACTTGCCATGTGGAATTACTGCCTGTGCCGGAGCCCCTGCTGCCACTACACAGCCCTGTCAAGCCAAGTGGGCCAAGGCACTGCACTGGGGGTAACGTGGCAGAGAACAAGGAGACTCTGAACTGGTACCACCACTGCAGTTTTAGTTTAGTTAACTAAATTGGATGGAGTGGCCAGTTTGGTGGTGTGGCTCCTGTGAGCAGCGCAGTTCTGGTTTTTTTGCTTTTGCCCCTGTTCTTCCATGGTTTTCTTTTGTTTGGTTGGGTGGACGGGGTGGTTGGCAGGGAGGACCCTCCACTGTTCTCCTTCCCCTTTGTTCCTGGGGGACCGCGTGATGCAGTAAACTCTTTTGTTGTGGGTAAGCCATTTCCTTTGTATCTTTGTGGTGCTGCTATCTCTCCTTGTTAGTAAACTGTTATTTTTTTCACTTAAAACCTCCTTGCATTTTTTTTGTCTCTCTATATTGTGGGGGGGCTAATAAAAAGGGGAGGGAATTAATTTTATTGGACAATATTTGTCTTCAAAATTTGTCCAATATTTGTCTTCAAACCAAGACACTAACCCCTTTGAGATTCAAAGAGCAGTCTTGGCTTCTTGCCTTCCTACAAACTTAGCTGTGGCTTGACTTTCCTGCTTCCTGAACAACTCAAGCCACTATAGTTGACTTTCTTTCTCTTTGTCTTTGGCACCAGGGGGTCAGTGGTGGCTTGTGTGCTGGGTGAATGTAGCACCAAATTACATCCTTTCATGACCCTTTGGGAGCTTTCTTTTGAACACTGCTTTTTTTTCCAGACAAGAGACTGCTATTCCCAAAGGCAAGATGCAACACAGCTGCCTCTCCAGCACTGGATGCTGAATTTGACCTGCTGATGGGTCACCTGCTCATCACAAATGATGTTTCTGAAGCAGGACTTGAGACTTGCCCAGCTTGCAAAGGTTTGCTTTGGGATTACTTGGAGCAGAGACCTCAGCTATGCTGTTAATAGATCCATCGTAAGATCCCCAGCCCTTGGCCCAGAGCTCTTCACTGGCCTTTCTTGACTGAATGGTTGTTATAAAGGCTGAAATTGTTACTGCTAATAGGAGTTGCAATATTGCTGTAGAAAGGCAACAACTCTCAGAAGAGAAGGAGTGTTTGTGGGGAAAAAAACATGCTCTTTGTGGCTTAGGTCAGGGCCCTTTACATTTAGAAGTGCTGGTCTGTGTATGACTGAACATGGGGTCAGATTTTATTGCTGTTTTAAGGGACCAGCTACCCGAATCCTTGCTAATAAGGACCTTAGTCCAGTGTAAGCAATAATTGGCCCATGGATGAAGAGTGAAGGCTGAAGGAATGGTAGATGCCCATGTAGAGAAAACCATCATTCTGCTGAACCCGAATATAATCTGTGGTCTGCCAGAGATAAAATATCATGTATTAACCTACATGAAACTATTTTGTTTAACCTCAGCAGAATTATGCTTTGAGAATATGATTAAGCTTATTCATCTTGGCATTTGCAGTGATGCCCTTTCATAGTGTAGATTACTTTTGAGTAAAGTAGAAGCAGTAGTTAGACTGTGTCATTTCTGGGCTGTCTGTGTTTCAAGACATCCTTATCCATACTTCTGTCTTGAAAAAAGAACTTCTGTCTGCCTCTTGCATTCCTGATAGATATGTCTAGCCTTTTCCCTAGCACTGGAGACTCTTAAAACTTGTGCATGTGTGTATCCCCAGGCAAACTATCCCACTGTTGTAAAGCTTTCCTCGGTGTTGTAGTCACACGTGCTGTGGTTTAGACTTGCTTCCATCATGGCTTTGTGAAGGTTATTACAGAATAAAGCAAGTGTAACGAGTTCCTAGGTGTGCTTGAAAATGCAGCCAGAGTGTGGATGGGTTGTTACTGAATCAATGACAACATGTGTTCATGTACACTTTAGTTTTGGAAAAAGAGATACACAACTGGATAGCAATACATTCAGTCAAGGTAGGTCTTTGTCACTTGAGTATCTTTCTCAAGGAAAAAACAACCATGTACTTTGAGAGAAAAGCTCTATGGTGGTTCTGTACATTCTCCACTTTAGTATTGATGTCAACAGTCCAGGTAAGGAAAAACACATGGTGGTAGATTCCTTGTAAGTCAGGCTTTTATGGGGAAAGCTGTTGGTGACAGTGGACAACAGGGACATGTACTTTCTGTAACCAAGGTGTTATCCAGACCTCAAAATAGCATCTCAGCGTCTGCAAATAAAAGGAGAATTGATGAGAAAGTTGAGGTGTCTGCGAGTTGGTCTCAGCATTGTGGGGCATGATGGGGCAGGAGAGAAGAGCATCTTTTTGTCTACCCACTTTATCCCAGGAAGAGTACTGTTTGCTAAGTAATCATGTCTAGCAGGAAAGCCTGTGTAAGGATTTCCCCCACCTAGAAAACCTCTAGCACCTACTGTATTTCTGCACACGTTCACCCAGGAATATGGGCTAGGTGGATGTGTCCAGTTCAACTCCTTGCAGACAAGAGCTGGCCCTGGATGCTTGAGAGATGATAATCCTACCTCACCCTGGCTGGCTCTGCAGAGAAGAGGCTTGTACATCTACGGGGACTTGGCAGAGCCGGTCTGAAGGTGATTATACAGCTAGAGATGCCCAAGAATCACCTCCAGTTACTCCAGCAGTTATTGAATACCCCAAAGGAATTGGACACACCTGTTGCAGGTTTTTTTTCCTCTGGAAGTGACAGCTGTCCAGGCTGGAGTGCTCCCTCTTCTCACACACAGTGCGTTTGATTTCCACATGGAGCATGTATTTCAGCCCTCTGACAATCTAGAGAAAGTAGTTTCCTCCTTTAAAGTAAGGGCAGGGGAAAGAGATGCCAAAATTTTGGCTAGGAATCAAGTGCTACATCTGAAAATTGTGTGTCACCTACACAGAGCCCTCATGTGTAGCAGGGTGATAGAGGGACAGCTTTAGGCATTCATAGCAGTCCTGAGGAGGATCAGGGCTGCCATGTCTTGGGTGTGCCATAGGAGGGTCAATTAGAAAATGGGTTGAAGGGCCACCAGAAGTATGCTCTTCTTACCTGTACCATGGCTTTGTTTATTCGTGAATCCTTAAACAGAAAGAGGTCGTTGGAACTGTTGTTGTATCTATAAACCCCAAAGCGAACTGCCTTGCGAACACCAGAGCTGTTGATGTTCGCTGGGATAGGGGAGCCAGGTTTCATGGTTGAATGAGGTGGTGGTACATGTATATCTGAAACAACACGAAACACGACTGTAAAATACATCAGCTGCCTGAAAGGGTGGGACCTTTAGCCCTCTTAATGTTCTTACCTGTCCAATGCATTTTGTGCTTCAGAAGGACTCTGCACACATCCATTAGAAGTAATTTTCCTTTTTATGTTTGAAATGGTGAAAGAATCCGGTGGAATGAAGAGACATAAAGAGCTGCTGCCACAAGTGATAGCAGAGCTCAAACTGACTTAGAAGAAGCCAGAGTATCACTAATATTATTTAAAAGGTCTCTGGTACAACTCCCAGTTTATAGAAGGACTGACTTTGAATCTACTTATAAAGATAGATCAGGTTGTTCTGAGTACAATATAGTTTTGATAACATGTCAAACACTGGCTAGAGAGCCCTGCTGCTCTTAGTTTGCATATCTTGCAGATATAAGTTCTTTCTCATCCACACCACCCTTAAGCCTTTGATGGCATCTTGAGGTTTTTATGTTAGAAGCATTTAGATAGTGATCAAGGTGAGGGGAAGATGCCCTCATTATATATACTGACAAAAGACAGGGTGTCCTTCTCCAGCTGGGCAGGGAAGGGCCTGGGGCAGAACTTGGACTAGTTCCTCACTGTAAAATGAGCTGCTTTGAGAATTGAAGTGCTGTTGCCCTGACCCAAACATCAGGGACCATATTCTGTCAATGTCAAGATCCCACATGGAATACTTCATCAAGCTCTGGGGCCTCCAGCATAAGGACATAGACATGTTGGAGCAAGTCCAGAAGAGGGCCATGAAGATGGTTAGAGGATGGAGCACCTTTCCTATGAGGAAAAACTGAGAGAATTGGGATTGTTCAGCTTGGAGAAGAGAAGGTTCTTAGGTGACCTTATTGCAGCCTTTCAGTACCTTAAGGGAGCCTACAAGAGACATGGAGAAGGACTTCTGACAATGGCATGTAGTGACAGGAGAAGGGGTAATGGCTTTAAACTGGCAGAGGGCAGGTTTAGATTAGATATTAGGAAGAAATTCTTCACTGAAAGGGTGATAAGACATTGGAACATGTTGCCCAGAGAAGTTGTGGATGCCCCATCCCTGGAAGTGTTCAAGGCTAGGCTGGATGGGACTTTGAGCAACGTGGTCTAGTGGAGGGTGTTCCTGCCCATGACAGGGTGTTTGGAATAGATTATCTTTAAGGTCCCTTCCAACCAAAACCATTCTATGATTATCAAGGTCATGAAGTGGAGAAACAAGTTGTGGAAGAAATGGAAGTTGGGGGGTGTGAAGGTTAGCCCATTGCATTTCACATTAGAGCACTTCATAGAATCATTTACTGTATATTTTTACTTAGTCGTGTAGCTATTTCCCCATGCCCTGCTTATTTTTCAATAATTGAAAAGAAGCTGGAAGCTTACAGTTGATATCATTATTTCATCCCCTTTTACATTTGGCTTCCTCTCCATTTTCCATTTTCCCAATTCTGAAATCAAAGAAGAGTAAAAAATCATCAGCCTGCACAAGGGGCCGTGCAGCCACTGCTAATGCTAAGACCTGCCAGTGCAGGAGGTGATGCTCAAGTTCGTGCTGTGTTTGTGCAGGCAGTGAGCCTGTGCATACTTGTGCACGCAAATGTGCACACAGAACTTGTACTGAATCTGTTGTGAAAGTCAAGTTTTTTATCACCTCTAGTGGTTTTTCACAAATAGATTACTCACAGCCAGTTACACAGAGCATAGACTCTAAGCCAGTTTGCACTGAGAAACCTAAGTAGAAGTCAGGGTCAACTTGGTGATCTATTTAAAAAAATAGATTATTTAAAAAAACCCCAAACCAAACCAGCATTACATCATCATCATAGAAATTTGCAAAAATTTATCTTACAGGTTGCTTATATATGTCCTAGTTACACTATCACATCCTCCTCTACAGGTGTTAATTGCTGCACCTACTTGCAATACTGTTCAAGGATTTACATCTTGACCTGAAAAGACTCAGTTCTACATCCCTCCTCAACCCAAGGATGTCCAAATTCATATCTCTTCCTGGCTGATACCACAGCTACCTTAAATGACTTCAATGTTTTCTTGCAGATGGGAGCTGAGAGACCATGTGCTTGAAAGAAGCAGATGTTCTCCACGTGGCTTTGTGTTTGGTGTGGAGGTGACGAACTTTCCTATCCCATGTCTCTGATCTGTGTTGGGACTGGGTGTGCAGCCATTGCTGGGCAATCTGGTGGTGTTTTTTCACCTAATAGTCCAGAATCCACCTGTGGGTCCCAAGATTATTCTGTATGGGATGGTATTTTCCCACTGTAGCAAGGATGGGATTCAAGAGTCACAGAAGCTCATGACCATGGAGCCTTGGACTGAAGGTATTTCTTAGGCAAGCACATCTTACCCAGTTGTCAAAGGGGGTTAAGGCACTAGGATCCACAGGTGATTCAAAAGGGTCATGCAGGACCTGCCTGAAGTCAGAAAGGAAGTTTGAGGTAGAGCCAGGCTTTGGTTTTCCCATAAGGCCAGCTGTCCTTTCCCTCAGAAATGCCATGCTTTTTCTTGTGCCATCAATACCAACCCAACAGCTTATAGGAATCAGTTTTATCCTGAGCTCACCTAGCAACTGAAATAGTCTGCCAAGCTAAAAGCAGGTCACTGCCCTGGGTTCTTCTTGCTGCTCACCAGGACCTTGCTTGACTCTGTGCTTTCACACCTTTTGGAAGGTCAGGTGTGGCAGTGATGGGGGTGTTAACATCAGATACTCTTTTTTGTAGAAGAAATCACAGGCTTTTCCAGTCTTAACACAAGGTCCTTTTGTGGCTTTTGAGAGCCCTCAACACCTCTTGAGTCATGGTGATGTCTTTTACAGGCATGGGGTGCGAGGGTGAGTGAGACTGGCTGAAATTACACTTTATGGGAAGAAAACCATCACGTGTTACTCAAACCAAAAGTCAGAGTCCAAAGTGACCTTGTTCCTGACTCCAGTGCCTGGTAGATTGATCAGTGTCACATGTGGCTACATGTCTGAAATGCATCACCTGGAGATCTTTACCCTCCTATTTTCCTTTGATGACTCAGATTCCTTAAGGTTAGAATTCAGTTTTCTTTATGTGCTTTGCTTCTCATTCAGGATGGTCACTGCATGGCACACACACTGGACTGAAATCACTTTTACTGTTTGAAATAGTTTGCAGTACTATATTTCCAAAACTCAGAAACTCTCTGGTGTGAAGCACCTGTACTCTCTGCAACCTTTTCTGTCTGTTTCTTCCCTAGCTTGGCCCTTGAGTGCCATTACCTTAAAAAGCTGAATTTGTGTAAAGTGATGGCCCAGCTCCAGGCACAAGGCAGAATGGCTCAGAGGGTCAGATAGCAGTGCAGGGCTCTAGGCATACCAGCATTGCTGAAACAATTGTAATCCAGTCCTGGGCAGGAGCAGAGACACTGTGTGACCTACCCAGGCACCTACAACACTTAGAGGCCCAGAGGATGTGATCTCATGACTTGGGCAGAAAACTCTTGTGGGTCTACCAGGAGATGCTTAGGGCCAGAGCATACATATTTCAGACTCCATCATTGCTTCTGGATTTGTAAATGTGAAGAGAGAGAGAAGCCAGCCCTCCTCCTGCTCCTCCTCTTGGATGATGGTAGGGTTAGATTCTTTTCTTGCTCAAACTTAAGAAGTAAGTGAGGACTGTTCTTGCAGAGATGAGCTGAATGTTGTATTAAGAGGACCTCTTTTGTGCTTTCTTCTTTAAGTAATACTTTTGGGACCTCGTTTCTGCAGTATGAGAAAGCAATCCTGTAGATGCTCCCTCCCAGCCCGCAGTGAAACAAATAGGCAGATTGAAACAGGTTGATTTCCTCTGTTACTAGAAGCAAGGCTAGACCTTATCTTTACACTTAAGATTAAGCAGAGTTCCTGCATGCCTCTGCAACACCTAACAGAAACCACAGCAGAAACAAAAATCTACTGGCTAACCAAATACCATCCTCGAGTGCATCAGTATTTTCAGTATATGGGAGGCAAAATGAAACTAAAGTAGAACTAAAACCTTCAGAGAAAAACACTCCTGCCTGCAGCTCCCATTCTAAAGATTTAAGGGCAGCTGGAATTAAGAGTTTCCTTGCTCAGCTGAGAAAGAAACTATACAGAATAATGCTTCATTAAAGTCAGCTAATTGGCACTCAAGTGCCCATCTGTACTTAGCAATCAAGTTGTTACCCACAATCTTTAGATTTAGTATTTAAGGTCACACAGAGTTAAACCCATTAACTTTAAAATCCCTAAATGATATCCATGGAGATAGCATGCTTAACTACAAGCAAAGTCTTTTAAGCAGTTGGATTTTCAGCTGCAGTCTCAACCCTGCAGTGCTGAGCCAGCATGGGCAGCAGTTGGAGAAGGGCTGTTATTGACCAGTGCATTAGGTAGCAGCACTCACAGAACTAAAACACAAGGAAAAAAGCAATTATTTTTCACTCTTACCACCTGAAGTCCTGTTGAAGCTCCAGAGTGTTAAGCAGCAAAGTACAATACAACTGTAGATGAAGTTCGCTGCCATCTCCACCACTTCATAGGAGCCTGGCAGACAGGGGAGTGACTATTCTACTTCCTGCTGGAGAAGATATGCCTCTATGAGTGCTCTTATTGGCTGTGGGGGAAAGAAAAAAAATCACCCTAAAACCCCCTGAGTCATCACAGCTCTGACGCAGATCATCTGCCTCCTGCTGATGACCACATACATCGAAGCCCAGCCACAGAGCTCTGGCTTGGTGATAGCAGCACCAACCTTGCATTAGGCAGGGACTTTTGCTTTGTGATCCTCAGGGGTTTTGCAGAAGCACAGGCAGATATGTGTGACCTAATACTTGGAAATGGTGTGGGGGTGAGGAGTGTAAGAGTCATGTGCTTTGAGGGGGAAACTTAATCCCTAAGAAATGGGCAATGAGCCCTGTGGATGTAGGTCTTGGCTTGTATACGTGCATCTGCATGTGGAGAAACCTGACAGAGATGATGAGTCCAGTGTCTTACTTCTCCTGATGTGGAGATGTGGGATTTGGGTGAAAGACATGCAAAAGTTTTAGGGCTATCTACCCAAGGGGACTGAGTGGAGCAAAGCTGGCAGGAAGAAGATTTTGGTTTTGATGGTAGAGGAGAACATCGTACCCTACATTTACAGAAGGCGTTATGACAATAGGAAAAGGTTGTGTTAGTTTCAGAGATGAGGGGGTTTTCTCTAGGTGCTCTCCAGAAACCAAGGGAAACATGAGGAGAGGGGTATTTTGTCTCTCTGCCTCGCAGAGCTTTGCAGTTCTAGGGTTGGATTCCCCAGTGTCAGTATTTGGTTTCCAGAGAGGTGCTCTCTAGGCAGTGTTGGCCCATGCTGAGAAGCTTGAAAAACTGGGGAAAAGGCTTAGCTGCCAGATTTGTGGTCCACCTGAAATAACCAGCTGACAGATTCAGGAGACCAGGAGATGAACTATTGTCTCACTGAAGGGCTTAGAGGGGTGGACCTCAGTCTGTGTGTGTGCGTTTGCTTCAGGTGATACTTAAAAGGAGCAGAAACAAAGTCCAATCTTGTTTGCTTGAGATACATCTCTTATCTAATTCTCTAGGACTTCTCTAAGATTATTTGAGAATACCGGAATGCTGTGAGTAATGTTTCTATTCCTCCTATCACAGGTGAACAGAATGGTGATGGTTGCCTTTCATTTGCCCCAACAATGAATCCTGCTCTTTTTTGACCAAAGGCTGCCTCAAGTAAGGTCCTAATGCAGGGCAATGTGCATGGTGTATAAGAGGCTTGAGGAAAATAATCTTAGAGTTTCCTTATTAGTAAACACTCTATTGAAATGTCCCACCAGGAAAGAAAGGGGAAAGCATGGTGTGTCATATTTATCATCAGCCTTTCTTGCACAGTCTGCTGAATCAGACTCCAAACCCTGCAGAAAACATTGAGATAGAATGAGAAGGACAATATTGAGAGGGTTTTGCCTCCTCCTCCTCCTTTTTTTTTTTTTTAGAGCTGACATAATAGCCTGTCCCATGACTGCGACACAGGTAGAGACTCAATCAAGTATTTTCAGGCCTCCCTTTCTCCTGAAGAACTGTGCTCTACAGTTTCTACCTCACTGAGAGACTCTGGAAGAGTGTCTTCTTAAGCCTATTGTCTGGTCCTCTAACATGCAAGAAAGACGTGGTTGGGACTCTCCTCGCCAGATCGCTACCATGTGATGCACAAGAAAGGGGTTCAGGTCCTGCAGGACCTCCATTGCATCTCCTTTTGCTTCCTGGTGTGCTCACAGTGGCCTTTTGATTTGAGTTGAAAGGGGCCTACTGTGAGTGATTTGGGGGGATCTTTCTGGAGTGCAGATTCCTTCCTCACTTTAAACAAGCGCCTGGGGCACCACGAGCAGCCCTTTGACAGTGTTTGGTGTGAGTGGGGATGGTGACTAGCAGAGGTAATGCGTGCGCTGACGTGCACGGAGCTGTGGTGCTGTGTAGCTGTGGAATTGCAAGGCCACCTTAATTCGGTGATGGCACTAGAGGGCACCAGGCGGTAATTCCCGGTGCTGGAGCCCAGCCTCCCTCTTCGGAGGACATTCTCCCCGCCTTCTTCCCTCTCCCCTTCTTTCCATAAAACCGATCATTTATAGCTCCTCCACATCACGTTTTGTATTTTTCTATTACCTCTTTTATGATTTTGTTGAGGAAATTTCTCCAGTTCTTTTCTCCTAGGAAGTAACAGAGTGCTCACTAATGAGTAGTAGTATTAATAGTGCTGGGTACTATTATGTAAAAAGCACAAAGAACATAACATCAAAAATCCCACCAAAAAACTCCCTTCCCCCAGTAACAGACAAACAACAGCAAACTCCTCTATATGGATATACTTGGTTTTTTCCTTGGGAATTTTTGTGCTGTGGAAAAATTTGTGACTGGAGACTGGGACTATTGTCCCTTTGTGATGTCTCATTCCAAACAGGTGTCATTTCCTAAGATACTGCTCTGTGCCCCAAATCCATCTGCAGGAGGAATGGAGGAGCATGATGTCTGACATCGAACCTCAGAAAATGAGTCAGATACTCTTATTGAAGGTCCTTCAAGGTCACTGATAGGAATTTCATCCACTTTCCCTGGAGTGCATGTGTAGTTCACTTCCTGCACTCCAGAACAGGGCATGTGGGGCACTCTGCGGAGTAGTTTCCACTCGCTAAATTTCCCATTATGTGACTGTTTCCTGTGTGAGCAGACATCCTGAACAGGGAGAGGATGAGAGTAAGTGGACTCACTGATTATCCCAGGGTAAACAGAACATTTGCTTTAATCAAATAGCTAGTCTTGAGCCAGTCTAAATCAAACTTTCTGCATCAAGCTGAATTATATAGGCCTTAAAAGTCTTGCACACACATGAGAACCCTCGTGTTTGTTTTTTCGTGTAAGTAGGAGATGTTTGTTGCAAGTTTATACCAAGCCTGCTCTCTTTTCTGCAAGGGAATTTGCAGGGTCATTACCTTCTTTCTCTCACTGTTGGTGTGAGTTACTAGAAGCTTTGGAAAGAGTGGGTAACTGTGAGGACTTTTTCGATTAAAATAAAAAAACCCCAACCATACTTCTATTATCCATAAACCAAGGATATAATTATATTCTCCTTTTTACTGAAGAAGCAAAATCCACAGTATTGATATTTGATTTTCATGACATTTGGTGCATGATGGGGACTTCTTCATCATCACTTTTTCCTTTAGTTATTCAGGGCCAGACCTTTTTCCACCCAGCACAACCCAGCAGTTGCTACCATGGCTTCCTGGAATAATGCCAGCTGGATCTGCAAGGGATCCTGTTGGAATTATACTCCTGTAAATGCAAACCACAATATTTAATTTTCAGTTTTTAAGCCCTAAACTTGAAAGAAATGGGTATGATATCTTCCACACTCAAGACCTGCACTTTGCATTTTGCCGAAATACGTTGAGATGCGGAGGAAAGACAATTCAAGAAAGAAGGACTAGGATAAACAATTGAGGTGAGGACTCAGCTGCTCCTACAGCAGGAACACCTCACTAGCCCACCTTTTGTAAGTGGAAAACCATACTGTTCATATAGCAGCAGCTTTACAGTACAGGGTAACCTGGACAAGCCACAGAATGCTTGAAACCCTTCTGAGCAGGTATGTGGCTGAACAAGTTTGATGAGGTGTATGGGAAGAGGAAAATGGTACAGAGCATATGTCCCTATGTAGCATTAAGTCAGCAGTGTGAATATGTGAATATTCACACAGTTGTGAATATGTGTCTGTGTACTCACTAACAGTAGGATGAATAGGAGAAATTGGTGAGTTGACCTCAAAGCAGAGAATTTGTCTCATACTCCCTTGCCTTTTCTGCCAGGTGTTCTGTAGCTCACCAGCACCTCACCTGTGCCTCCACTGCAGAAGTAACTGATTTTTCAAAGGGATCAAGGCTCATGCAGTTGCATCTGTTTTTTAATACCAGCAATAACTTTTGAATTTCCATTAAATATGAAAGAGTCTGGAAGACTTGAAGATAATCTGGTTACCATACATTTCTTGAGAAGAGAGGAGAGAAGTGAAGAAGAAATTACTGGCTGGGCTGAGGAGTACAACTGTGACATCATTCAGTTTATCTGCCAGCAGCACTGTCAGGTGCTGTGCAGATATTGCCTATAGATTGCACTGTGGGTTATTTATAGGATGGGTCATATGTTAAGACCCCTCCATGTTTTACCTTGAGGCTATTGTAGTAATTTTGACATTAACAAACCTCCCATCCTCTCCATCTGAAGAGCACAGAAGCATTAGTTCTGTTAGCTGGCTAGGGTCCTGTTTGGAGACTGACCTAGTTAAATATGTCTTATAACTTTGGAAACTGCCTGGGCAGAGCCACAGGCTTAGGCAGACAGTTAATCACAGAATGTTCTGAGTTGGAAGGGACCCACAAGGATCACTGCGTCCAGCTCTTAAGTGAATGGCCCATACGGGGATCAAATCCACAACCTCGGTGTTATTAGCACCATGCTCTAACCAGCTGAGCTAATCTCAGGGTCAATGGTGCTAAATGCTTGAGTTTCAGCAGTGCTGGAGGTTCCTGCGGTGGACTAGAATCAGTTGTGCAAGAGGTCCGTGGAAAACACTCACCAAATGAACTTGTGAACTCTGTTAGACACCAGCTACCACAGTGATCAACTAAGAGTAGTTAGCAAGTCTCTATCTAGTTCATGGATGAGAACGCTTACAGCTGCTGATTACAGATGCTTTCCCTCCCTTAGAGTCACCCTGAAGGAATCAAGCCACTGTTTCTTTGAAAAGAGGGAAGAGGTTGTCTCAGAGGTGGGAAGTTTTGTGATTTGAGCTCAACAGGGGAAGTTGCAGAGGGTTAGAGCTGCTAAACAGCCATTTAGATGGCCAAACTAGGGGTCGCAGTGAGAGACTGTCTCAAGTTGGCAGCTATCAAGAATTGCTTTTCAGATGAACACTGTGTTTTCTGTATTCAGGATCAGTCCTAACACAAGCCGTGAGGAAGCACGTGCACAACACAGTGCGACATATTGGCACTGCGATGTAGGCCTATGTCTGCAATGCAGCACATGCTGCAGGTCTCCCAGTATGAAGGAGGATAAATCTGTGCTCTCCAACTGTGTTTGAAAATCCCATTCACAACTCAATGGAGCTTCTCTGTCTGGCAGGTACCCAGCTATTCAGCACTGATGAGACTTGGATTTAACAGCTCCAGTCTGTGTTCTCCCACAGAGAGCAGAAAATTGTGTCCTTAATAAAATTTAAACCAAACAGACCTGGGTGCTTTACATTGATACACTAGGCAGTGTTAGCTTTGCAGTTCCCCTTTCCCATGTGAAGTACATGAGGAGCCTAGTGTGAGGGCAGCAAAGTCCCTCTCCCTTCCCAGCCACTAGGCTTCTCCCTGCAGTTTGGGCAGAGACTTGAAGAGCCACACAGATATTATCTGCTGAAATCCATTGCTTAAAATGTGGCTAAGCCAGTTCTATGCAGACAAAAGTGAGGAATCAATCAAGGCTTAATGATTTTTCCCAGTACACAACAAGGCCTGTTTAACAGCAATCTTTGCTATTCCACCCCCCCCGAAAGGTAGTGCATGTATTCACTACATTTTCCTGCATTCAGCTTCTTTTCCCTTTAACATCAGATAGCTTAATAGAGAAAGTATTACAATAGAATTGTAGTAGAGAGAAATCTGTCACGAGAGAAAAAGTTTGCACTCATTATATTTGGAGAGTTTAGTGTGTATGTGAATCAACAGTAACATCTTTCCCTGGGAGGGAGCATTTGGGGCTGGTCATAGAGCCTGTGCCATCCACTGCCTGTAGAAGTGGCAGTAAGCTAAAGCTTCAAGGCCCTTTCTGGAGGCAACAGGGAGTTCTCAAAAACAGCTCCACCTGAGAGGACAGTTATGAACAGCACCTGCTTTGTTAGTGCCTATGAAGCAAACCAGGTAGTTAACAAGGATGGAAGAGCTGTGCTTAAGTTTTGTAAAAGAATCCAGAAATGACACTAGCCTCCATGCTAGGTGCCATGTGAGCTGAGCAGTGGCGGTTGGGGAAAAATGTGATGCCTGGTTACCCTGTCCTAATAGGATTTCTTCACTTTTCTTGGCAGAAGCAAGTGCTACTCACTGTTATAGACTGGTAGAATAAATTTAGTCATGCTGGAGACACTGGTTGGGAATTTTCTGTGGAAAATGGGGTTTTTTTTGCAATGTCAAAATATATTACTGTGAAATGAGCTTTCTCAAACAGATTTATTTTTTTCTGTTTTCCACCAGAAATATACAATCAGAGCAAGTTAGAGTGCTTTGAATTGTGCTACCATTAAACAGGGTTGCTGTAGTGCCTCAAGGGAGTATGATAAGATGTGCTCTGTGCAGGATGTGGGAAGGGGTCAAGCTCTGTGTTATCTTTGATCTCCCTCTGGGGCTATATTGGTTTTCCAGCACACGGTAGTACACCTCATTGGGTGTAGCCAAGCTCTATCACATCCCCCCTAGGTCCATGACCAGAATCCTTGCTCTGGCTCAAAGATGTTTCTTCTGTATAAGACCAATGGAGTGGGAAGCTGTGTGTCACTGGTGTTGCCCTGTGGTCCTCATTGGTTTTGCTGGCTGTGCCCGAGGGTGAAAGCTAAAAAGTGAGTCATCTCTGGCAATGGGAGCAGAGATGCAGGAGGGGAGGAGACCTTCTTGACGCTGACCCTGTAGTGATCAGGTTTTCCCATTATCTTCTCTTACTTCAGGCTGCTGCTCTTTCTGAGACAGTGGGATGTCAGGCTTAGAGAGTTTCAGCAGAGACCAGTGAGCAGCTTTCTCTGTCAGAAACAGCTTTCCTCAACAGAAAATAGCTATGGTTACTTTGTCCACAAGTAGATTGAGACCCTGCAGATTTCCTCTGTGAGATGGAAAGAGCTGGAGAACTTAATATGAAGACTGAGGTGTGAGAAAAATCCCCATGACACTCTGGGAGGTTGCTCTTTTCCTCCTTGCTAGGCAGCCCAATATCATCACCCAAGCATAAGGAGACAGAGAAAATGGGAACAACAGGCATGGGACACCCACCAACGAGCAGTTATGCCAGTGGTTTGGTCCCCATCTCTTTCTCATTACATATGTGCCAGCAGTGCTCAGCTGACAGAGAGGATGGGTGGGAAGCAAGTGGACTTACAATGCCTGGGGTGAGGCCAGGGTCATGTCATGGCTGTGGCTGCTGGCACTGAAGATGAGTGGTAAGGAGAGCATCAGCCAGATTTGAGGCATTGAACCAGTATCATCTCATGATTCAATCAGTAGAGACTTTGATGAAGGCCCCTAAGCTGAGGCTTCTAAGAGGAGAAAGGAGTTATCCTCCATAAATACACTGTGAAGGTAGGAATAGCAGACGTGAAAAGGGATCTGCCACTTGCAGGACAGAATGGTGCAGCTACCAATTAGTCCAGCAATTCCTTGGGGGAAAAAGAAAAATCCTCAAACTTGGAGATTTACAGAGTAGATGTACAAGTATTTAAAAGTAGCTTTGTCCTGTGGAAATACAAATGTCTTTAGCATAGGAACCCTCATCGTCAACTAACTTGGACAGAAGCTCTAAAGGGCTGCTTGGTTGTAGGAAGACATTATTCAGAGCCGAAGAACCAAGACATTTGCATGAAAACTCAGGGCAGCAGATGTGTCACTGAAGAGCTGGGAACACCTGTCTTTTCTTTGTTATGGGAACATATTTTTCTATGTAAAACAGCAGGGTAAAAAGTAAAAGGTGGAGAAGAGCTGAGCTCAGTGTCTGTAAGCTACTTCTGCTCTGAATAGGGCTGAGGGTCCAGGACCCTGTGTGTCCTGTGCACTGTGGACAGGGGTTCCTCTTGCAGTTGATGAAAGATGACAGGTGTTAACCTTGGAGCAGACAGAGCTTGGCACAGAAGGTTAGACTTTTTTGGGATTCATGGAGAAGCAAAAGAGTTAATATTCCTCTGCTGGCCTCCCAGGTGTGGAATGGGAACTGCATCTTTCAGAGAAGCACTCTGTGCCCAGCTGAACGTGAACCTTCTGTTGACATAAATGTAGTTTCCATCCTAGAACTTACTTTATATCTAATTAGTGTCAAATGGTAAATCATCTCCAGTAACTTAATGTGTATGCCCGACCTCAGCTCTGGGACCACAGTGCTAAACTCTGCAGACCTGCAAGAAAACCAGAGTCAGTAAAGAGGAGGGTTTTCTCTTGATTTACAGGGCCTGTGACCCATAAGTCAGCACCTGTTTAATTCTATTTTGTTTCTGTTTTCTGTAGATCAGTTTAAATGGGAGAAGCAACCGTGTACTGAAAGTGAGTTCATGAAAGGCTCTTGGCCTGTGTATGTGTGAACAGGATAGCTTTTTGCTTTGATTTGGATTTGTTCATGTTGTTATGCATAAACAACAGCTATTAATGAGGAGCCAACTGTAAAACTACTGGGATGCCTTGTGTGCCAGTCCTGTCACACACAAAATTTGTCCAAAGTCTCTGTTATTTGAAGTTGCAGACGGTATGGACACATCAACAACTGCTAGTTGCTCAGATATCAGATTAGGCTTGAAAACCTTCTCTCCAGGCCATACATAAATGTTTGTGTGACAGTGTGTCAGAGATATCTCTTGGGCTGGAGATGTGTTCTGGGGGATGACAGTAAACCCTATCTCTGACTCAGTTCACCTAGAAGGAGTGAAGCCAATCCTTCTCCATTTGGGTTGGGAAGACTGACAATGACTCTGCTCTCTTGAATCGGGAAAGGCAGTGCTGCAGGTTACTGTCACCTGCAAAGGCCAGGGAAGGAAAAAAGGGACCTAGAGAAATATAGAGACTGGATGAACACTGGTTCCAGCTAGGAAGAATTATAAACCTGTTGGGTGTGGGCTTTCCCTGGAAATGGGGAACTGACTGGGCACTGCGGCCAGCCTGACTCTGGAATCAGGTAAGCCATGCCCTAATAAAAAGCAAGTGCTCTCCATGTGATCTAACTATTGAAAAAAGAACCCAGGAGGAAAGGCCATTCTCCACATTCAGCTGGGAAACCAAACCAGGACCAGCTATGTTGGAAAGAACGCCTGCACCATGGCTCTGAGCAAACAAGATGAATGTTTCCTTTGACTGTCTCCTGGCTGGTCTTTATCCCCTAAGAAAGTTAGAGTCAAGGGCTCTCTCCAGTTCCCCTTCTTTTCAAGCAGTCTAATCCTTCAGTGAGCAGGGGTGTGAGCTGTTCCACTGCAGCAGAAGCAGGGATGGCTTTGCATACAGTCAGTTTTGCATACAGAGGATCAGATTGCACAAAGCCCTGCTACAAAATACCCTCAAGAAAATCTGTATGAAGCTGGGAGTTGGAATGGGGGAGGATGCTGATTTAGAGAAGAAATCAGAGGTTTGTTTCTCAGTACACACTAGATGTCACTGCTGGAGGAAGAATTGGAGCATACCTTGAAGCCTTCTGAGTTTAGTGTTCTAAAGAGGAGGCCACCTCTCCTAAAAATACCTTGCTGGGTTGCTAGAGAGTAGTGAAGGAAGAGTTACAGAAATGCTGTGTCCAGTAAGTGTTTATGTTTGGCACTTGTGCAGTAAAGGTTTGAAAGCTTTGGTGCACAAGCTTTCTGTGGAAGGGGGAGCAATGGAGCTGTGTGATTCCTGTCTCAGTAGGATTTGAGCCTTTGGTCACACTGTGACTTGGACACCTGCAACTTCATCCCTTACCCCTTCAAGGGGTTTGGCAGTTGTGCTTAAGGCCAAATGTGATCTAATGCTGCTGTAACCTGAGATTAAACTGGAAAACAAAGATGTGAGAAAGAAAAGAGGGAAGCTTCTTTGTCATCTCCTCTCCTTGGCTGTGGATGTGAATAAAGTCCAGTCCTTGTCTACAGCCTGAGCTGTGCTGTAGGTATGCCTGGCTCTGTACCCTGCTGACCTTTGTGTTGCTTTGTTGTTGTGGCTTCCCAGTTTGACCATCAGTCTGCGTCTTCAGCATAGAGCTGTCTGGGGATCACTAGACTGTAAGCATTACCTTGGGTAATGTCACTGGACATGTCTCTGTGTTCAGGTGCTGTGGTACTGCACCCTGGTTGGTGAGGATAGTGCCCTGTCTTGCTATGACCCTGGGGTCCCAGCTCTCTTTCTTTCAAGGAACAGCCCCTGGCACAGTCTGTAGTCACCATGAGAGCCCATAGAAGTGAGTCTCTAATAACGCTTTTCATCCTCCTGACCCCAGAGGATGTGGTCAACAGATCTTTCTGACAGTTTTTGGCAAGTGAAGAAGGTTGAATGTGGATGGAGTAGGTGCAGATAAGCCCACAGGGAAGGAAGTCTGGAGCCTGCTGTACTACTTGCATGTTGAATCAAGGAGGCATGCTGATCCTTGTCTGTAAGAACATCCTTATCATGCTGCTGCAGACCCTGGCCTCAAACCCCACTTCAACACAGTATGATGGGGAGTACTGGGAACAGAATGTCAAGCCATTGAGTCCAAGAACAAATAGGAATGTCTTGAGGCACTTTTGGGGAGAGCAGGTTAAGCTGGTATTTCGGCAGCTTAAACTAAATATAGACTTTTCATTTGGTACATGAAGTTGTCCTACCTTTCTAGTTCTAGAGCTCCTCAGTCCTTGAAGAATGCTTTTCTTCAAGGCTCTAGTTTCATTCAGGACATAAGAACAAAGGCCACCAGCACAGGACCTTAGTTACAATGGGGTCAGAGGAGGATGGATGCTGCCCCCAAATGCACTCTTCACCTACTGCCTGTCAGAAGGCAAGGTGTACGGTTCTCCCCTGGGGATTGGGGGGAGAGTACTGGACTACACAAGTGCCTAATGCATCCACATGGCAATATAGGCTGCCCTCATGGAAACCACAGTTCTCACTTGCTTTCTATATCAGTTAAATAGACTTCTGTTCACAACACATGTAAGTCTCCCTCTTAAAGAAATGAAACCAAACAAAAAAAAATCCCACAAAAGCCCAGAATCTCCACAAGAATTTTCTCGCCATCCTACCATGTTCCCATTGTGACAGTGATGTTCCCTTAAAGATGATTCCTATACAACTCACAATAATCACATAAGAATAGGGGCTTTTAGAGAAATTATAGGCTGATTACAAAGCATGTTTTTGTGGTTAATTTGTATTCCATGTGGCATTTTTTCTCCCAGTCTTTCCCAAATGGGAGCTAGATATTTTCCTGGAACTACAGGAGAACTACAGGAGCAGGGTCAGGACTGGGACCCTGCCGTATTGTGGTGCCTAAATAAGACTGCAAGACTATTTACTATGTCAGAAAGAAGTCTGATGAAATGACTGCCCAGGGAGAGAAAGTACTAGAGGGCTTCTTAATAGGACGGGATGTTCCAGTGACTGGTATAAAGCCCTGAGGTCACTCGATGTTTTTTAAAAGGGTCTCAGGTACTTTGATACTCTGAGGCAGCATGGGGGGAGAACAAAACAAAGTTCTCAGGAGGTAGAATAACTGACTCTTACTTGAAAACTTTTGACTATCAAGATAGCATAAGGTACTTGGCAAATTTTAAATCAACATCCACTTAAAATAAGGCACTTCACAAAGCGTTGATTTAGCAAACTCTAGCCCATCCAACTTGAACTTATCCAGATTTCTAGAAGAGGAAGTTAGGAGAAGAAGGAGAAAGAGTGAGAGAAAAGAAAGGGACAGACAAAGTCACCACATGAATCCAGTGTCATCTCAGCTGCTATAAGAGCCAAGATGGTGGCCTGTGACCAGGTGTACTCTTATGCTATGGCTTTTATCTGCTCTGGTCTCCTGGAGCCCTTCCCCTCCAGGCATTTCACAAATCAACCAAACAAGCACACCAGGCATCCCTAGAGCTACATCTCTGGTTGAGCTGGGTGGGGGCAAGAGGCTGTCAGCAGACATAAGATAATCTGTGCATACTTTGTTTTTTGACAGTTCTTAATTTTTCAATGATATCTTCATACTGGGAACTCTTTCAGAGTGTCTTTTGTAAGCTATTGCGCTGACACTGATGACCTGGAAACTATTTTCATTTTAGAAAAAAATCTACCTCATATTTCCACAGTAGACAGATGAGGTTTTCAGAGAGAACTTGTGTGAGCTGTCATTTAAAATTTCCCAGCTTTCAGTTGCTCTTAAAAAAATATCTATAATATTTTAGGAATGGTGTATTAAAAGAACACAGTATTGGCAGGTGGCATTACTAATCCAGAAATGGTCTGGGATGTACTGTGTGGGAGCATACCTCTGCTTGGCTCACATTACTGGTTATTACTGGTTACAGCACAGTGTCCACAAGCAGAAATGCAGTGATAAAAGGTGCAAGAGTCCTTTTACACCAGGACAGTTGATTTTGCCTCCCAAAGTGGAAGGACATATATAACCCTGGACATACTTTTGGGCCTGATAACCTTATCCACCCTTCAAGGATGTCCCACATGAATTACACTCCACAGGCAAAGCAAAGAACTTTGACCTGCAACAAGGTTTGGTAGGCAAAGCCTGGATACATCAGTGGAAAGGGCATTGGTAGGTTTAGAATAAAACCTGTTGCCTGTAGAACATAAAGTTCAATAGAAGGCAACTCTCTAATAGAATCTTTCCCAGCCTGGTGCTCTTGTTTAATGCACAGTCATCTCTGAGCTATTTACATTACACCACTTGCTGAACAACTTGCCATTGTCTGTACATGAGTTCTCTGCTTACAGGCCCTCTTCGCTTCCAGCATCATATTTCAGATATTCTTTGAGCATGGCTTCCTCTTTGTTGTATCATTAAAGAAAGAGAAGTTTCTTTGCCCACCTCTTCTCCTTAAACTTCTGTATTGCTTCCTTTTATGCTGCACACATTCAGAGGGTAATAAATTCAGTCGTTTTTGGTCTAAATGTAATTCCTTAGTAATTGCCATGTATTTATTTTTTATTGGTAGCAATATCTTAACCTTAAGAATGCAAGATCTGAACTCTTTGGTCAGTGTGCAAAGGCTTGCTTAGTAAAACTAAAAATGCATTTGAGAAGGTTTAAATCAGATGGTTGCAGAGAACTCTCTTTTTGTCATGGAATCATAGAATCATACATAGAATGGTTTTTGTTGGAAGGGACTTTTAAGATCATCTAGTTCCAATCCCTCTGCCATGGGCAGGGACACCTTCCACTAGTCCAGATCACTCAAAGCCCCATCCAGCCTGGCCTTGAACTCTTCCAGGGAAAGGGCATCCACAGCTGCTCTGGGTAATCTGTGCCAGTGTCTCATCACCTTCACAGTAAAGTGTTTCTTCCTAAGTATTTCTTCTTATCATCTAATCTAAACCTACTTTCAGTTTAAAGCCATTCCCTCTGGTCACTCTATGCCCCTTTTTAAAAGTCCCTTTGCAGCTCTCTTGCAGGCCTCTTTCAATAACTGGAATGCTGCTAGAAGGTCTTTCTGAAGCCTTCACTTCTCCAGGCTTGACAACTCCAATTCTCTCAGCCTCTCTTCACAGGAGAGGTTCTCTAGCCCTCTGATCATCTTTGGCAGCAGTTCTTTGGCCTCCTTCATACTCACTCGAACAGGTCCATGCCTTTCTTATGCTGGAGGTCTGAGAACTGGATACAGTACTTCAGGTGGGGTCTCATGAGAGCACATAAAAGGAGCAGAATCACCTCCCTCGACCTTCTGGCCATGTTGGTTTTGATGCAGCCTAGGATGTGATTGGTTTTCTGGGCCCAGCTCACAGTGCTGGGTAATGTCCAAACTCACCAACTAATATGCTCAAGTCTTCCTCCTCAGGGCTTCTCTTAATCCATTCTCTGCCCAGCCTGTATTTGTGCTTGGAATTTCCCTGACCCAGGTGCAGGACCTTGCACTTCACCTTGTTGAACCCCATGGTGTTTGCACAGGCCCACCTTTCAAGCCTGCCTTCTGGATGGCATCCTTTCTCTCCAGCATGTTGACCACACCTCAGAGCTTGGTGTCATCAAATTCGCTGAGGGTGCACTCAAACCCACTTGTCCTCATTGCTGACAAAGGTGTTTAACAGTCCCAGTCCCAATACCAACCCCCGAGGAACTTCTCTGGACTGCCTCAACTTCTCAAATATTATGGATGGTGACTAAAACACTTCATCCATCAGTTCCCTCCATCCCACCAGGTTCCTTATATGACCTTGAACCTGACCCTCTCATAAAGAAAGAAGTTCTTCATTCTCCCAATCCTTGACTTTTTCCTCTGTGACTTGGGTGGTGTGGGTCGAGCTGTGAGGCGGTGTAGAGCATGGACAGTGGGATGGAACCCTCCTCTTTGGGAAGATTTAGAGCATCTGAATGACGCCTTGAAAAGTACATCTGGAATGACACTGTTGAACGATATTGAAAGGCAAAGGGTACTTTTTATTTCAGCCTTGTCAATAAGCGGTGTCTTCAACAAAATTTGTGACTTTCCCATTCTCTTCCATTGTATAGTCACTGATGGAATGGTCTCCTACTGATGTAGTTTCCTGATTCAAATTGAGCATGGCCCTGTGAACACTATTGTTGTAATTTTCCCATCCCTTTTGCAGTTTTCTTTCTCATTTTTTGATCTGTCCACATTGAGAGAACTAAACCTTCAAAACTCACTCTGACCCACATGCACATGCAGCACACAGTATCTTTTTTTTGGTAATCACACTGAGCAAACTTAAAGAGAAACGCTGTGTAATTTTCATCTGCATTTTATAGTCAGATCATTAAAATGAGAAAAGTAGAACACCCAGAATAAAAATGACAGTCACAAAAGAAGGTCTCTAAATATTAGCACCTTTAAAATTATTGTTTGATGAAATATCTTTTTGACTTTTGATTACAGGTGCCTTTTACAAAGTTCAACTATTAGATCCTAATCTTTTACTGCGCACTACCAGGAAGATAAAACACAGTTATTGCTAGTGTAATTTGGCTTCTATACCCTTAGTAAAAATGTCTATTCCTTGGTTGCCAAATGCTATCAAAAGGGATATGATTTTATTTACTAGTCAATAAAGTCCCTTCCCATTTTCATGGTAATAGACCTAAAAGAAGTTATTTTTACTCACTAAGACCTCTTAAAATGTCAATGTTAAGGTACATATTTAGGCTACTGAAATTCACAGAGCTGTTTTTTTGCAAATCATGTCAATTCAGCCCCTACCTCTCTGCTCCCTGGTAGTGGTTTCTTCAGAGGGACAAGCAGGATCTTGCAAGTTCTGTGTGCTGAGCTGTCTGGGACTGTCACTTGTCCCATGACAAAGAATGGGGACAGCACTACCAGTGGGACTCCGTGTGTCTGTCCATGCACAGTGTTCTATGTATAGTCTCTGCTGCAGGAAGGAATGCTTCTGGTAGGATCCTTCCTTTTATTGCTGCCTCTGGCTGTGCCCAGGAAGCCATAAAAAATGAAATGTGAGAAATAACCCTATGTTGCTCATAAACACATCTGCTTTTAAGAGGAGTGCTTAATCAAGGAAATGACAATATAAAATCTCTTCCAGCTGTCTTGGGTCATAAATGAGCCTTTTAGCAAGGGTAAAGTGGGGCATACAGAGAATTGCTGTGGTTTTCACTGGCTGAGAAACTGACTGTAATGATGGTTCTTAGACAACTCCATCTCATTAGTAAGGTAGGTCTAAGAAGACACTTATTTCCTGGAACAGAATAGGGCCACAACCCCAGTGATGTTACTGATGATAAAATGATAAATCTAGACTCTTCTGGTGCTTAGTTTTAAAGCATTGCCCTGACCATCCTGACAGAAGAGAGAGCAGAAGTGCCTCCAGAGTCATTCCTTTCCTGTAGCTTGTTCTTGAAGGGTGCTTACCTTTCTCTCCCTGGAGAGAGTATAGAAGTAGAAACCAACCTCCTGACTCTAATCTTGAGCACCTCTAGCTTTCACATTGCCTTTGGAAGTCAGGCTGGTGAGATGTGAGTGACACGGAGATATTAATTTATACATTCATGGTGTAAACCATGTGCTAGGATACATGGAGACCACATCCCAGACAAGTGTGGAAGAGGATGAATAGAAGTTGTTCAGACCAGAGATGAGCATGGAGACATAGAGAGAGGAGATACAGACCTTCAGTTCAGCAAGCAACTGTGGGCCATTGTTCTGCACTAATTTATCTGGAAAACTCGTTGGGGGTGTTTCAGTTCATGTGGGTGCTGCTCTGTTTGGGCAGTCAGGAAGGAACACTGCTTTTCCAGAGCCTCAGACTGCATGCGGCTGGATGAACATCAGCATCAGGGAAGAAGAAACTGCTGCCATTAGCAACTAAATGGTTTTGCATCTGTAGATGACAAACTTGCTGCTTCTGACAGCAGTGACCTTGCCAACACATTGCTGGCAAGTTAAACACAGGCAGATTTAGCACTGGGGACACATGCTGTTTCACAGAGAAGGTCATCTTTACGTTCCAGGAGAATGGTAGCATGCTTGCATGAGTCTGTGTGGGGCCTTACTCAGTTTTTTTGGGGACTTTCCTGCATGAGCAAACCCCAAGGTTTCATTTGGGCTGTTAGCAACTCAGATGCTATTGGAAGTGCAGAAGCAGAAGTGGATATTAACACTGTGCCTGCAGCAAGCTGTGGAAAGAGGAAATGGCCATGAATGAAAACATCAGCATCTGGCCCAAAGAGACTTCCATGTAGCCAGCAGGCTGACAACAGTGAAGTCCAGGACGGACAGCAGTAGTTAGTTTGACTCATTGGTTATGGCAGGCAGCTGATCTAAATTCATTTGCAGTGCAAAGCCCCGGGCAAAGGAAGTGTGAGGCCTGGGAATGTTTGCTAGAAAAATAAACAGCATCATTTAGAGTTAAAAAAGTGCATGGAGTGTGCTGAGTTTGGGGCTGTTGGCACTGAGAGCAATTTGCACCTTCTGCCTCCAGGTCCTCAAACTGCGACACGGATAGTGACAACTGCTCTAGGTCTACTCCCTGAAATGGTTCATCTTGCTGTGCAAGGAGGTCCTGATTCTGCAACGGGCTCTGGACAGGGACTGCAGCATACCTATATGAGGCAACTTACAGGATTGGGATTCTATCCTGAGTTTAATCCTAAAGCACGTATCTAGTTTGGTGATGTGCCTTTACATACTGTTTGTGCCTGAGCAGAAAACACGTGGTCTTGTCAGGGAAAAAGTTTCCTTGAGCCCATTCTGCAGTGACACTGAACACTTTGCACTGGCCATGGTGTTAGAGTCTGGTTTTTTCTTTAATGATTCTGTGCACACTCCAAAGAGAGGAAGCCAAAGCATGGGTCAAAAATCTTGTTGCAGAGGAGTAGCTGTATTTCTTAGTGCTTACACTGAATCAGTCAGTCCCTGTGGCAATACAAAGAACTCTCTTATAGTCTGTATTTGGGCTGATAGCTGTAATTCACAGAAAACAAATCAGCAAGGTCTTTTCCAAAAGCTGCTAAGAACAAAACCTGTTTAATAGGAAGCTCCGGATAACTGAGACTTTCAAGGAGGAAGGTGATTTTAAATGTGCAGAGCCACTCTTGCCCAGGAGAGACCCCAGATGGTCCCAGTGCATGCAACCACCATGTACTGTCACTTCAGTAGGATAGAGAACTAGATATCTGGTGAATATGCCCTAAGATAAAGTCACATACATACCTCAAAGGGGGAGAGGCCAACTCACCTCTTCTTTTCTTAGTTACCTTTCTGTGAAATGGCAATCTTCTCCTCCAGGCTTCAGCCCAGCAGCCTATGCAAGATCAGGCTGGAAAAGAGATAAGATACTTCCATGCAGTCTGTCCTTTACTGGAATTTTGCTGTGTCAAAGCCTGAAGATCCAAATTCCCTCATTGCTGGCAGTTGTGCAGGGAATAGGCAGTCTCGTGCTTGGTGCTGCTGCAGTTCCTGCCCATCGCGATAATGTTGTGTTTGCTCTCTGAAGTAGCAAACAGTTCCTGACCCAGGGTCTTAGGTTCCCACAATAGCATGACAAACACAGCTTCTGTGGGTTTTTGCAGCCTTTTTCACAGGCCATCTGGTAAGCCTGGCAGTTGGTTTGCCCATGGGTGGAGAGCAGACATTCAGCAGACTTCACTTTAAAGGTGACTTGCAAAAATCACACACTGCAACAAAGGGTAATGAGAGCATCTGCTAGTGAATATTTGGCTTGGAAAAATAAAACAAGCAAAGCAACAACAGAAAGAATAATAAATCCAAAAGAAGAAAAGACTTCAAAAGGTTCTTTGTTTTTAGATTCTGTTGCAAAGCACAAATGAACTTCTTACTACCAAGATAGACTGCAAATAGGTGACAGATTGCTAAGCAAACAGCAGAGAATTCATATGGCACTGAACTAAGCCACCTACCATTATTTTGTCCATTGCTAGGAGGAGACTAGGACAGCCCAAATGCCATGCCCTGCAAAGGGCATGCCTGCAGAGAGTTACATCCCTTTTGTAGCTTCCTGACTGTGGTTGCTTAGCAAGAGGGAGCGGTGGCAACAATTTATGTCATTGACTGGAAACCTGGGATCCATATGCGCAGCACCTCCTCCTGTCCTCAGTGGATGAATTTCAAGCAGTTTCAAGTTGATGGATGTGGGAAACAGCAGGCTGTACTATGAGGCTGGAAAAGCAAGACAGGCTGCTGGAAATGTGGATGAACTGAGGTTTATTGTCAAGAAACAGATTTAGTTTCAGTGTTAGGACTTTTGCTCACCTCGACCATGTCTCTGCTGTTCATGTTCCCAATGGTCTGAGGTCAAGGCAACTGTGCTGGAGGATTGCGCTTGCTGACCCATGGATACACAGGGCTGTGAAGCTGGGGATGTCCTGGGATGGTTATTACTTTTGGGAATGAGGGCAGGAGGGAGAGAAATGATTTTTTGTGTGACATAGGCAGCTGATGCCCAGCAGGTTGAGAGCCACCACTTTTTTTTCTTTGCTCAACCTGTCTGCAATGACTTCTTGAATCCCAGATTGCACAGCATCTTGTACCAGCCCCTGTGATGGGGGACTCCAGCCAAAATTATGCTACTAGTCAGAAAGAATGTGCTGCAGGGAAAAAGTGGAGTGTCCTGTAAATAATGAGCTGTACCATGCTCTGTCACTAGTTATGATATTGTGAACTCTGCTCCTTGTGGCACACAAAGTAATAAATGAAACAGTGCAAGTCAACAGTTCCAGGCACTTGCCCATCACTGTTATTATTACATTTTTAACATTTGATATCTGTTTTTTTGGCCAAGGCCAACCTAATACTTAATTCTCAGTCATGAGCCTGGTAGATGAAAAAAAGGTGGAAGAAGATTATTATGGGTCTCATGGAAAGAGCAAACCTGTGATGGAACACTTCAGGATGCTTCTGGAATTGTGTAAAGCTTTTTATTTTTTGTTTAAAGGTATTGTAGGAATATCCAAAACATTATGGTATGTTTAAGGGAAGGGCCAGAGACAGGGAAAGGAGATATCAAAGTGAATTGGGAGAATGGGTAGGAGAGGGGATAAAAGTGTTTAACTGCAAGTGGGTACTGATGAATGTGCTTTTCTACCTGAGCCCTGTGTCTGCACTTCGGCCTGTCTTGTGCTCATATTAAACATACTTTATAGTTTTTTGTTCTCTCTCTGTCTTAGTGCATGTGAATATATGTATGTTTCACTGGGGAACTTCAAACTCAACTAGTTGGTGATTAGTAAGTGAAACACATATCTGTATATGGAATCTGGATGGAGTAAGTGTCTGGGAGTGGAGGTTTCTGCTGATGCATCTGTTGCCTGTAGAAGAGGAAGGATGAGGAATGGTGTATGTCAAATGGTGACCTTCAGTCCTGATCAACCGGTGCAGAAGAGCAGAACAGGTGGGGCTGCTCATGGTGTTTATGTGAATACTGCTGATGGTTTTGTGGGGGCCACTAAAGGCACTTTTCTTTGTTTGTGTTGTTCTGTGTGGCCACTTAGCCCACTGGATTCAACTTCTCCTAACATGATGCTTTCTAGAACCATCTTTAGAAAATACTGTTCCTCACCATCAGAATACGTTTCAGCCTTGTACCATAATGACTTTCATGGAAGATTTGTTCCAAGAACAGCAGATTTCTGCAGAATAGGAAGTTCCAAGTTGGAGTCAGCATCTTGCTGTTGTTATGGGATAAGCTAACAAGAATTATCTGTGTATCCAGATGGACCATTTCTTTCCAGTTAAAACTTTGAATGTGACAAGTTAGCTACAAAAAATAGAAAGCCTTCATCCAAAATTCTTGGGAAGTGCAGTATAGCACCTGTTATGGTGAGACTGAAATGGTTAATAATTTACACATTGTAGGAATGCCAGGGGACTTTTGCAGGCTGAGAAGAGGCTGCTGTTCACCCAGCAGGGCCCATCCCCCTGCCAGTGCTTCTGAGGATGAGTCCTGAAAAGGCGGGAATAGCCGTGTTTGCCATGCCTTTCACGTGAACTCAGTACATCTAGCCTGGGCTGTCGGAGATGGAGACATTGTGGCATGGCCCATCAAAGCCCATCCCCTTGCCAATCCTGAAAGGCAGGAAAAACCCTTTTACCCTGCCACTCACAGGAACTCTGCGCTCACAGGAACTCTGCACATGCCCAGGAGACATTGGAGGCTCGTGGCATGGCCCTTGACACTATTCCATGGTAAAACTCCCCACCCCGGGGAGGTGCAGGGTGTTCTGGAAGTATAGAATAACTCATAACTTCTTTGAGTGTGTGGCTTCCCTCCCCCACCACCAGCAGATCAAGACATCACTTTTATGATTACTAAGTTCTATTGCTGGATCCAGCGGGCAGTGACTATATACATTTTCCCACCCTTATCCTTTCTTTCCCTTACTCTTTCTTACCCATATCCTGTCTTTTCCTTTCTCTCCCTTATGCATTTTCCCTAAAGGTGATACATGTTTTTCCACCCTTATTCTTTCTTTCCCTTACTCTCCCTTACTCTTATCCTGTCTTTCCCTTTCTCTTCCCTATGCATTTTCCCTAAAGGTTATCTTTATGCCATATTGCTATAGATGATAGATATAATGGTAACATCCAAAATGACAACATACCTGTTTACCTTTGAAAAAAATTGTTCTAAAATAAACCCTACATATATATGTTTTCAAACACCAATTATTCAGTGTTATTATTTCACTCTAATCCACCTCAGGGGATTTATTAATAAGAACCTGGGTTACCCTCCCCTTTCTGGGGTGGATCGCAACAACACTGTATCTTCCCAACCCATAAATGCAGGCTCATATTCACATTCTGTGCATGTTTTATAGCTGGTGTTTGATGCTGCATATCTCAGGAAGGCAATGCTTTGCATTACCAACAGTAAAATAAGTGGCCCAGATATGTTCTTTCTTGTAATATAATTGTAAATGGATTTTGCTTTTAAAACACTATGACATTGATTTCCTACAAAGTGACAGTCTTGTCTCATTACTTTGATTCTTTTGTTGTCTGATGGATTTTAATAGCAAAGATCTGAAATTTGATGATTAACCTCCACCCCCAAAAGAAAAAAAAGAAGTTCAGAGCTGTGTCACAGCAGCAGCTTCAAAAAGAAGCAGCTGAGCAGTTTGGGAAGAAATTCACACTATTGGTAGTCTGATGGCAGGGAGTTTCAAACAAAAGAAAAACTTTGAAGAACGATAGATAGGGGAGAGAAATATTTGATGGGAGAGGCTTTATCATCAAACAGGCAGGCACAGTGTTCCTATCAAGAAAGAACAGAACTATCTATATGTCCCAATATCTTTTGCTCTGACTTATCCCCTGCCTGTGTTGCGGTATTACTTCCCTGAAAGCATTCTTTCTCATATTTGGGTCTTCACTGATTTTATGTGCCACAGTGTTAGATTGCCTGGGATGTATTTAGCTTATGAACTTAACAGATGCTGCATCAGAATTCCGGGATGGAGTACAAGCTCCATGGGAGAAAGAAGATGTGAATATAGCGCACGTACAGAACATTCCAGAGGAATATTAGGAGGAGGAAGAAAAGCCTTTGCAGTGGACAGAGACAGTGGGTTGAGGTTAGCCCAGGGTGTTTTAACTTTCCTTTATTACGCTAGCTATCTGGGATCTCTGGGCCCACCTCCCTAAAACTGGCAGGTAGGAAAACAAATTATCACTGTAAGTCTTTCAGGATACAAGCTGTACTGTTCCATCAAAGTGATGACTGCTACTACAACAAGCCACATTAGCCCCAGATTGATCCTCCCATTCACAGCATGAAAGATCAGTGCCATCTGCAGCATTGAAGGTCTATCCTCTCCAGGGTTCCTGCTCACTGGTTGGGCCTATCACAGCCTACAAATACTCTATATTGCCTGTAAATCCAAGTCTTAATCTACTTGAGAAATGCTTCATGTGGCTGGTGGCTGGTGAGTCAACACTGGACTGGTGTCACCAGTTCTCCAACGAGCCTACGTGTAAGACCCTTTGAATCAGGCAGTGGGTGTGATGATGATGGGGGATAGAAGGGTGCAGCTTTGCTGAGGAGGAGGTACAGATGAGAGAGAAAGTCATGACCTGCTGCATGGTTGGGCTCTCTGGGAAAGCTCAGAGCATCAGGAATTGAGGGCTCAACGCTGCCCTGTCTGAATACTTTACAAGGACATCTCCCATGAAGGTTCTGGCCTCACACCAAATGCTATTGAAGTATTTTGTTTAACTGGGTCCCAGAATAAGAAAGGTTATGTGCAGGAGAACAGGAGTGTATGGAAAATTTATAGTTAAATGAAAAACTGGCATACAGAGTTTTGTCTGACTGGTTTCTGAGACCCAGAAAACCACACAATGCCCTTAGGCTGTGCCTGCCTTTATTTAAGTGGGAAATATTTTGGGATCCCTAGAAGAGAGCAAGCTCATATGAAAGCAAATGAAAAATGTGAGGCCTGAAGAAGTGCCCTTAACTTCAAGTTGGAGGAGACCCAAAACTGGTGCAAAGGCTATTGTGAGGCATACTGGAGCAATCTTGGTCCCATGCACTGAGTGAGTCATCTGGGGCTACTTTACCGCTGTGCTTTTTCAGGTAGACTTCCTCCAGCCTCTGCTCCCCTCACCCTGTGACTTGGCTCAGAGGAGGCAAAAGGTGACAGCTTTTGTTAATTTTGAAGACATTTTGAACAGATCTGGACAAAAGGCTAATTGTGAAAGAAAAGTGAAAGACCTAGGCTGGAACTGTAAGCATACAGTCAAAAATGGAGTGAATCAGGGAATAGCAACAGCAGTTGAATCTTTTACAGTTTCTTGCTGAGACTGTATACTAACAGGCCAGCATAAAGTCTGTGTTCCTGTGCCAGTGATGACCAGATTCATATTTACTGGGTTCCTTTGGGTTTTACAACTGGAGACTGCAGCTGGATCCACGGAACTAAAAGTGAAGCTATTTTCAGAAAACAGACTGATGTTTTTAGCTGATCTTCATGCTTTTAAGATCCTGTGTCTGACCATCTGTCTCCAATTAGTCCCTTTAGCACTGCAAACTTCTCTCTTTGAAGTTCTCACACTTCTTTTTTTGCTACATTAATAATGAAAGGAACCTCAATGCACTCTCAAATTGTCATTCTCCTTACTTGAAGCAGGATAACTTCACCCCTCTGGGAAGAGATGGGATAAGACAAATGAGGTGAATCTTTTCCCTGGACTTCTCTTAAGAACCACTTTTTGTTTTTTCTCTCTAAGCTGTACAAATTGGCTGAGACTGTCATGCCAGAGGCCCTGGGCAAGGCACAGAATAAGGATTCAGGAGATCTAGGTTCACTCTCAGCTCTGCAGAAATGTCTATTCCCTGTTCACCACATGTGAGAGACTGGATTCATATCTCACTAGATTGTTTAATTATGGTGTTGGGTCAACCATCTTGTCTGTGTGTGTGACGGGGGCACTGCCTCATTGCAGTGTTGGGAGGAACATGGTCCACAGCCAACACAGCTGAGTCCATGGAGGGCACATGGCAGTATCAGGAGCCATGTGGCTGAGCTGTCAATCAAAAAGGCTGGCCAGTAGCCCGCCCACACTACACCTCTGGAGCGTCTGACTGGCTACAGCACCTCTCACTTCGGCTGGGAGGGCATTGAGTGGTCAGTCAACCAGATGTCCTGCCTGGGAGGGGTGGCCACAGTAGCCAAACCATACAAATATAGGCACAGAGGGGTTCCATCTGTGCCTGTTTTCTCTGCAGACATCTGCCACCATGTGACCTCTTGGTGGTAACTCTTTTTCTTTCTTTCTTTCTTCTTTCTTTCTTTCCTCTTTCCCTAATCTCTTGTGGTAACTTAAAACTGATGGGTCTTATTTCACTTATTTGTGGGTTGTTGTGTACTGAGTGCTTTGTGGAATGCTTCTCCTTGGTTGGTTGTTACTCCTGTAAACCCTTTCGCCCAAACGCCTTTTTTCTCTCTAAATTAAAAGAAGTTCTCTTGGGAAGTGTTTGTAGTGAATCATAGAATCATAGAATCAACCAGGTTGGAAAAGACCTCTGAGATCATCAGGTCCAACCCTTGATCTAACACCACTGTGGTTACTAGACCATGGCACTAATTGCCACAGCCAATCTCATCTTAAAAACCTCGAGGGACAGTGATTCAACTACCTCCCTGGGCAGCCCATTCCAATGTCTGATTACTGTCTCCGTAAAAAATTTCTTGCTAATATCCAACCTAAACCTCCCTTGGCAGAGCTTAAGTCCATTCCCTCTTGTCCTGCTGCTGGTTGCCTGGGAGAAGAGACCAACCCCCACCTGGCTATGACCTCCTTTCAGGTAGTTGGAGAAAGTGATGAGGTCACCCCTGAGCTTCCTCTTTTCCAGGCTAAACAACCCCAGCTCCCTCAACCTCTCCTCACAGGACTTGTGCTCGAGTCCCTTTGCCAGCCTTGTTGCTCTTCTCTGGACCTGCTCCAGCACCTCAATATCCCTCCTGAACTGAGGGGCCCAGAACTGGACACAGCATTTGAGGTGTTGGCCTCACCAGTGCTGAGTACAGGGGAAGAATCACTTCCCTGGCCCTGCTGGCCACACTGTTCCTAATAGAGGGCAGGATGCCATTGGCCTTCTTGGCCACCTGGGCACACTGCTGGCTCATGTTCAGCTTCCTGTCAATCTAAACTCCCAGGTCCTTTTCTGCCTGGCTGCTCTCCAGCCCCTCTGTCCCAGCCTGTAGCACTGCAGGGGGTTGTTGTGGCCAAAGTGGAGGACCCAGCACTTGGCCTTGTTGAACCTCATCCCTTTGGAATCAGACCATCTCTCCAGCTTGTCCAGGTCACTCTGAAGAGCCCTCCTGCCTTCCAGCAGATCAACACGCCCCTCCAACATGGTGTCATCTGCAAATTTGCTAATGGTGGACTCAATCCCCTCATCTAAATCATCAGTAAAGATATTAAACAGGACTGGGCCCGACACTGATCCCTGGGGGACACCACTAAGTGACCGGCTGCCAACTGGATGCAGCACTGTTCACCACCACTCTCTGGGCCCGGCCCTCCAGCCAGTTCCTAACCCAGCACAGAGTGTCCCTGTCCAAGCCATGAGCTGCCAGCTTTTTCAGGAGTATGCTATGGGAGACGGTGTCACAGGCTTTGCTGAAGTCCAGGTAGACATATCAACAGCCTTTCCCTCATCCACCAGGCGGGTCACTTGATCATGAAAGGAGATCAGGTTGGTCAGTGTGCTGGTTTAAAGGTAAACCAGCAGGGGAAAATGAACTCAACCCAAAAGAGAGATTATAAGTCAGAATAACAATTTAATAAAGTAATACAATAAATACGATTATACAGACAAACAATTGGTTTTAACCCACAAAACCCAAATGTATAACCCAGCACCCTGGGGCATGAACAGAGTGGTGTTCTTTGGGCCCCCTGAGTCCAAAGTAAAAGGAGAGGGGGAAAACCTGTTGGTGAGAGTGCTGTTGCAGTCTGGTCAAAGGTGGTGATTGCAGTCCGGTCAAGGGTGGTGGTTGCAGTCCAGTCGAGAGTGGTGGTTGCAGTCTGGTTGAGAGTGGTGGTCTGCAGTTTGGTTGAGAGCAGTGATCTGCAGTCTTCCTCTGGATCCCACGAGTGGTTAAAAAAGACCCAAGACTCCAAGATTATATATTCTCCAGTTCAGGCAGGAATGCTCAGTACTTCCCTCAGGGCGGGGGAGTCCTCAATGGGCGTGAGGACAAAAACACCCTTCTATCTTGCAGGCCTCTTAACGCCTAGTTTGTAGCCTGATGAGTCAGCTGCTCTGGGCAGAGGGTGCAAATAGTCTATTGACAACTGTTTCTGGGAAATGGCATGGAAGGCTATAGAATACACAGTTTTGGGTTACACCCATCCAGTGATGAACTGGGCCCAGCTGTTCTAACTAGGACAATCAGACATGACCTGCCCTTTGATGCCTTAAGCCCCTAATGGTTTTTTTATTTTTCTAATATTTGTAAGACTTGTAAGTTTTATAAGTAGGTTTTAAAAAGCAGAAACCCTCCCTTCTTTGTCCCTTGTCCCTATCCCTTTCCCTGTAGCACCCTTGTTTACACATTCCTTAAACCTCTTACCCCATTCTATCCTCCCTATATCACTCATAGCCCCAAATCTAATAGAAATGTTTAGTCTTTTGTCAAGGCAAGGCCTAGACAGTTGACAGAACAGCATATCTGGGCCTAAACCACAGAATAGGTCAGGAATTAGGTAACTATGTACCCTTTGTGCTCTGATGATGATGAAGGTGATGAAGTAGGTGGTCCTGAAATGCACCCCAGACCCATTTTAAGGGGGTGGACCCCGGGGCGGTCCAGAGAAAAGGCCACAGGGTGGACACATCTGGGATTGGATGGATGGTATTATAAAATGCAACCTCTCGGGCACAGGGGCGCGCGTCTTGTAACATCTTAGCCTTGGCAAATAAACCCTTTCTTATCTCACCCCTAATTAACTGCTCCAGAGATTTTTTCAGCACCTAAATCCCACGGCAACACCTTCCTAAACCCGTGCTGGCTGGGTCTGATCCCTTGTCCATCCTGTAGCTGTTATGTGATCTGCTCCATAACCTTGCCAGGCACTGAGGTCAGGCTGACAGGCCTGTAGTTTCCCGGGTCATCCTTGCAGCCCTCTTTGTGTATGGCCGTGACATTCGCCGACTTCCAATCATCTGGGACCTCCCCAGTGAGCCAGGATTGTTGGTAAAGGATGGGGAGCAGCTTGGCAAGCTCTTCTGCCAGCTCCCCACCACCCTTGGGTGGATCCCACCCGGTCCCATAGACTTGTGAGGATCCAAGTGGCTCAGAAGGTCACTAACTGTTTCCTCCTGGATTACAGGGGGGCTATTTGGCTTCCTGTCTCTGTCTACCAGTTCCAGAAGCCTGTTGTCCTGAGGACAACCTGTCTTACTGTTGAAAACTGAGGCAAAGAATGTGTTAAGTACCTCAGCCTTTTCCTCATCTTTTGTGACTATGTTCCCCCCCATGTCCAACAAAGAATGGAGGTTTTCCTTGCCCCTCCTTTTGCTACTGATGTATTTGTAGAAGCACTTCTTGTTATCCCTAACAGAAGTGGCTAGACTGAGTTCAAATTGTGCCTTCGTCTCTCTAATTTTCTTTCTACATGACCTAACTATATTCCTAAACTCTTCATGAGTAGCCAGCCCTTTTTTCCATAGTCGGTAAGCTCTCTTTTTTCCCCTAATTTCCTTCAAAATCTCTCTGTTCAGCCAGGCTGGCCGTCTTCCCTGCTGGCTTGCCTTTCGGCAGACTGGGACAACCTACTCCTGTGCTTTCAAGGCTTCCTTCTTGAAACATGTCCATCCCTCCTGGACCCCTTTGTTTTCAAGGGCTGTTTCCCAAAGTACCCTCTGAATCAGACTTCTGAATAGGCTGAAATCTACCCTGTGGAAATCCAGGGTAGAAATTTTATTGATGGCCCTCTTTGCATCCCTGAGTACTGAAAACTCTATAATTTCATGGTCATTGTGCCCCAGATGGCCTCTGACCACCACATCTCCCACCAGCCCCTCTCTGTTTGAGAACAGAAGGTCTAGGGGGGCCCCACCCCTGGTAGGCTCATTTATGAACTGGAGCAGGAAATTATCTTCCATACACTCTAGGAATATCCTAGACTGCCTCTTCTCTGCTGTGTTGAGTTTCCAGCAGACATCTGACAGATTAAAGTCACCCAAAAGAACAAGAGCTGGCAATTTTGAGACATCCGCCAGCTGCTTGTAAAATAATTCATCACCCTCATCCTCCTGGTTAGGTGACCTGTTACAGACTCCCACCAGGATGTCAGCCTTATTGACCTTTCCCCCGAGTCTGATCCACAGGCATTCAACCTTATCGTTACTGACTTCAAATTCTAGAGAGTCAAGAGACTCTCTAACACATAGAGCCACTCCTCCACCTCTCCTACCTTGCCTGTCCCTTCCGAAGAGCTTGTAGCCACCCATGGCAGCATGGCAGTCATGCGAGTCATTCCACCACATTTCTGTGATGGTGACTACATCATAGCTTTCCTGCTGCACGATGGCTTCCAGCTCCTCTTGTTTGTTACCCATACTGCGTGCATTTGTGTACATGTACTTCAGCTCGGCTGCTGATCTCACTTCTAACTCTGGCTTTCCACCCTTGGGTTCATCTCTGGAGAGCCTGGTTTCAATCCCTTCCCCCTTCAAACCTAGTTTAAAGCCCTCCTGATCAGCCCTGACAACTTATGGGTTATAGTCCTTTTGCCCTTGCTAGATAGATGAAACCCATCTGACTCTGGCAGGCTAGGTACCGTAGAATTTGCCCCTGGTCAAAAAAACCAAAATTCTGCCAGTGGCACCAATCCTTTAGCCACCTATTGATAAGATGGGTTTTCCTACTCCTCTCCTCATTCATACTACAGGAACTGAGGTGAACACCACCTGTGCTCCTGTCCCCTTAACTAATTGACCCAGAGCCTTGAAGTCCCTTTTAATTAGCCTGGTACCTCTTCCATTAATGTCATCACTGCCAGCCTGGACCACCAGCAGTGGATAATAATCAGAGGTCCGGATTAGCTCAGGGAGTCTTCTACTAATATCCCTCACCTGCACCTCAGGAAGGCAGCAGACTTCCCTGTGGGATGGGTCCGGTCAGCACACAGGGCCTTTAGTTCCCCTCAGAAGGCAGTCGCCTACTACCTCTACCCTTCTTTTTTTCTTTATAGCTGTGGTTGTAATCCGTCTGGTAGACAGGGTGCAACTGGGAGACCCTTCAGGCAGATCCTCTTCTTGACTGTCCTCTGCCTGACTTTCTGGGTCCAGGGCCTCATACCTGTGTTCTCTTTATGTGATTCAAGGTATCAAAGATCTTAAAGGCTTTGCAAGAGTTGATGTGAGTGTGCTGGTTTAAAAGTTAACCAGCAGGGGAAATGAACTCAACTCAAAAGAGAGATTGCAAGTTAGAATAACAATTTAATAAAATAATACAATAAGTACAACCACACAGACAAGCAATTGGTCTCAACCCACAAAACCCAAATGTACAACCTGGCACCCCAGGGCACAAACAAAACAGTGCTCCCTGGGCCCCCCCCGAGTCCAAAGCAAAGGGAGAGGGGAAAAAAAGAAACCTGCTGGTGGGAGAGCTGCTGCAGTCCGGCCAAAGTGGTGATTGCAGTTCAGTTGAGGGTGGTGGTCTCAGTCCAGCTGAGAGCGGTGAGCTGCAGTCCTCCTCTGGATCCCACGAGAGGTGGTAAGGTTCTGAAACTCCAGGTTTATATATTCTCCAGCTCAGGCAGCAATGCTTAGTCCCTCCCTCAGAGCGGGGAATTCCATAAAAGGATGCTCAATCCTTCCCTCAGAGTGGAGAATTCCATAAAAGGGTGTGAGGGTGCTCAGTCAGGGAATTCCACAAAAGGGCATGAGGACAGGAGCATGGGGGGGGGGAGGGGGCACCTTGCAGGCCTCTACTGACAACAGTTTCTGGGAAATGGCATGGAGGGCTATAGAATACACAGTTTTGGGCTACACCCATCCAATGATGAATCAGTCACAGCTGTTCTAACTAGGACAGTGAGTGAAACTCTTGGAGTCTTAAATAAAAGTAAAATGCCCGGGCAAGCATGTGTCTTTAGACCCAGGGCTTTATGCCACATAACATCATCTGTATAATTATTTTCTTTTGCTTCTAGTGCTCTCAGGACTTCAGCAAACAGAATTGAGCTCTGCACCCCCTCCTGGCACTGTGACTGTTTTCAAGAGGGCTCCAGTAGGGTGCAGCTGCAACCTGAAATCATGCTGTTGGGAAAGAAACCTTGTTCTAGTGGCTGAATTTCCGCTCAGGCTCTTTTGTTTGGCCCTTCCGTGAGCTGAGCTTTAGATGGGCCGATTCCTGTACCTTGATGATCCTGACCTGTCTGAGTTGACTTCACTTCCCTGCTTGACCTTGAATTGCTCTCATGAGTACAGAGGTGTCTGGTATGACTGGTGTCCATGGTTGCTCTCACTGGCTGTGGTCTGCTCTTCTCATTCATGTTTTGTGGAACTGTCTTCATTAAAAAAAGGATTTTTTTTTTAGAAAGGGAAGCTCTTGTGGAAGAGGTCTTGTCTTTCTGACAGTGGCCTGAAGAAATGAGAAATACAAGCAGTTGTTTTTCCTTGAAGGTCCTTCCCAGCTTCTGGCACTTGAGGGTAGGACCTGTTGAGCCTGAAGATACAGCTGTACCAGGCAGGTATTCATAAGCCTATCTTCTCTGAGTGCAGTGAGGGCTGTAGACCTTATTGTGCCAAAGAACTCCAAGCAGCTCCCTGCCTCTCATGGATTCAAAGGCCATCTGTCCATCTTTGTTAATTTTTCAGGGACAGATTCCCTGCCAATATACATGAAATTTCTACCATTTTGGGTGTGTTGGGCTAGCAGTTCAAACAGTCTAAATGGCAAGTATTGCATCACTTGGTGCATTGGTTTGCCACTGAACCCCAAATCTTAAAAGCTTTCCTTAAAATATCCACCTATACTAAGTTCCTGGCTCTGAACTGGGATGTGGGTGATTTTCTTCTTTTTGATCTATTTTGTCCAAAAGACATTAGGTGGAAGATATTTACTTGGATGCCTCTGGATTTGCTAGCTGACTCCTCTGCTTCATTATTAATGAAGAGACTTAACTTTACTGTAACCTGCTTCATGCACAATGGGACATAATACATACTGTACATATAGAAACCAAGCCTAAAATGACAAGAACAACCTTTGAGTAACTCTTGTGTCCCATTAACCAGACAATAACACCTGATGGGTAAAAGATACACTCACAGGGATCTCGCAGAAAACTCCTCAAAAATGACTTCTGAAAACCTCTAAAATTGTTGGTATGTGTGTTATTTGTGAAATTAATGGACAGTATTTTTTCCACATGGCATAGCTGTTAAGAATGATATGTTCAGCCTCATCTTTGTGTTGTATAGGAACACTCTCTGAGATTCTGATCAGATTAATTGAACCTGTCCTTTATCATTTGCAGAACTCCAAATGATATGCGTATACCTGAATAGTTAATGAGTCCCCTGGACTCCCCTCTTTCAGTAGGAACAGCTTTAAGTTTCTCCCTTTCTGAGCAGAGAGGAGTCAAAGAGGAGAAAAAGCCTATGAACAATGGGAGAAAAGGAGGTTAAGGTTCACATTTGCTGTTTCTGGGGGGAAAGCTAAGTTTTGTCTTCTGTGTATGGCCTTTCTCCTACTGTCTAGGAATTTGTCCCAATGGATCCAAGAATCACAAAAGACATCTCTGAAGACTGTCTGGTCCAAGTCCCAAACCGGTGTCATCCAGAACGAGTTGCTCAGGTCCCCATTAGCTCTCAGCTGACTCATCATCCATCTGAAAGCAAATGTTCATATATTCCTGCTTTTCTCTCCTGTTAAAGGAAACTTCCCATTATAGAATCACAGAATTGTTTAGAATGGAAAAGACCTTTAAGAACACTGAGCCCAACTATTAACCATCTCTCCAAAGGAGATCATAACCATGGAACTGCACACAGACTTTTAATTACTCTTGTTTGTTCCTCATGCTGCATGAATCACTATTCAAGCACTTCAGAGAAGCATCCAGCTTCTCTGTCCTGTAGGAACATGATGCTGTCCTGTAGGAACATCCTTAGCTGTGGGTATACTCTGGGGCTGAGCCCTCTTCAGCCTTGCACTGTTGAATATGACATCTTTCTTCTCCATATCACCGTGCTGTCAACCCACTACACCACTGCCTTACTTAGCTGGTCATTCTACCCTCCCCTAATCCTTCCTAATTTAAAGGTCTCCTCACCAGGTTACCAACTCATTGACAGAGATGCTTTTGTTCCACTTAGGTGAATTCAATCTCTGTCTAGCAGCCCATGATACTCAGAGAGGGTCTATGATTGTAAAATCCTGTTGTCACCTCGAGTTTTGCAGCAAGCTCTAGATTTACAGGATCATTCTGCTCTTCCTCAAATGTTCTACCCCCTTCGCATTCCCTTTTAGAGGCAGTACTGAAGAGAATGCCACTTCAGCACCTATGTCCTTGACAATCATCCCCATGTGGTATTACTTGATACCTTCCAGGTCTCCAAAGGAGATGTTGTCTGTGCCCACATGTATATGTAGTGGGGATGTAAGATTTCTGAAACTCTTCCAGTCTTCAAACTATCTTCAGTGTCCTGGATCCCTCTAAATCCCTCTAAAGCCTCCTAGACAGCATCAGGCTGGCAGCTGGAGGCCTCTATCCTGCACAGTAGGGAGTATCCTATTGTTATTATTCACCATTCACTTCCTTCTGGTGCTACCATTTGATTTACACTCAGTTGCCTACAATGTTGTTCTGAAAAGAACTCCCAACCCCTCATCTGATACCATGGCACTAAATCTATTTTGTAGTTGCTGATTGGCAGCTGAAGCTGCTGCCTTTCCTCCTGGTGCCAGAAGTCCTTCATGGGAGTCTTCTTTTCCCAACCCACTGAGTACAGGCTCTGAATCCTCTTTTGCCTGTGCAGTTGGGTGTTCAGACTCTTATGGGGTCTTGGAGAGGATTCTGTCCTCTTTTCTATAATCTCTGACACTGTGCAGACTTCCCATCTCCTCTTCCAGCTCTCTAACAAGTGTTCACCTCCTGCAGGCAAGAAGACCACTTCCCCTGCTCCAGCATCCCAGAGGTGCCCCAGGCTTATCCTGCAGTCTGGATCTGCAGCATTGCATCCATACTGGGGAGTCCTGCTTGCTTCAATGGAAGGGGGAAGATAGACTGATATAAAGTAAGAGTTCAGTACGTATGTTACACAGACATACATCTTGAAGTAGCATGCTTGACTCTTGACACAACCTTGCACTCCTGGTGATCATAATCAATCCTGTAGCCACTTCAGTGCCCTGAGATTGTCCTCTAAGCCTGGCCTATGCTTCAGGATATAGAGACTGAAAAATTCAACCCAGTGCTCCTGTTTTTTTTTTCCCCTCACTGTCTCTTTGAGTCAGACACTGATGTCATGCTGGAAGGAGAATATCTCTGATCTTCTTGGTGTTGCTTACTGCTATGTCCTTGCTTATCTGTTTGGACACAGGAATCTCCTGACACCAATGTAGGTATCATTTCTGCTGGTGAGACCCAGGCCTGGGAAAAAATTGGCAAAAGCTACACCTCTTGTAAGCAACCTCAAGCTTGTGCCCTTACAGACAGAAATCCCTGCACTAGTTCAGGGTCTGACTTGCACAAGAGGAACTGGAGACAAGATTTATTTCTCTGTGGTGGAAAAGATAAATGAATAACTTGTGTCTGGTCATTCATGCAAGCCCAGCTCAAGTGAACAGCACAGGGCACAGAAATTGGTTGGAGATGTAGAAATATGCTCTTCCTACTATCCCAGTATCCTTGAGATGTTGCTTTCGTGTTCTCTCAGCAGTGGCTCCAGTAGTCTAGGCATGGGATAGCAATGGGATATTTTCTGCCTCTCAGGCAATATCCTATAGTCCACAGATATTGAGGGACACTCTGGCTGCTGCATGGAGTGACTTTTCGTCCAGCAGCTAAATGAGCCATCAGTCCTGGTACATAAGACTAGAAAACACAATCCAACCTCCCTTACCTCCCTTCTGGTTGGCACCTTTCTTCTATAAAATGAGCTCTCAGACCTTCTTTGCTGTTCCCCTTCTAAGGATAAAGCCCTTTCAGTGCCCATTTGTCATAGGTTTACTTGTTCTAAAAATCCAAGCAGAAATTTCCCTGTCCCACTGTAAGAGAAGGAGGTTGAATGAGGAGGGGAAGGGGTAATTAACTGTACAAAAGAACTAGCTGACAGACCTGCATCCCCAGCTAATAGCCTTTGTAAAAAACTGCGGGGAGGGGGGACGGGTTTTTCTCCTCCTCTCCTTACAAACGGGGAACACTTCACTTTTTGCCTTAACAGAGGCAAGGTGTGTTGGAAAAGCTTGGAGGCCGTTTTGCTCTTGACCTGGTCATCTATCTGTTCTCCAGCCTCGGTTTGTCTACGATCTACTCTCTTGCCAGCCGAATCTGCTCAGATTTCATCATAGAGTTTGTGCTCACCGACGAACAAAGGGGGAGTCCTGTCTACAGCCAGCTGCAGACAGCGTGAGTTTTGTGGGAAAGAAACTGCCTTTCTTTTCCCTTTCTTCCCCCTCCCCTCCTTGGTGGGGGCGGAGATCTCCATTTCAGCTTCTCCCGTGATCCGGGGCCTCCACGCGGCAACCACCAGAGCCCAACAGCGCCCCCTGCAGGCCACCACAGAGCACTGCAGGCTCTGCTCCTCCAGCGATCCAACAGCGCCCCCTGCCAACCGTGATTAGAATCGCGCTAGAGGACAGAGAAGTATCAAACTGTTTCCTTTTTGAAGGGGACTTTTGGGTACAGGATTATTGCTTAGTTGTTTTTGTGTTCTGATACTGCTTTTGCCAATTTACATATATCCTTTAGTAAAGGGTTGTTATTTCTTCCTTTTTCCATACTTCCTGGATTGGAGCCTCTTAATTTTGGCTTTACAATTGCTGAGAGAGAAGAGTTTGGTCTGCCTCATAACTCATCCTCCTTACCAAAACACTCCAGTCTCTTTAAACTGAGATGCCATTGCAGTTAATTTTCTGCCAAGGCTGATTTCATTTTGCATAGTGCACAACAGCATTTGAGTGGTAGGGGTGAGAGTTGTGGTTGTACAGCTTCTTATCACGACTGGACAAATTGTGTTTCAAGTGCTGAAAGTCCATCTCCTGCAGCTTTGTTGGTCTTTCCACATAAACCCCTTATGTGAGGCAAGTGAACTGTGCTCTTTCCAGTTAGCAAGCAAAGCAACATGCTTTGGAGCAAGATTAGGAGACATTTTTCTGGGTTAGTCTTGTGCTTGAGATAGTGCGTTGCTTTCATGAAGAAGTGAGTTTAGAATACATCCCTAGCATTGCTATGTCCTGGGCTGGATTTGGAGGCAATTTGAAGACTTACTGTTGTTACCATTTTGAAAGAGCAGGCAGCTCCAGGATGAAAGTTTTCTGGCTGTTTGCGTTGTGCAGCAGTGCATGGTTTGGCACAAGAATGCAGAAAGGAGTCTGGAATGCTCAGGGATGCCAAACAAGCAGCAGCTTGCTTCCTGTGTCTTATTTTGTTATTGAAAGGCCCTGAGATATCCCAGTTTTCTTTGCTAAGCACAGGATTACTGTTATGGTACAGAGTAGGATGGTATCTGATAGCAGCTATGTGTGTTGGGAGGCTCAGTGTGAGTTTCTATCTGTCACCTATTCAACGGGATCAGTCAGAAGGTAGAAGTGCACGTTCCTTTGTCTGAAGGGTATGAGCTGAACTTTCTGCCAAGCTAGGCACTGTTGAACTTGGTGTGTCACAGGTGAAGCACAGCTATATTGCAAATCTAGACATGACTCTGCAGAGAACAAATTCATAAATTACTGGTCCTAGGGTCTTTGAGCAAATAGACAGCAGAAAGATCCACGATCTTCTTATCCTCTGTGCAAAGGGTAATCAGTCTTTTTTCAAAAAGGCTGCAAAATAAAGAAATGGGTAACTGGGTCCCTTTAGTAAATCTTTGAGTGTGCAGGTTTGAGCCCTGGTCACCCAGCTCAAGGGGACATGGGACGGAGATGGAGCTCCTGCCTTGCTCTGCAAGTTTGACTTGCACTTTTATTGCATTCAGAGTAGTGGCCTATGTCCAAAATGTACCTTGGATATAGATCCCTACTGCACCTGGGCAATGTACCAGGATTTCCTCATTGGGATGATGCCTCAAACATGGTAGGGGCTAACCTAGTGAGGATTACTATATTTTTATATTGATATTGGGAGGCAGTAACTCATTATAAAGTCTGTGCTGAAGTGGATGCTGGGAAAGGTGACATTTAACTTCCCCAAAAAGTTCATTTCAGGATGAATTTTAAAGCAAGTAATCTAAGAAACCTGAGGAATGTGGAAATTCAGGCAGTCTAGAGACTAGGATGGCAGAGGTTGTAATTCTGGAGAGGTGGCTGGGCTTGCTAAACTCTGCACAGAGGGAATGACTTTTGGGCGCTGGTTTACTCCAGGTACATTGGTTGTTACATAAGTGTGAGGTAAATATGCTCCAGATTTTTAGAGTAGAAAATGTTTTTCTGCCTTGTTAATGTGTCAGGCCTCATACAACAACATCTGAGGTTTGTGTTTGAGTTTTCTGACTGTTTGTTCGTTTCTAATTTCCAGAAAGCTGAATGAATGGAGGTAAAGGACATGGCTCCTTTCTATGCATCTTCCAAAAAAAGGCAGAGAGAGGCAGTGCTGTGTAGTCCTGGGTCCAGTCCTCTCCCAAAGGACCTGTTGAGTATTTCAAGCTCCCCACTAAGGAAGTCACTGTTTCCTGCTTGTCCATATTGCCAGCTGACTGCTGGTTATGGTTTGCATAAAGTTTTATCTGGTAAAATAAACAAAGCTTTTCGTGTCTTTTGCTCTGGATTAGGGTATGTTTCTGCAGCCTGCTTTCTCCTCTCTAGTGGCCAAGACTCCCTGAGGTGAGGTCTGTACAGGGATGCTTATCAACATTAGCTTTCCATGCAAGCTTCCCTTGGTCATGCTACCTGGTGTGTTTTGGGGCATAAAAAAAAATTCTTGCTCTTCTTTAGGCATGTGGCCTCCGTGTTACATTCAGATATGCTAAAATCAGTACGTCACTTAGCATGTATGAATGAGCAGAACTTTCAGCAACAAGAAGTTCCTTGAGTGGGTCACTTTGACAAGCAGAGCTTTGTTCAAACTGTTAGGCCTCTAAGGTTAACGGAGTTTTCAGGCACACAAATTTATCTGGGGCTGGATATCCTGAATGCTGGCAGACAGACTCCCTCCAGGTGGGCCAGCTGGGACCTCCAGGCTCTTGCTCAGTCTCCATTTGAAATGCATCTTGCAGTTCCAGGAGAGAAACACAGATTGCCAACCCCTCCCTGTGTCAGGACATCTGCTGCACAAACAGTACTGTAGGCACACCCAGCAGGCATGGCCTCACCTATATACACAAGATGAACCACGTGTCACTGACTGCTCTTACTCCTCTTACCAAGGCATGCAGATAGCCAGCAATGAAGACTTTTTTTTCTTGCAATGAGAATCTGCTGGCAGGAGAGTTGCTCCTGGCTTCACTTTGTGAATGAGGATGTGCAGAGAGTTTGAAAATTGAGAGGGGGGTTTACAAACTGTTTTAGATGGTGGAAACAGCAGTGCTCTGCAGCTTCTGCAGAAGAAATAGAGAGATGCTTTGGGAGCACATCTTTTCTGACAAGTGCAAGCTGGTTTGGGTGAAAAAGAGCAGAATACAGCCCCACATATTGCTGTGTGAATGGACCCAGGCACTGTCTGTGGAAATCTTCCTGGGGATGTCTGTTGTATTTGTCCATGGGAGATCATAGCAAGTCATATGTCTTATTTTGGAGAGCCTGTGTGTGCTGATTAGCACAACAGCATCCTGGTTCCTGACTAATACTTCCTCTAGTAATCTGTGATGTTGAAAGTTGAACCTTTAAAATGTAAAGCAACCATTTTGCAAAAGCAAATGATAAAAATATTGACATTATTTCCTCTTTGGAAAAAGCCTGCCTCTCCTTGGGAGCTATGATGTTTCCATGGAGTATGCCACAGCTCCAAGTAAGGTGACTGAGTAAAATTAGAAGTTGGAATATCAATTAACTGCTTTTTTTTAATCATGGTGACTGGAGGAAGAAGTTATTTAGGTCTTTGCAGGGAAGAATGAAAAGCATTTGTAGAGAAAATGGTCTCTTTTTCTAGTTGGATGTCTGGATCCAGGGATCAACATTTGCACATTAGAGCAGTTCTGGGAGTGGAGTGACTATCATTTTACAGAATTTTCATTCTATATGTCTTTCTATGTGTTATCCCACAAAATTACCCATCCCGATACCAAAAGGGAAAAATGTACTCCGGTCAAACAAGGGAGTTGTGTCTGCTGTAATACTTGAGATAAAAACCCATCTTTTTAACATGTGCATCCCACACCCTAATCTTCCCTTTTCTGAAAGTCACCATGTCTTCCATGTGGTAGAACTGGTTAGCCAGGAAAGAACATGTCCCTTTTTCTCTTCCAGGTTTCTCATATAGAAAATTATATTGCAGCTGTACGGGAATAGGGGTTGAAGGAGTGGATGTGTTCCAGTAGATGCTAGACCTGCTGTTAGCCACAGTGGGAAAGGACTCTGTTTTCTGTGTGAAACCAGTGTGAATCCTGTTGCATTGCTGATTTGTTCCTCTATGGTTTAGAGAAGTCCATCTCTAATCCAACACAGCTGTGTTCATGCAAACTGTTTTAATTGCAGTATCCAGCTTTTCTGTACTTAAGTACTCCATCAGGATGGCTGTTTAGTATGTATTTCTAGTGACCTTCGTTTTATTTGCCTAATTGCTTATGGTCAGACATTTGGATCATTCCTGTAGTGCATCCTAGCTTTGATTAAAACTGGTTTCTTTCCAAAAGTATTGTTTCTTCCTCTCATTTCTTTGCATAAGTAAAAGAAATACTTAGATGAATGCTGAGGTATTGTGAAACTTTGCAATGAAGAGCTGAAGTACCTCACTTCTTACTTTCTTGGGGCAGTTGGGACTATTGCTTCTTGTGCTCACAAATGCTTGCTGCCTTATCAGAGCTCAGGGATGTGTCAGCCCAGATGTGGAACAGAGGAACAGAGAAGGGCTAGGACCTACCTTGTGTCACCCAGAGATGCAGTGGTGGAGCTTGAATGCATCCTCCTGTTCCTGGGGGTTTGGCTCTGTGGTTCAGGGCCACCTTAGGTATAGGATGAAGGCATTCAGTTTTGAAGAGAGCTCTCAGAGGAGGTGCTGATAAGAAGCCCAATGGGAACTCCTCCGGACTCTGATTGCATTTGGCTTTTAAGCTGAAGATTTGTGTCCCTCCTACCTGCTATACTAGGATATGTGGGACTGCATCCTTTTTGGTGATGCCATTACCTCTGCTCAGAGATAACCCGCTAGTTATCTTGCTCAGCTCCTGCTCACCTTTACTCATGGAGCAGACAAGCCACCCTTGCTGTTCCCTGCTACTGATGAGTGTTTGGGAGAGATCCAGTCTTCCTCACTTCTGCTTTAGCCACCAAGACAAATACTCTAGCAGCGAACAGAGAACCTAAGGGTCCTGGCTCTCAGTATTTTTATCTGTGCACTTTACCCCACCACATGAAACAGCCTGTGTCTTCTCTTCACAGGGTCAGCCACAGCGGAGCACCCTGAGAGGGGAGTTGCTGAAGCTCAGAGAGGTTAGGTTGAGCCAGCAGTGCAGCATAGAGCACTGATAACCTGATGATGATGGTGGTGGTGCCTGAAGGAAGGCAAAGGTTTCCAGACAGTCAGCTGTCACTGTTGGACAGAAACATAATGCTTGGAAAGGGTCTCACTGGGAACTGCCCTGCACTGTGTCCTTGCATATGTGGTGGTGCGGACAGAGGCTGAATGTGGTTTGACAAGTGTAAGCTTCTCTGCAGGCACTTCTGGAAATAAAATGTCCATGTTTCTTTGGCTCAGTTCAAAACAGAGAGCAGAGTTTCTCATAGGATTTGAGGCTTCCAAGAAGTCTCACAGAATTTCAGAATTGAGGTCAGAAGAGAGTGCTGGAGCCATCCATCTCTCTTGTTCATGTGAAATCACCTAGAGCTGGTTGAGTAGGACCATATCCAGGTGATTTTTGAATATCCCAAAGGATGGAGACTCCACAACCTCTCAAGGCAACCTGTGCCAGGGCTTGATCACCCTCACAGTGAAAAAGTTTTCCTGATGTTCAAGTATAACCTCCTGTGTTGCATTTTGTGACCATTGCCTCTTGTCCTTTCATTGGACATCATTGAGAAGTGCCTGGCTCTGGCTTCTTTACACTCCCTCTGTCCTTGGATATCTCCAACATTCCAAAACCTGAGTGGACAAGGTCCTAATCCTAACTGGACTTTGAGCTGAAGGTTAGAATACAGACCTCCAGAGGTCTTTCCAAACCTTTAACTTTGTATGATTTCATGGTGGAGACTAAGGACTCTACCTTAAAGGTGCTTCCTCAGAGACCAGTTAGGAGGCCAAGCTCACCCAAAAGCTGCAGCACTGAGCAAAAGAATACAATTATGGGCAATTTTGCCCAGGTCCCTCTTTAGTCAGATCACACTTTTTTTTAAGAAGTCTTTAAGTTTGATTACTGCAAACACTTCAGTTAAAGGTACTCAGCAGGTAGCTATGGCAACCACTGAGATAAGTGGTCCAAAATATACCAGGTAAAATAATGAGGGGATAATAATATAGTTTTAGTTCAAATGAACTATTGTGTGACTAATGGTTTTACATTTAAAAAATATTCATACACCATATTTCTGGGCTAAAAATTAGTCACCGTTAGCGGCCCATTGTTCATCCCACTGCTGTAGGAGGTCTCCAATGAATACTGTTAATATATGCCTCCTGCATTTGTTAACCCAGCACTCAGAAGGAGAAAAAAAAAAAGTCTTGTAGCTCCAGAAAATAAAACTGTTAAAGGGAGAGGAGAGAGGGGGAGCTCTCAGGTAGAAAAGATTATCCATGCAGAGAGAGATACAAGCCCTTCCCAGAGTTTGACCTAATTTAATGTGACTGTCTCCTCAGTACTCTTTTTTTCCAAACCATCTGTATTGAACCCAGATCAAAACTAGCAATTAGCAGCTGAGTGATAAGTGCTATGCATACTCAGGATGGGACAGTCATTACCAAAGAAAACTTATGATTTAAGTAGTCTAATTTATTACCTTAACTTGTGGTGAAGGAAAGGACAGCAGGGATTTTCTGTTCCTAAAGAGCTGGTCACCTGTCATTACTCTTCCAACAGCACTGATATTCCGCTAGTGATGAGAAATTTCAAAAAAGTGGAGCTGAAATTTGCTGTTTATGGTAAGTAGTAAACCTTTAGACATCATGATTTTCAGAATATACCCACAACAAAATGAAGAGGCCATCTTCCCTCTTATCCTTCTTTTCTCCATTAGGTTTCCTGTCATCAGCCTGCCCTGAGCAGAGCTGTCCCTTCTAAGCTTTACTTTGCCTTTCGACTGTGAGTCACACAGAAGGAAACAGACCTGTCCTAACATAAAGGAAGAATTCATCCTTCTGGCTTGGCAAGAACCCCAAGGATTTTGGATCATAAATCCTGCAACAATCTTTGCAGCTTCTTTAGTTGGTTCACCTTGAAGCATCTAGTATGTAAAAGATTATTATGTTATTTTTTTCACAAAGTACTAGCATTATGAAGCAGACGTTGTAAACAAAAAGTGAGATCTATCTATCTATCTATCTATGTCCCCTGTTTGGGTTCTTGGGTTTTTTCATTTTGAGATAGTTACAGAAAACACAGATCATAAGACAAAGGGTTTTTTTGAGTTAGCCTTTCTTACAAACAATGAAAAATACATTTCAGTGTATTTTAGACCAGTGGAGCTGGTCATGTGAGGAAAAACATAGTTCTCTCTGGGGTTGTTTTTTGAAATAGATTTTGTCTTTTTTTTTCTTTTTCCTTTAAGATGCTCTTCCTGAACAATTCAACTTCCTCCTCCAGGAGCTCTTAGTATCTCTGTATGCTTGTTTTTGTCAGGTATAGGCTCTAAAAGAAGACAGCTATGTATCACAGCAACAGTGTCTTAAGTACTGCAGTATGAAGTGTTTAATCAGCCATTCCCCGGTGAAAGATTTTGCAGTTAAGAAAGGGAGGAGAAGATAAAAGTCCATTCTCTTCCAGAAGTGGGTCCCAGCAGGTGAGGGCAGTACACTTTCAGCCCTCTGCACAACCCAGCATTTTTTCCCTTTGACCAGGTGGGCTCTCCTGCTCTTTCCCAACTGCTGCTCTTCATTAATCACCCTACAGTACCTTGGATCCTTTGCTGGTTGAGGAGAATTTATAACATCCTCCTCCCTGTTAGTAGCCCCTGCTGTCTCTAAGGCATTTTGAGATGAGGTCTTGCTTCCTCATAGGAATGCTCTGGGCAGCTGCAGTCTCAGCAAAGCAGGGTGCTCTCTTAGACCTGGAGTGAGCTGGGGATCACTGTTCTGCATCTGTCTATTAATCTGGGTTTCAGACTCCGTTTGCTCATTGAGTCTCACCCCACTGGGTCTGACACAGTGTGGTTAGTATGTCAGGCAAGATGATGCCCAGGAGCATAAACCCTTTCAGCCCCTGCTCTTCTTGATCATTACTTGTCCCATTTTTTGTTTCTTCTGATTTCCTTTTGCTGCCCCTCCCTTGGACCACAATGAGCCTTTCTCAATCTGCTCTCACAGGCTGTTGAAAGGCTGAACAAAAAAGCCAAAGTTTTCTGAACAAAGAAAGACAAAGCTGAAATCCGCTGTTGAATTTTAATTCTCTTGTTGGCTGGTGGCAGAGAATTAGCCTGTGAAAGTCAATAGCACTGACACTTTCCTACTATCCAAGTGCTTAACTGAGTGTTTTAGCAGCAAAAGTCAGGCCATGCACTGCAGTCCCCCAAATCTCATCCTGCTCCATCCTTTCCCACAGCCCTGGGGCCAAAGTTGTCTGGGTGTTCTTCTTCTGCCTTGAGTGCTGACTCCCTGTTAGCTGTAGACTGTGCAGCAGGAGACGCTGCAGGAAATCCTAGTGGCATAAGTACATTAATTCTGACTATTATTCAAATGACTTTTTTTTGTTAATGTAAACTAAGAGGCACAAAATAAGGGGTAAATAAAAGGAGGGCAGATGGGGTAGTTCCGGAACCTCCCATAATGTTAGAGGATTAAAAGCCATGGGAATAATAGAGCAAAAAAATCTGCCCCAGAGGCTCTGGGCAATCCTGCTATGGGAGTTCTGGTGAGAGGTTGCAGATCTGGGAGAGAAAGGCAGTCTGTAGGACTGTAAATGGGAGGTCCTCAGTGTTGCAAAGGTGAAAGTGCTGTGCAACATCACACAATACTGTATCTGCCTTGCTTATTTGTGCTCACTCTTGTAGCTGGTAGGTTCTGAAGAACAGCCTGATTTAATGGGAGTGCTGGGAAATTGCCATATCCTGGTCCTTTTGCATTCCTGGACTCCAAAGCATTGAGCTGCTGCACACTGAGAAGTGTAGTAGTGGGTGTTACTCTTGTCAGCAACATCATCCTGCTTCTTCACATCTGACTCCATCTGGGTTGTGTCTGGTTTCTGTAAACATGGTTTTATTGTACCATCCCCCATTTTTCTTTCAGGGAAGGATGTAGTCTCATCAAAATCTATCTTCCTTTTAACCTGTAATAATAAACTCATGTCGTGGTTTGAGAGCTCCAAAATTCCATTCCCTAGTCCAAGCCCCCTCCCACATCTCAACCCAATGTGAGATGGTTTTCCAGACAACCACACGAGACTCAGAAATGGGGGAAAGGGAATATATTACAATGACTGTACAAATAAATACTACAATACATTATGTACTATCTTAATTATCTCTACCATGACATAAGTATTTACAATGGATCAAATCTCTTCTCCCCTCCAAATAAAAGTCCAGAAGGGAAGAAGGAAGATCCTTTTCCACTTTCAGAGCAGTAGTCTGTAAGGCAGCAGGCTTTCTTCCTCTCATGCATGCAGCAGCTGTGGCTGGTTCTCTGCCAGTGCTCACGAGGGGGTATCCAAGCCCCCTCGACCACTCGTTTCCAAGCGAGGGTCTTCTTCCGTAGGCTGTGTTCACTAGGACAAGGGTCACTTCACTACGTCATATCACGAAGCTCAGGGGTCTTCGTGATGGTCCTTATCTTCAGGGGATTCAAGTTCCCTACAGAGCTCTGTGCTCTGTCTCGAGCAGCAGGGGGGGGGCAAGGTCACCCTCTGCATTCTTCTCGGAGCTTTTCAGCTCCTCTCTGTAAGTGCTGTAGCACTTTAAGACTCTTTCAAGTAAGAGTCCATCATCTTCCTCCTTTCTTGGAGGTCTCAGAGGGGTATGGGGTTTTATTTCAGTTCTTACCCCAACTTCCTCTCTCTCTCTGCTGCTGCAGGCTCTCGTTCCTTTTCTCTCTCTCCTTCCAGGAGTTCTCTCTGTGTGCTGCCTGCCTGTTGTTGCTGCTTGGTCTTATCTCTCCTGGCTCTTTGCCACCATTTCTTTGGTCAGTGGAGAGGCTCCTGCCCCTTCTGCTCGTGGCTTTCACAACATGGCTACTTCTTCTACAACACACTACAACTACCTTCTCTTCCGTTCTGGTTGTGATATGTTTATATTTTGCAGAAGTGCTCATTGGCTAAAACTTCAAAACTTCAAGGGTCACCACCTGCTGGGGTTTTACCATTTTATAACTGCAGGGGGAAAACTGTTTCCCCCCACCACAACTCAGCACCTCAAGAAGCCAGGGAGGCCTGATGCTTTCCCAGGACATAATTGTTCTCATCAAAACCAGCAGTCACTGTGAAATACATACTTGTGACACTGTCCCTTTCCAATGGGCAGTTCTTTTGCAGCTGTGCTGCAGCTTGTCACAATGCTTAGCCTGGGTTCAAGCAGTGTGTAAAATGCATTGCAACAAAAAAGCCCACAAAAACAAAGAAAGGCAGAAAAAAAGTAGATCAAAAGTCCCCTGCCCCAAAACCCTAAAAGAGAAAGAAGGCAGAACTATGCTAGTGGTTTCTCAAGATGAAAGGGAAGGGAGAGGTGACAGCTTGTATAGGCAAACAGATGTGTGGAGATGCACATTTCTGAGGGACAGAGAAGACTGAGAATGAAGGAGTGTTGACAGGTTAAATTTCCTAGGCTGTAGAGCGGGAAACTGCACAGGACTGTGTCATTATACTGTAACTTGACACTGGAAGAGAGATCAATGGACCAACTCTAGAGCTGCTTTAAATGAAGATAACAAGCCCTGCACGAGTGCCATGCCTCCACCTTGTGCTTTCTGCAATAGGGAGCATAAAAAGAGAATTGAAAGAATATTGCATGCTTCGACATCTTTCCTGTTAAAGCACAGCTTAATCATGTCTATTGCAGTATACCATGCAAATATTTATAAAACTCAGGTTATGCCCACTGTTAGGTGTATGCATGAGCACTTCAGAGACAAAGTGCTCTTCACCTCTCCTTTGGGCTATTTGGGGATACCCTGTCACCTTGAAATAGGGCAAGGGCTTGATCAATCCAACTCTGGAAAGGTGTAATGTTTAGTATTTTTCTGTGATATCTATTTTAAGTAACCCTAAAGTTTTATTTCCTACTCTATTTAGAAATAGGAAATAAAACAAAATGAGAAAAGATTTTCTGAAGATGTCTGATATGTCTATATGAAGTGTGAAATGTAGAGGATGTTTTTTCAGCTATTATCTGAATCACCCCAAATCAATTAGCTGTGGAACTGCTCATTGATCTCCATCCCTCATTAACTAAAAAAGATACTTAAACTATTTTTATTTCAAAGTAATCCCAAATCAAAAAGCAAAGGATAGAAGGGATGGAGTGGGAATGGCACACGACAATTGTGTTATCAAAACTGCCTCTATCCCTAACAATACTTTCAGTTGGTTATAAACTTCAATTTTTTTTGTGGAGTGTGGAAATAATTTCCTGCATGGCTTTCATTGTTGCTTCAGTGGACAGAGGTTGCAGAGGGGGAGCTGATCCATGTGCCTTATGTATGCCCACTCAGAAAGTGTATTGCGATTCTGTGCCCCCCCGAAGAAACTTATTTGTCCTGCTTTTCATTGCCACTGTTTCTCCCTTGTCACACACTTCTGTCTAATTTTTCTTTCCTATCCCCTGTGGTTGCCTCCTGCCTCCTCCCCAGTTCTTTCTACCATTGCTTCCGGCAGTGATGACAAAGAGCAGAAGCAAAACCGTGTGCAATTGGTAGTGCCTCAAGGTGGCCTTTCACAGCAGCTGCAGACCTTACCAACTTGGTTATGTGCTTCCTCCACCCAGTGTATTACATCTGTGACTCTACAGTTCAGTGAGTAAACAAAATGCCCTACGTCATGTGTTATAGTTAAAACCTATCCTATTTCACGTGGCTGCTCCCCATATCCCAGCTTGCTTTAAGAAAGAGCAAGGAAATGCTTTGTTGAAGTGAAAGGCCGCTTAATGTTTCTGTAAGATGCCGATGAATAGACTGCATCAGAAAATGAATTCTAGTCTCCACAACTAAGTGCTTTAATTTTGGAGTGGAGACACACAGAAGAATGGGACTGATCCTCTGCTTCTAGTGCAAATTCCTTTGTAATAGCAACTACGGGGCTGTGCACTGTGTGCTTTATGTACCAGTAATAGATGCCTAGGGTCATTAGAGGCAATGAGTCTTCAGCCTAGAATTTTACAAGGTCCTTTCTGTGGTAAAAGCAGTCTTTATTGTCAGGCGTTGCAAGGCATAAATCGAGACATCTCTTGCTGCTGTCGTTCTTCTCGTGACCAGGAGTGTGCCAACCATATCTTCTCTCCATGCTCAGTAGTCACAGGTGCACACAAATGTGTACATATTGGGGAGCTCAGTGGAGGTGTTCACTGTCACCATCTAACAGTGTAGATGGGCAGTGTGTGCGCACTTAAGTCAAACAGGATCCTGGGCTGAATCAAGGCCCCAGTGCTGCTGCTTTGTTGCTTTCCAAAAAATACAAATATGTTCTATTCTCTAGCAGGCAGGGAGCCTTTTGACTTTGAACCAGTTTAGAAAATGGGAGAAATGTTATATCACAGATTCATATAACAGTTTGAGTAAAAGGGATGTTTTAAATGTCATCAGTCCAACTGCTCGGCAATAAGCAAGGATATCTCCAACTAGACCAGGTTGCTCAGAGCCCTGTCCAACATAACCATGAATGTTTCCCGGATGGATGGGGTGTAGCTGGGTATCTACACCTCACTGGTGTTCCAGACTTTCACCACCATTCTTGTGTAAGAATTTCTTCCTTTTATCTAGTCTAAATCTACCATCTTTAATTTTGAAACCATGGTGATATAAAAAAGATCCAGAGGATGGAGGGAGCAGAATGGGAAGGCATTTAATGTTTCCCAAGTGAGAAATCACTAGTGAAATGGGAAGCAGACTGTGCTTGAAAATACATGTGCTCAAGCGTTTCAAACCAGAGCAGAAACTCAAATCAAGGCATTCTCCTTTTTGGAAGTGCAATGAAGAAAAATTTCCAATATTTTAAGAAAGAGGAGTCTATTAACCATAGCCTATGCTTACCAAGGGCAGTCAGTTGTGCTACAGCGTGTGAGATGGATAACTCTGTAGTTCATACCTGAATTGATATTGTACAGAGTTCTTAGATTTTTTTTCCTCACAGAGCTCTGCTTCATCTGGGAAGGGGCTTATGTCTCTGTTGCCCTGCACACTCTTTTTCATTCCTAGCTGATAACAGGTTTCAGGTAACGATTTGAGGATAACAGAGAAAGCAGGTGTTCCTGGTGCAATTCATGCCCAGGAGCTACATGGGATGACAAATTAACATGTGCTATTAAAATGCTACCTGGCTCGATGCTGTTTTTTTGTTGTCACATAGAGAGGTGTAGGAATTTCTTATGAAAAAATAGCTGCTGATTTAGAGGTATTACTGCTATTAAGAGTCTGGTTAAGTAAGAAGGTGCATTAGCCTATACAGTGCTAGTGACTTGGAGTTTTCCCTTTTTCATTTTTCCTTTTTTCATTTTCTTTTTCCTCTTTTTGTCCCTTGGCAAAAGTATTTGCTCAGTGTAGAAACGCACCACTATCTGTGTCATATACTGTAGTGAGTATAGTCAATTTTCATTTCAAAATATTAGTTGCTGTGTTTCTCTCTATGTGGCAAGGGAGATTTTGATTGTTCGAAAGAGAAGGGAGAAAAGAAGAGCCTTTCTATTGAATAGCAGGAAAGATTCAAAATGAAACTTGTGCTGGTCTCTTTAAGATATAAAAGTAAATGAAGGCATAAATCTGACCCCATTATAGGTCTGGTAACAAATATGGTGATAAATCAGAGGCAGCTGATGCCTGTTTGCAATACAATCACCACATGATATTAAAAGATAAGTGTCCATTTACAAAGCAATGATGAAGCTATTCTGGATGCCTTAAAGAACACCTTGTAAAACTACTGTGTGAAAGAAAGAGGTGCCTGAGTTGAATCCAAAGGAAGTGCCAGTGACACTGGAGCACCTAAAAGAAGGTGGACTGCCTTTGCTTACCCAGCAAGGCAGCATGAGGTATGGGGTGTCCGAGCTGGTCTCCCCAACTTGCAGTTCTATGTCTGTCTTTGAGATGAAGAATCCTGACAAGCAAGAAGGACAATGTCTGTCTTGCAATGCTACCAGAATGAAACTGTGCCTAAAAAACTACTGTGAGGCTCTCATAAAGCATCTAGTAAATACACACATCAGTTGTGATTGCGATAAGAGGGAATGACAGCAAGAACTAACAGCCAGGATTAACAACCAAAAATTTTGTGTGGCTCTATAAACCTTGGGCTAAACAGTGAAACAATGAAAAGGGCTGCATAATTAGAACCATAAAAGTGCAAGTGTTCTCAGCACATTCAGAGGAGAAGAATCAGATGGCTACTGCTAAGCTTGGGAAGCTGCTAATTTGTTTCATTTCTGTAAATTTCCATCCTGTAAGCTGTATCCTCAGCTAGTTATCCTTAGATGCAGTTATGCAGTGCCATTCAGGGGAACTTGCATCCAAGACAATGGCTGCTGCCAAACTGAAAGTAGAAGTAACTGCATCATACATAGATCTTAAAGCTGTATCGGCTCATTATATATCTGTACCCTTATATATAATAATAATATAATTCATGCCTTGCAACTTTACTCATCAATTTCTATATTTAGCTCACAGCTTCTGATTTAGCTAGGATGGAACCTTTAGGCTGTAGACCTCAAGTAACAGTGTCCTGAGGGAAGCTGCCAAGTGATTGATTTGCCAAGTGATTGGATGATCTCCCTGTTAGATATGTTAATCTTTCAGTGTTGCTTTTTTTTGGGGGGTGAAAGAATTTACACTTCTCAGAAACTTTGATAACGTACATTGATATAATTCAATATAGGCAAGACCTTTGGAATACACTTCTCTACATAAGGTATCTGTTCCAGAACTCTGATGGGCTTTTTTTCTCTTTTCTGAATCATTCTTTCTTCTTTAACCTCCATCTTGAAATATAAATACAGTCTACAAGCACTGCTTTGTTCTTATCTGATGTTCCCTATGTCTGGACAAGAAACATTTTGCCTGGAGTTTTTGTAGCTTTTATTTTTATTTTGTAGCTTTTATTTTTATTTTGGAGCTTTTCTTTTTTTCTTTTTTTTTTTTTTTTTAATCTGAATTTATTTCTTCTTTTGTGTAGTCAAAAATTCTACTGGGGCGGGAGCAAAGTTTTTACTGAAAACTGTAATTCTGTGAATTAGAAATATTCTTTATGCCTCACTGCTGTTCTCTATCTCCTTTCTCTTTTTGTCACAGTTTGCAAGGCACTGTGCATTACAAAAATGTAATATCTGGGTCATTGTTTTGCCTTTCTTGATCCATTCCTTTTACTGTCTGTCTTTGAGGTGGGTTGGGTGAAGCTAAATAGCACATTAAAATTTTGGACAATACTAGATAATGATCTTGGGCTCTTCTGGAGCAGATGAAGATTGAATTGCTGCATGCGATCGTAGCACTCATTGTTCCTCATTCCTTTATGCTCTGGGACTCCACTTAGTGGATAACAGCACCTAAGAGAGATGCTCTGATCAAAAAGGTCTCACATCCGGATTTCCATTTCCCTTGTCCTCTCTGGGCACTAGGAGTGTTTGGCCACGTATTTTGTGCCATTTTTTGGCCTGATGATGAGCTACATGAAGGTGTAGGGCTGGAGACCATCTCCAGTGTCACTGTATCTGCTCCATGCTGAGATCCATCTTGTGTTAACCAGATCTCGAAGGCTGATCTAGAACAGCCTGATATTAAGATGATACATAAACCCATGGGGAGAGCCTGTGTTTAATTTAGGTTAATTAATTCTGATCAGAAAAACTGTGTTTCTGTCAGTTTCCTTTCGTAAATAATAGAGGTAGTATCTGCCTTCTTTGTAATGAACTTAGAGGATTGGAAAAGGCTTTAGAAAACATAGTATCTAATGCATACCTATGAGGAGTTGACAAGTATCCCCTGATCTGATTAGACATGTTTTGAGCAGATGGACAGGCTAGCTGACCTCTGGGAGGTCCCTTCCAATGTAAATTGTTCTAAAATTCAATGAATATGAGTAATTTGAAGCTGTGGTGCTATTTTAACCTGCTTGTATGTTTTTATTCCGAGATTGGCAGTTTCATTTGCAAGATTCACTTAAGCAACTGGCTTGGTATTTTTAATAGTTTCAACTTTTTTTTTTCAAGTGCTGAAGCAAAACATTCAAGATCAGTTTAACAAAGTGATAAATTATATAGTGGAGCGCTGCCCTCAACTGATAAAAAGACCAAGGTACTCAATCTTGTGTGACATGAACTAATGCTGTCTCAAACATCAAAACTGAGGAAGCCTTTGGTTGGTTTCCCTTCTCTTCAGCCTGGTTCAGAACCACTCTGTTTTATATATGTGTACAGGTTCAGGCTCCAGCCCTTAGTCTTGCTTTTTCCTTCTCCTGAGAAGAGTGCATTGGGAGCTATTTGTTTGTCCCTGCCTTTTTGTTTCTCAGAGGCAACTTGCAAGCTGTCTTCTTGTACATTGTGTATGTACCATAATTTCTGTTCAAGAAAGCTCATGGGTTGAGATAAAGACAGGTAGATTGCTTACCACTTTCTGTTGCAGACAAAATAGACTCAAATTTGTGAAAATTGGTTTGTTGCCACTGACTCATCCACCTCCCCCTTCATTCTGAAAGCAGTGCAGGAGGGATGGGGAATGAGGGAGCTCTGCTCTGTCACTCACTCCTCCTCACACTTTTTTGCTGCTCCTGCATGGGTCCTCTTCGTGGGCTGCAGTCCTTCAGGAAAAATCTGCTCCAGTTTGGGCTCCTCCATGGGCCACAGTTCCTGTCAGGAGAACTCTCTCCAGATGAGATCTCCACAGGCTGCAGTTCCTTGAGGGACTATCCACCTGCTCCAGTGTATTGTTCTCAATGGGCTGCAGTATAGATATCTGTGGTCCTATTCACAGGATGCAGAGAATACTTTCTCCACCGACATCCTTTCCACAGAGGGGAATACCCATTCTGGTGTCTGAAGCACCCCTGAGGTGAGGCTGACCAGCCCATAGTTTCCTGGATCCTTCTTGATTTTTTGAAGATAAGAGTGACATCTGCTTTCTTCCAGTCCTTAGGAACCTCTTCTAATCACCAAAATTGTTCAAAGATAGAGATTGATCACAAAATTATATCGGCAATCTCTCTTATCACTAATGAGAGCATCCCATCAGGGCACGTGGTCTTTTGTGTGTCCAGTTTCTTTAAGTATTCCCTGACCTGATCCTGTTCTACCTTGCTCCAGACTTTCCCCTTCGTCTTCAGGGTCTTGCATTTCTGAAGCTGATTTTACTAATAAAGACCAAAGTGAAGAAGTCATATCTCACTTTTTTTAGCATGTCCTCTGTCCTCCATTCAGCAGCAGGCTTACATTTTCATCTTCCTTTTGCTCTGTGCACCCATACAGAAGCCCACCTTGTTGCCTTTGACACCACTCACCATGATTGATCCCAGGTAGTATTTAGCTTTCCTAAAAACATCTCTGCATCTCTCCGACAGTGTCTCTACATTACTCTCAGGTTACCATTCTTTGCTTCCAACTTGGACTTTCCTGACTTGTATGTAGCACATTTTTCTTGAGAGATTATTCAAAAGAAGGTAATTGTGTATTTAATTATATATTTAAATTTATATACTTATGTATTTAATTAGATATTATTTTTAATTAACTATAATAACTCAATAACTGTAATGTCGATGAAGCTATCTCTTACTGGCAGGTTTGATCTGCTCTCCTCTGCCTCCCATTGTTTTTACCAGTCTACTGGTAAAAAACTTTGTCTACTAAAATTAGATTCTCCAAGGAATGTTTGCCTTAGCTTCACTCAGAAAACTTACTTGTTGAAAGAAAAAAACAGTAAGTAATCCTCTAGTGCGGGCACTCGAGCCAAGTGCCTTATAGCACTTTTCTCTTAGAATTTAATTTGTTCTAGTGATTTAAAGAGCAGCATTCACACTGAGCTCAGGAGTCTCTGTGCTGCCTCTCATCACTGCCTTTATCATGATCAAATGAGCCCTTATGGTGGGCAATGAGACTTCCCCACATTATTTATAGTGATTCAGGCCTATAGGGATCCTGCTTGTTTCTGGGAAGGGACATCTATCTGCAATGGCTCAGGAGCAATTGTAGCCCTTTGAGCTTGCAGGTGAGCATCAGTCAGTTTAATTCACACAGTTCTTTCACACAACCCCTGCCACCTCAGCCAACTAAGAAAAACATAAAAGGCAGAAATGTATTTCTTAGCTTGGCTGAATCTGGAGCCTTCAGGAGGTGATAGTGGGCCATTGCAGGGAAAAACACTGCAGTGCAGTTGCTTTTGGTTGTACCTGATGTTCATATGACTAAAGACACTTAATTATCACTTTCTTTACTTTCTTTACTTGTTATGAGTATCTTATAAATCACTTTCAAACTGGAAATTTGGGCTGACTCAGGCCAGTCAATTGATAAACATCCAAAGAAGATTTGTGGGGTCTTTCAACAAGTAATCAAGCTCAATCTCTGTAACTAAAGTATGCATTTTTTTATGTGTGCATTTATTCATAATTCATAAATGCAGTCTACTTCCAAGAGAAGTGTACATTAAAAGGATATTGGAATTCACAGGTATTTATTGTGTTTACAGGTTCTTTGTTTTTAAACACCGGAAAAATGATCCCAGCCTGCAGGAGAATCTACTGGTTTTGCCTGTTTATTGTACTTAGCCATACAGTGGTTTAAACCTTTTGTGCATCCAAACTGAGCAAGAAATTACTACAGTTATAATTATGATCAAAATTTCTACTGTAAACATTGTCATGAATTTTTAATCAGAATATTGAAAGTAGAGGACAACACCTAGTTTTAATGTTGTGATCAGTACATTTTAGGTTTCTGAGGGAAACCTGTGTCATGTGTTTTAGAAGTGCAAGGGGTTGGCTGCAGGGCAGCTGTTTGTTCTCATTACGATGGCAGAGAAAAAAAAAAGCTTTCAGCCAAGTGATGCTTCAGGTTACAAGCATGCAGGTTTATCTTGTCAGATCCCACTGTACAGCTGCAATTTCAACCCTGCTAACCCATATGCAGGAAAATATCCTGGACAAATTTTCCCCGCTGTGTGATTTAAGATTCAATTTCTGGCAGCTCCCACCCAGACACCTACAGATGAACAGCCCTTTTACTTTCCCAGTCCTGATGAAATTCTTTCCTGAGCCTTTCAGCCCTTGGGTGCTAAGACAAGTTTTGCTCTCCTCAGCTCTCCAGGTGTCTCAGTTTAAAGAAACTGGAGTGCTTTGCTAAGGTGGATGAGTTATGAGGTAGACCAAACTCTTCTCTCTCAGCAATTGTAAAGCCAAAATTAAGAGGCTCCAATCCAGGAAGTATGGAAAAAGGAAGAAATAACAACCCTTTACTAAAGGATATATGTAAATTGGCAAAAGCAGTATCAGAACACAAAAACAACTAAGCAATAATCCTGTACCCAAAAGTCCCCTTCAAAAAAGGAAACAGTTTGATACTTCTCTGTCCTCTAGCGCGATTCTAATCACGGTTGGCAGGGGGCACCGTTGGATCGCTGGAGGAGCAGAGCCTGCAGTGCTCTGTGGTGGCCTGCAGGGGGCGCTGTTGGGCTCTGGTGGCCACCGTGTGGGGCCCTGGCTCACGGGAGAAGCCGAAATGGAGATCTCCCCCCACTAAGGAGGGGAAGGGGAGAAGGGGAAAGAAAGGCAGTTTCTTTCCCACAAAACTCACGTTGTCTGCAGCTGGCTGTGGTCAGGACTCCCCCTTTTCTTGAGCACAAACTCTGCAGTGAATTCTGAGCAGATCTGGACTGGAGACAGGGCAGTGCGCAGGCAAGCCGAGGCTGGAGAGCAGACAGATGACCAGGTCAAGAGCAAAACGGCCTCCAAGCTTTTCCAACGCACACACATATCTTGCCTCTGTTAAGGCAAAAAGCGAAGTGTTCCCTGTTTGTAAGGAGAGGAGGAGAAAAACTCATCCCCCCTCCCCGCAGTTTTTCAGAAGGGCTATTAGCTGGGAATGCAGGTCTGTCAGCTAGTTCTTTTGCATAGTTAATTACCCCTTCCCCTCCTGGTTCAACTCCTTCTCTTACAGTGGGACAGGGGAAAGGAAAATTTCTGCTTGGATTTTTAGGACAGGTAGACCTATGACACCAGGTGAAAAACAACCCAGTTGCATCCCAGTCTGTGAGACATGTGAACTGGCATAAGGCCTTTCTAATGTTTTTTCATAAATCCTCTTACTTGATCTTCCATATAACAGTAAGAGATTTTCTACACATGCCCCAGTGTGATAAGCTCTTCTTCACCAGCAATGATTGTAATAAAGAAGTCATGCCAGACACTTACTGTGGGGCAGCAAATGTTTTTTCTGCATATCCCACTGCAATCTAGCCTTCCCTGAGACAGAAACTGTTGTCAGTGTCTGCTGGAAAACATGGCCTGCTTAAGAAATGTTGACTGCAGTATGGGTGCTGGAAAGGGAAATGAGGCAAAGTGTATGGAGAAGACTGCTCCATGAGTAGGACCATCCATGTAGCTGTATTTTTGCATAGCAGAATGGAGTAACAGCATCCCAAACAACCAAAGCAGACAGACTCCATTAGAAGATGACACAAGCACACACCAACCTACCTGCCCTGCAGCCTGTTCTGCTACCTACAGCAAGAGGATCCTTTTCCCGTTCTACTTATGGCCTTGAGGCAGGGAAAATCCTTCCTGAAGGGCACACAGGTAAAAAGAATATGTTGTAAAATTGAAGCCAAAAAACTGGATGGCAGGATGGAGTGGCATAAGAGACATTAAACAATTTGTAGAGTCTAAGCTTGTGATGCTGTTGTCCGTCCTCCAGGAAGTTCCTGCCTGCACTTTTACCAAGGAGATGCAGCTCTCTTAGTGAAGGGCTATAAGTTGCTAATTTCCTTCTCTTTCTTTACTGTATTTCTTCTTTTATTTGAGGGTTTTTTTCCTTCTCCTGAAAAAGGAAACAGAAACCCAACACAATTTTCAAAGTAGTGCTGTCTGTCAGTCTCAGGATAGCACTGCTGATCTCACTTGGCAAGCTCTGCTTGGTTAAACAACACATTTGGCAACTTCTTGCTGCTTTTCTTAAAGGAAAGTCTGCCCTTTTTGGTTTGTTAAGCACTTAAAATGCCCAGGTGAGATTACAACGGGGTCTTTTAATGATCCCAATTTCAAGACATCTCGCAACTGGTAGCAGACAATCGACATGCAAAAGTCTCATTTGGGAAAAACTGGAAATTAGAATGGTTAGAAAGCTACAAATTAGAGAGAGGAAGCACAGGTCATTATTCTCAGGCCTGCTTATGTGACATGGTTGATATGGTTTGAAGTTGACTTCCTGTCAAGTTTCCAAACCTTACCACAAGAAGTGTGTGTCCCCTCTCCCCGCCAAACCTCAGGGAGAAGAGGGAGAAAAACAACCAAGAAAAACCGAAATGAGAGAGACAGCTAAAGCAATACATATATAAATATATTTACAGTTATGTTAGTTATATACAATTGAAATACATACAATTTCACAAGGGAAGGGGGAAGGGAAAAGGAACAAAACCAAAATAAAATATATATATCTCCTCATTAGTAGCCCAACATCTAGCAACTAAAAGAATTGGCAAAAAAAAAAACTGTCTTATAAAAGGAGAAGATGCAAAAAATGAGCTCGAGAGTCAAAGACACATCCTCATCGAGGTACAGTCAATGTTCTCCCTTTATTCCAAAAATACACACATTATCAAGGGTCCTACAGGGTTCACACGCTCTATTCTGACTTTCTATTGGTTACATTTACTTTCACACACCATATCTATAACTTTATTGGCTCTACTAGCCAAGGCACATTTCCAGGCCCCCCATCTTCTGGTTTCTCACACTCTGGATAGCATCCACCTTCCTTGTTTTCCTCTATGCAGCTTTCTGATATCTGCTGCTCAAGGACACACATCTGCTGTTGGAGAACACAGGTCCCTGCCGTTCAGCACACAGGCCGGATTGTGCAAGCAGACCTGAAGCAGTATATGTCCTGCATCATCTAAGATTCTTTCAACAATTCCCCCTTTTCCTTTTGCACAATCCAGGCCTGACTGATGGTCTTTTGCTTGGTTCAACTCTTTGTTCCATGTGGTTCTTGAAAACTTTTATTTTGCAAATGAAACTTTATTTAACTCAGGGTTATGTGTCTCCCACTCTGTATCCAAAGGTGCTTATGCATATGTGAGGTAATATGGTTTACGCATTTGTGAGCAAAACCAGAATATATTAATAATCATATATTCATACATTCACATGCATACATTCACACAACTTTCATGCGTGATGGCCATCACTTCATGCTCTCACACAAACATACTTTTGAGTTGTATTTTACTGTGTTTTCTGGTTGTGGACTGAGAAATTATCATTCTTGTGTTTTGCCCTCAGATGAGTAAGATCTAATTATGCATTTCTTGTTTTTATGAAAGTATAACTTGGAAAACAGGAAAACATAAACATATTTCTGCCTCACGTTCAGTTCAAAACCCAAATACATACAAACATTCTTATAATTTAAAGAAAAATATATACTTCTATTTTTACAGCAAAACATGCACTTCTCTATGCAAATGGGCTTTTAGACTTCAAAGAGAACTTGTCAGTAGTCACTACAAAAACTTCAAAAGCTCCACTTCTCCACCACGTTTAAAACAATTCTGGCTATTTAGGCAAGCAACCTCAAGAAACAGTCAGCAAGACCACCTCATGAACTTATCTTTCCTCACACCCCCCTCCTTTTTTTTTTTTTTGTACTGAAATTAAACTGTTAGGCTAGTTGTTACATGAATAAAAAGCTTAGCTTTGTTGACTTTGAGCTTAGTGTCCCGTGTAAGGATGGGTCTTTATATGATTTGCCTGTGGTGTGCTGTATCTCAGGGGTCTGTCTTAACATCATCTTCTTTTTCACTGTTTCTGTCAAATGTTTTTGGAGAGTTGTCAACTAATAGCAAAATACCAATTAATCTAAGTTATACAAGATGGTTGTTTCAGGAATGAAGTTCCCGTCTATCAGCGCTTGCATCATCCAATGAAGCACAAATACATTCCCACCACATGGTCTGTGGTTGGACCATGCCATTGTTGAACAAATTAAGCAGCACATTGAAGAAAAACAAGGAAAACAACATAGAATATCTACAACAAAGGACTAATAGGAAAAGGGTAGACAATAATATCTTTGTAACCATATCCATCTTTAGTGAAGAGATCGGAATAGGTTCTAGCTGTTCCTGCTTCACTGGGTCATCCAGGGTCACTTGCATGCTATGCCGTGGTTGCAGGTAATCATAATCTCTTTGCAGTCAGCATACAGGGGGTCAGCATCCTACTGTTGAATGTAGACGTAATCTCCAAGCTGGAATAGATGAACAGGAGTGTTTCATCTCACGGGTTTGGATTACAGAATGAATCTGTGGAATTTCTGCAAAATAGAGCCTAGACTATTAAACAATTTTCACAAAAGAATTTCAAATTTCAGAATTTTTGTAACTTGACTGTACAAGAGGAAAATAGGTTTTATAGTACAAAGTGGTTGGCTTTTAGCTACTAATAAAAGGCTGCAGAGAATCATGTAGGACAAAGCAGGTAGTGCAATACAATCTGGCACCAGGCACTGTCACTGCTTGTGTTAAATGGTCAAAGTCTGTGTGCTGTGAAGAACCCAAAAGCATTAAGAGCATAAAGAAAAATATCCAGGACATGATCAAGAGTCACTCAATTAAGGCATGCAGTAAAGGAATGCACAAGTTAGATAAAGCATTCAAACAACAGAAATCATCATGCTATGAAGTTAGCAGTCTCCGCCTATCCTGTAGGCAGGGAGATTCAAAGCAAAACAGGAGAGGTTTTTTAGATTTTTTGCCCTTCCTCCCACAAACTGTAAGGCAAAAATATTTCTTTCCCCAATCAGAAGATTGCAAAGTTGCAGCCTTTATAAAATAGGAGGGTTCTACACCCCCCCCTTTTTTTTTTTTTATTTTTTTTTTTTGAGTTTGGCCAGAGGAGGTGTCCTACTCAGTTGCTTGGCAACAAACTATCTCTATTGTGAGAGCCACTAACACCTTATCTCTTTCTCTGCTAAGGCAAAGGCAAAGTTTTGCAAGAGGGCTTTATATCCTTTTTGTCAAAACCCTGCTTTTTGATTTTTTCTTTTTGCTGAATACGATATTTTTTCAGAAGAGTTTTATAGGGGTAAAACAGCTAAGAATAAGGCATTTCACTAAGATTTTCGTACAAATACTCATTTCCCGGAAAAATTCCCTAAAACTGTCTGCATACTAGCTTGCAGGTAAACGCAAGTCTTTGGGTTTAAGTTATCTACAAGTGAGTAGAAGGACTAAAGAGAGAGATTTTGCGTTCTTTTCTCGGCCACTTGGTTTTCTTTCTCACTGCAGCCTCTGCTGCTGTTCCCGTTCGCTCTCCCCCCCCACCCTCGCGGGGGGGGGGGAAGGGAGAGAGAACCTGCTGAAGTTGTTTAGTGTCTGTTCTCGCTGCTGCAGCCCCGAGCCGCCTCTCCGCTGCGGCTGCCAGCACCGGCGGCAGTTTGAATAATCTTAAAGACAAATTCCTATGCTCCTGTGTCATCTGAGACACCTCTTCCGGACCCTCATCCCTGGGTTTTAACAGTTACTAACAAACCCATGGTCGCTTCTCCACACACACACACACACACACACACACACACACACACACACACACAC